>NC_092722.1:147878308-148207101 GCF_047496885.1 Scyliorhinus torazame | reverse complement strand
CACATAGGCCTCCTTCTTCCTCTTAACAAGAGATTCCACTTCTTTGGTAAACCACGGTTCCCTCGCTCTACGCCTTCCTCCCTGCCTGATCGGTACGTACTTATCAAGAACACGCAGTAGCTGTTCCTTGAACAAGCTCCACATATCCAGTGTGCCCAACACTTGCAGCCTACTTCTCCAACCTATTACCCCCAAGTCATGTCTAATGGCATCATAATTGCCCTTCCCCCAGCTATAACTCTTGCCCTGCGGGGTATACTTATCCCTTTCCATCACTAACGTAAACGTCACTGAATTGTGGTCACTGTCCCCAAAGTGCTCACCTACCTCCAAATCTAACACCTGGCCTGGTTCATTACCCAAAACCAAATCCAATGTGGCCTCTCCTCTTGTTGGCCTGTCAACATATTGTGTCAGGAAACCCTCCTGCACACATTGTACAAAAAAACGACCCATCTAATGTACTCGAATTATATATTTTCCAGTCAATATTTGGAAAGTTAAAGTCTCCCATAATAACTACCCTGTTACTTTCGCTCTTATCCAGAATCATCTTCGCCATCCTTTCCTCTACATCCCTAGAACTATTTGGAGGCCTATAGAAAACTCCCAACAGAGTGACCTCTCCTTTCCTGTTTCTAACCTCAGCCCATACTACCTCGGAAGAAGAGTCCCCATCTAGCATCCTCTCCGCCACCGTAATACTGTTTTTGACTAGCAGCGCCACACCTCCCCCTCTTTTGCCTCCTTCTCTGAGCTTACTAAAACACCTAAACCCCAGAACCTGCAACAACCATTCCTGTCCCTGCTCTATCCATGTCTGCGAAATGGCCACAACATCGAAGTCCCAGGTACCAACCCATGCTGCCAGTTCCCCTACCTTATTTCGTATACTCCTGGCATTGAAGTAGACACACTTCAAACCACCTACCTGAACACTGGCCCACTCCTGCAAAGTCAAATCTGTGCTCCTGACCTCTATACTCTCAATCTCTCGTACCCTAAAACTACAATCCAGGTTCCCATGCCCCTGCTGCATTAGTTTAAACACCCCCCAAAGAGCACTAGCAAATCTCCCCCCCAGGATATTTGTGCCCCTCAGGTTCAGATGTAGACCATCCTGTCTGTAGAGGTCCCACCTTCCCCAGAAAGAGCCCCAGTTATCCAGAAATCTGAATCCCTCCCGCCTGCACCATCCCTGTAACCACGTGTTTAATTGCTCTCTCTCCCTATTCCTCATCTCATTATCACGTGGCACGGGCAACAACCCAGAGATAACAACTCTGTTTGTTCTCGTTCTGAGCTTCCATCCTAGCTCCCTGAAAGCCTGCCTGACTTCCTTGTCCCCTTTCCTACCTATGTCGTTAGTGCCAATGTGGACCACGACTTGGGGCTGCTCCCCCTCCCCCTGAAGGACCCGGAAAACACGATCCGAGACATCACGTACCCTTGCACCTGGGAGGCAACATACCAAACGTGAGTCTCTCTCGCTCCCACAAAATCTCCTATCTGTGCCCCTGACTATCGAGTCCCCAATTACTAATGCTCTGCTCCTCTCCCCCCTTCCCTTCTGAGCAACAGGGACAGACTCCGTGCCAGAGGCCCGTACCCCATGGCTTACCCCTGGTAAGTCCCCCCCCCCACAAGTATCCAAAGCGGTATACTTGTTACTCAGGGGAACGACCGCAGGGGATCCCTGCACTGACTGCTTCTTCCCAGTCCCTCAGTAGCCGCAGTAGCATGCATCAGTAGCCGGCAGATTGGCCGATGTGAAGGCTACTTGTGCGTCGACCTGACAAACGAACCCCTTCGATTCGGGCGGTGTGCTCACTGCTCTGGACAGGGCATCCGCGATGATGAGGTCCTTTCCCGGGTTGTAGACAAGTTGGAAGTCGTACCTCCGGAGCTTGAGCAAAATGCGCTGGAGGCGAGGGGTCATCTCGTTGAGGTCCTTCTGGATGATGCGAACCGGGGGGCGATGGTCAGTCTCCACAGTAAACTGCGGAAGACCATACACGTAGTCGTGGAATTTGTGTGCCCATGCCCTCGAAAACCTCCTGGTTGTGGGCGAGGAGCGAGTTGAACTGCGCCCTAAAGTCCGCATCCGGGAAATCGGATGTGCCTTCTGGAGACAGAGTGTGTACCCGCTGAACGTGGTGGAGGATCTTGCACGCCTGTGCACCTAAGCGAGTCCTTCGAGGATCCAACTATCCCAAAGGACAATGTGGCTGTGTATGAATTGTGTGCACCATTGAGCTGGCAGGACCCCATGGCCGGGATAACGTTCCCGTTGTAATCAACCAGCTGACAGTGGGATGGCCAGATCGGTAGTTTAACCTTCAAGGTGTGGAAGGCTGACCATGCAATGAGATTGGCGGAGGCACCAGTGTCTAAGCGGAATGTGGTTGGTGATCGGTTGACTGTTAGGGTGGCACACCATTCATCGCCCGGATTAATGCTGTGCACTGGCATCGGCCGGTGGGTCCTACTTGGGGACATCCGGTTCCTGTCTATTACCGCAACGCAGAATGGTTCCCGGTCGTCGGTATCACCGGTCTGCACGTCGTCAGGGTATGACTCAGTGTATGGGGGCTGAATGGCCCACACGTCCCTGCGAGGCTGGCGGAATTGCGGAGAGTTGGCAGGTTGAGCTGCTTGACAGCAGGCAGCGTAGTGGCCCATCCTGCCACAGCGGAGGCATTGTCGTGTTTTGGCTGGACATTGCCGCTTTAAGTGTGCAGATCAACAGTTGCCGCACGTCGTGATGTCATGGCGTTCGTTGCGCCACCGCGCATGCGCGGTGCTGTCCTGCGTAGAGCGGGCCTGCGCATCGTGTCCCTCTGCATTGACGTCCCCTCTTCTGGCGCGTACAAGCGCGGGAGGCCTCGAAAGCACATGAAATGGCCGCCCTCGATCGGAAGGAACTCGATCAACTGGACCCGCTCGGGTTCGTAGGACCCCTGCCGTGCCAATTCGGCCGCCTGGAATTGGGAGTACCGGCTGGTTGCGTTTTCATGGAGGACGCAGGTTTTGATGGCAGTGGCTAGGGTGACGTGCTTTATTTTGAGGAGCTGCTAGCGTAGGGTGTCCAAGGTGACCCCAAAACTTATCTGATCCCGAATCATGGAGTCGGAGGTGGCCTCATAGCCGCAGGACTGCGCGAGGATACGGAGGTGTGTTAGATAAGATTGAAAAGGCTCATCCTTACCCTGCAGGCGCTGCTGGAAGAGGTATCTCTCGAAGCTCTCATTAACTTGACGCTGAAGTGTTCCTCAAATTTTAGAAGCACGTCTTGTACTTCGTCTTGTCCTCGCCTTCCGCGAATGCCAGGGAGTTGTAGATGTGGATGGCCTGTTGCCCCGCCGTGGAGAGGAGGAGGGCGATCTTCCTGGTGTCTGATGCATTCTCCCTGTCTGTGGCTTCTAGGAAATGCTGGAAGCGCTGTTTAAACAGCTTCCTGTTGACGCCGAGATTTCCAGCGATTTGGAGCGGCTGTGGCGGGCTGATAGTGTCCATGGCGCAGGATGGCGGATCTCTGAAGAGGTACAGGTAGGTCTCACAGTTGCTGGTGAGTTTCCAGGCCTGGTAGCATGTCGTGTTGGGTGTTCCGATACACAAACTAACCAACACGGTTGTAGATGGTACAACTCTGTTTTATTATTCTGTACAATAATAACTATTAACTTCTGGCTGTGGTTCGTACTTCACCAGCTAACCGGTGGACCCAGCCCTAGCACTATCTTAGTGAGTCACTCAGCACATGGTGTATGTCTGAGTGGCACGCTGTGAGCTCTGTGCTCTGAGCTATCTCCTGCTGGAATGAGCGGGAACTGTGGTGTTCCCTGTTTTATAGTGCGTGTGTTCTCACTGGTGATTGGCTGTGATGTTGTGTGTGTATTGGTTGGTCCATCTACCTGTCCATCAGTGTGTGTGTGTGATTGCACCATGATATGTTAATATGGATATCATGACAGCAACTTTGACCTTCATTATCCTGTTGTTTGCACATTTCATTGCCCTGGGGTCAGATGTTTCTTCTGCCAGTATCCAGTTCTACTGGAACTTAAACCAAATGTAATTCTAGTGTATGTGATTTATGCCCAATAATCTGACCCTGTATAATAGAATCAGACCACCTTTGCACCAATAGCATATTAGAATTTTGCACTCGTTTTATTAATGGGAAACATTTACATCAATGTTACGACCACAATAATAATGCTGAACTGAGTTTATAAATAGAGATATCTCCATTTTAAACAAAGTTACTTTTTTTTAAATGCCTCACTCTCGCCCAAGTTCTTCTTTCCTCCATTGAAGTAAAAAGCAAAGGATTCTTAAAAAGTAGTTAAAAAGGTAAATTGGGATGCTGTTTTCAGTGAACTCTTGAAACAGCTTGATTGGATTTATTTCTGGAGGAATGTGGTCAATTTGGCATGTTCCTCAAACAGCAAGGGATATATAATGGCAACGTTGTTTGGTTACACATGCTCTGTGGCATTACTACACTGAAAAAAAATTAGAGTTTAAGAGGCTTTTTAATAAAAGGCCATCCCAAATGAACAATAAAATGTAACGGGATTCACATTTCTGCCATCTTTAAATTCTTTCCTAAGTTCGATTTAATTATGTTTTTATCTCTTTCCCCAAAGGGGAGAGTTGATCCTGTCAGTCACCAAATAATAGCTTTATGTACCTGCTCAACAATTTTCTTTCCAAAGAACTTGCACTTATTTTGATCCATGGAAGGCCCGAGTATATATCACAATTTGGAATTGAACCTGAGCGAGAGGAGGGAGAGAGGTTAGGGCAAGTGTATAAAAGTTACGGTCAAAGAGGTGAATGTTAGGGGGTTTTTGAGAAGAGAAGTAGCAAAACAGTGAAAGCATCGGGGAACATTCCAAGTTACGGGGGTTGGATTGTTGAAGCCTCTCTGATAAATAGCGGAGTGGGAGGAGGGACGGTGTGTGCACCACCTACAAGATGCACTGCCAGAACTCACCAAGCTTCCTTAGACAGCACCTTCCAAACCTCTGACCACTACCATCTAGAAGGGCAAGAGCAGCAGGTACCTGGGAACCCCACCACCTGGAGGTTCCCTCCAAGTCACTCACCATCCCGACTTGGAAATATATCGCCGTTCCTTCACTGTCGTTGGGTCAAAATCCTGTAACTCCCTCCCTATCAGCACTGTGGATGTACCTACACCTCGGGGGCTGCAGCAGTTCAAGAAGGCTGCAGCAGTTCACCACCACCTCCTGAAGGGCAACTAGGGATGGGCTATAAATGCACATCCCATAAATGAATTTTTAAAAAGGCACATATTGGACAAGCTTCAGTTGACTGAACAATGTGAGTGGAGGAGGTTTGCAGAACCAAACTAGATTGAGGTGATCTTTACAAACTTTGACACCACTGAATTCAAGAAAATGTGACCAGTTGCCCCTGTAAGTGGATACTACATTTGTTTATATCTGGAGTCAGTTCACAGAGGCCTATTTAAACAATAGGCAAATCCAGAAGGTGAAACAGTTGTTTCCTCTTTGATGTATGTTTCTGATGCCATCAGCTGGCATATGTTTCCACATGTGCTTCTCCAGCTAACAAGCAAAATGGTAAACATTCTGGTAAGATGAGGTTGAATTATTTCACTAGTCTGAACAACAGCAATTCCAGACTTTTTAAAACTCCTACAACCCTCCCTGTAGCAACACAAAGCAACAGATATATATGATAAATCATCTTAAATCGTGAATGGAATATTCACTTTATTGAATTTATTTTGGGTCAGCCTCTAGAATTCGTTACTGAGGACAAAGCCATCTATCTCACAGTCTGCATGAATCTGACTGACACTAAATGTGGGTTATCTCTCTTGTGTCCATGATTAGAGGCAACTAACGCTGTTGAACGCAAATGAATTGATTTATCACGGCCAGAATAGAATGATCATTGAAATGTGCAAGGGGCAATTTTAAAACAATTGTAGGAACGAGGCCGAGTGAGCTGCTGGTATGTCCAATTTTGGCCTGGGCAATTTTTTAATATATAGATTTTTATTATCATTTTTCCATTTTTACAAATGACGGAATAAACCGTCAAAACTGGTAGAGTGCAGCATAAATGCTTCTGCGTACATGAATACGGAAAAAGAAAGGAGAACATCAACATAGTTGGTTCAGTTTAATCATTAAACTCAGTGCCTACATTTATACAAGGAAAGAAGGTGGTCAGGTAAACTAGAGTGTGGGGGAGAAGAGGATAAAGCCATGAAACCATGGTAAATTGATGCATGCCTTCACGTGTAGCAATTGCACATAGCGCCAAAGAAAATATAAGATATAATGTTTGCGCCCCATTCAGGCATGCACCAATGCATACCTCCCTAAACTTAAATTACACCAGAGGCATTAGTGACACATCAAAATGTCTTCTTCTCAGATATGAGACCTCCTGTACCTCTGCAGAAGTCAGTTAACAATTCTTTGATCCCAAAATAAAGAACAAATACTGAAAAATCCACGAAGACATTAGTTCTAAGGGGATATTTTACATATAACCACAAGACGCAAGACAACCACAAAATCTGGTACAGTGCTGAGTGATCATTATTCCACATATATAGAAAAGACCAGCAAAGAGTCATATACGGTAGCATAGTGGTTAGCACAGTTGCTTCACAGCTTCAGGGTCCCAGGTTCAATTCCCGGCTGGGTCACTGTGTGTGCAGAGTCTGCACGTTCTTCCAGTGTCTGCGTGGGTTTACTCTGGGTACTCCGGGTTCCTCCCACAGTCCAAAGATTTAGATAGATTGGCCATGCTAAATTGCCCTTCGTGTCAAAAAAGGTTAAGTGGGGGTTACAGGGATAGGGTAGATACGTAGGCTTGAGTAGGGTGCTCTTTGTAAGGGCCGGTGCAGACTCAATGGGCCGAATGGCCTCCTTCTACACTGTAAATTCCATGATTCTATAATAATTGGTTTAGATGGTGAAACATAGTCGTCATTGTAGCCGGTGTCTCTCCTCATATGGAAAATGAAAGGATGAAAGAATACCAAAAGGAGCAGGGAATCTCAGGATATCAGGATACCAGAATGAAGCCATGGCCCTATGGTGCATGCCCTCCTCTATAAGGCAAAAAAAGTTAAAGCTGCACAATATACAAGATCCTTTATGGGGTAAAAAAATAACAGTAACGTAACTCAGACACCCAACACCGCCAAGCATTAAAATGATACCCCAGGAGAAAGGGGACAACAAGACTCCACCATCAGTGCAAGATGTAACTTAGCAATGTACACTCACATGTACAGCAGTAAGGAAACCAAGGATACTCAACCCATGCCAAGACCCGCTACACAACAGACCCCAGTCCTCTCCAGCCAAATGCAAGGCACTGTTCAGGCCCTGTCAATCCAGGAAATCTTAAAGCATTTTCCACCGAGGAAACCCCGCCGACAAGAAGAAGAATTCTCACAAAAGTCTGACTACTTTGGTTCAGCATTGTGAGAGTCTTTCTTTGGTTGAAGGTTAGGTTGCATGAGGAGTAACGGGGTGTCTCGGGATGGGATATAACACTCCTCACCCCGACAAGATAATAGAAAATCTCTAGAATTAAATATAACAAATGAGAGCCTGTATCAGCGCCTCTCTTACCCCAATAAAGTAAGGAAGCCCCAGAAACAGAGGAACACCAGGATTAGCCAATAGATGTCAGACAAGGTCTAGCAACGTACACTTTTGCAAAAAGCATACCAGGAACACAAAAGCATAATCTCATAAAAAACAAGACACCAGCGGACACCAAGCCTGAAGAAGGAAAACAGACTGGAAGTCCCATATAAGGCCACTTTAAAGAGGGTGACTTACTCCTCATGCAACCTAACCTTCAACCAAAGAAAGACTCTCACAATGCTGAACCAAAGTAGTCAGACTCACACTTAGGCCCTGCAGGCAACAGGATACTACCTCCCCAGGGGAAACCTTTTAAAAAATAATAATAATTTACGGGATGTGGGCATCGCTGGCTAGGCCAGCATTTTTTGCCCATCCCTAATTGCCCTTCAGAAGATGGTGGTGAGTTGCCTTCTTGAACTACTGTAGTCCCTGAGGTGTAGGTACACCCACAGTGCTATTGGGAAGGAAGTTCCAGGATTTTGGCCCAGCGACAGGGAAGGAATGGTGGCGATATATTGCCAAGTCGGGGTGGTGTCAGCTGGTGGGCATTCCAGGTATCTGCTGCTCTTGTCCTTCTAGATGGTGGTGGTCGTGGGTTTGGAAGGTGGTGTCTAAGGAGCCTTGGTGAGTTCCTGCAGTGCACCTTGTAGATGCTACACACGGTTGCCACTGTTCATCGGTGGTGGAGCGATTGAATGTTTGTGGAAGGCGGAGCAATCAATCAGGTTGCTTTGTCCTGGATGTTGTTGAGCTTCTTGAGTGTTGTTGGAGCTGCAATCATCCAGGCAAGCGGAGACTATTCCATTACACTCCTGACTTGTGCCTTGTAGATGGTGGACAGGCTTGGGGGGGGCGGGGTCAGGAGGTGAGTTACTCACCATGGGATTCATAGCCTTTGACCTGCTCTGGTAGCCACAGTATTAACATGGCTAGTCCAGTTCAGTTTCTGATCACTGGTAACCCCCAGGATGTTGATTATGGGGGATTCAGCGATAGTAATGCCATTGAATGTCAAGAGGTGATGGTTAGATCTTCTCTTGTCGAAGATGGTCATTGCCTGCCATTTGTGTGGCGTGAATGTAACTTGCCACTTGTCAGCCCAACCCTGAATATTGTCCGGGTCTTACTGCATTTGAATATGGACTGCTTCATTATCTGAGGAGTCATGAATGGTGCTGAACATTGTGCAGTCACCTAGGAACCCACCCTCACTTCTGACCTTATGACAGAAGGGAGGTCAATTAGGCCTGAGGAACTCCTGGAGTGAAGTCCTGGAGCTGAGATGATTGACCTCCAACCACTTCAACCATCTTCCTTTGTGCCAGGTATGACTCCAACCAGCGGAGAGTTTCCCCCCTGATTCTCATTGTTTTGCTAGGGCTCCTTGATGCCATACTCAGTCAAATGCTGCCTTGATGTCAAAGGCAGTTACTCTCACCTCACCTCAGAAACTGAACTGGACTAACCACATTAATGCTGTACTAGCCACACCTGAAAATGTGGCTGGCGGACCGGAGAATCCCACCCCAGACCTGGCATTCGGCCATTGAAGATGAAATCGGGCAGGTGACAAAAAGCTTGACCAAAAGTTACGTTTTAAGGAGCATCTTAAAGGAAGACAAGGAGATCGACAGACAGAGGAGTTTAGGGAGGAACTTCCAGAGTTAAAGAACTAAGCAGCTGAAGGCATGACTGCCAATGGTGGATCAACTAAAATCAGGGATGATAAAGAGGTCAAAGTTAGAGGAATGCAGAAATCGCAGAGCTGGGGACTGAAGGAAGTGCCATGGGTAAAGGTGAGGCCAGGGATGGATTTGAAAACAAGGATGAGAATTTTAAAATCGAGGTGATGATTAACAGGGAGCTAATTTAGGTTAGCACAGGAAAGATGAGTGAACAGGACCTGGTGCAAGTTCAGATCAATGGGCAGCTGAGCTTTAGGTGAACTTGGCTTTACAGTGGGTAAAATGTGGGGGGGTCAGGCAGTAATACTTTAGAATAGAGTAAAGGTAACAAAGACATTGGTGGGAATTTTCCACCATTGTTTTTGGCAGGTGGGAATGGTGGATCAGAGAATAGAGCAGGAGTCCCAAAACGGCTTTTACACCGGTGTAATTTCCCTGTTCGATTGTCCCCAACCCCTACCAATGGCCTAATGGGATCCTGACATTAAACGTCGTGACCCCAATTTACATCTAATTGCCAATGCAGATTAGGCATTTACGTCACCCCCCATGTTGGACTGTCCATTCACTTCAGCGTGAGGGCTCGTTAATGTTATTCATGGCATGTCCCACATGACCTAGATCTGGCGAACAGATCATGCTGGAGGCACATTGGTGAATACAGCCCCCAGGGTGGAGAGGGTCTTGCCTGGGCAGTACCCTGTCATCTTCCTGGCACTGATTGATTCCGCCCCACCAGCAACTTAGGCTTTTGAACGGGATGTATTTTTTAAAGGGCGCCCCGATGTAAAAAAAAGTTAAAAGTAGGAAAACGAACCCCCCCACCACCACCATGGAATCCCCCCTCCAACCCATCAACACAGACCTTGTCCCCTGACACTCCAGGGTGTAGTGCTGGGTGCAATGCAAGGAGGTTCCATGAGAGAGGTACTAGGAATTCCATGTCCACGGGGTGAGGGGGAGAGCGAGAGAGACAGAGAGTGGGGGTAGGGGGGGGGTTCTGTGGTGATGAGGGTACTTTTCTACATCGGGGCGTCCCTTATAAAAGGTGCCCTGATCTTTCAAGAGCCTAAGTTGTTGGAGGGGCGGACAGAATGTCGTGGGACCTGCCCTTTCACTTTTGTATTCATTGTGTCTAAAAATATGATGGGTAAAGCCGGCAGTCCAGTCAACTGCTGCACTACGGTTTTCCGGCCTCAGCTGACACTCTGGAAAAAAAAATAGGAAAATTCAGCAGGGAGGGAGCTGGGTGATACTAGGACGGTGGAAACAGGAAAATACCGAGATATAGCTCAATTTGGAATTCTCTGTTCCCACCGGCACATACCCCTGCCTACCGGCTTCCTGGCAGCATGGGGTAGTTTCAATAGGAATTCCCATTGAAAAGCAGCAGGAAGGGAGAATCCGGCAGCCAGTCAGCGAACGCCACGCTGCCGAGAAACACAACGCTGGGGGACCAGAGAATTCAATCCAATTGTTCACCTTCCCAATATTTACTTAGTGGAAATGCCTGTTTGCCTACTACTGGATGTCAGACGAGCATTCTGACAGTCGAGAGACATTTTATCTCCTCAGGGCATTTGCCACCTAAAGTAGCTTTTGCCAGAATCATAAGCAGTCACATGCTATCTGTAACATGAAAACAGGAAGTATCTGGGCAGAGTGCCATCAGGTAAGTGATGCTCTTTTGCAAATGAACCCAGCAGATCCTTGGTGGGTAGTCCCTCAAAGCTGCCAAACAGAAGAATGGAACTCGTAAAATCGAAAAACCCTTTGCCGTAAGGAATACCACTGCCCAGTTTAACTGTAACGTTGACAAGGGCAAAATCCAATACATTATTCATTATTCTAACACTGTAGAACTTCGCCACTAACCCCACTGAGGTTTATGGGAACAGCACAGGGAGACTAGCACTGCTGCCTCACGGCGGCGAGGACCTGGGTTTGATCCCGGCCTCGCGTCACTGCCCGTGTGGAGTTTGCGCATTCTCCCCGTGCTTGCGTGGGTCTCACCCCCACAACCCAAAGATGTGCAGGTTAGGTGGAAATAAATAAAGTTTTGAGCATCTAGTACATTTAGATTGTATTGTTGTATGAAGTGAAACCTGGGCATCAGAAACTATTATCAATTTAATTTTACATACTGTTTCATGTGATACAATGACAGACCACATAGTTTCCTATCATTTGGAATTGTTATTCAGTAGTATACCAAAAGTTGAGCACTTCAGTGGGGCAGGCTTTCAGACTTACCATCATGGACTTTCCTGTCTTTCTGTTTGAACAATCATCAGTGACAATGCAAAAGCTTGAAAGCATTCAGAAATTCAGGCCATAACTTCCTTGAAGCGGCAATCAGCGGCAGATTATTACTCTGTACTGACATGCCGGCACTCAAATGCTAAAGCGCCTGTCCCGCCCGACCTTCCTGACTCAGGCCAGGTGAGACTCGCGTGCCCCAGCTCCAGCAGCAAAGTATAAAAGGAGCAGAGTGAAAGAGGACCTGCCTCCTTTTTTACAGAACTAGTTTAAATTGAAATTAGCAGGCCAGGGAGAAGGTAACAGGCCAGGGAGAAGTTTGAGTGTCTAAGGCTTCCTCAGAAGTGAGTCTCATTTTGTATGAGGCGGATCTGCAATCACTAATGTGACAATCCAAATCAAGTTGTGATGGTAGATTACACGAGTTGAATTTGAAGAGCTAGAATTCAAAGATAAAGGGCGTGACCCGAATGGAAACACAATCCCATAGCATGCGATTAGCCGGGTGTTTCCCGGAGTGCTGAGAAACACCCGGCCATTGAATGGCCATTCGGGTAGATCGGAGGACCTCAGTGGGGAACGCGTTTTCTGCACTGAGGACCTCCGCTCGCTGGAACTCCTTTTTTATTATTCGTTGGCGTCACTGGCTGAAACAGCATTTGTTGCCCATCCCTAATTGCCTTTGAACTGAGTGGCTTGCTGTGCCATTTCAGTAGAGGGCTGTTAAGAGTCGACCGCACCGCTGTGTGGGTCTAGTCAAATGGAGGCCAGACCGGATAAGAATGGCAGATTTCCTTCCCTCAAGGACATTAATGAACCAGATGGGTTTTGTTTACGACAATCGGCAATGGTTTCATGTCACCATTGTGCTTTTAATTCCAGATTTGTATTGAATTCAAATTTCACCATTTGCCATGGTGGGATTTGAACCTGGGATCCCAGAGCATTGCTCTGGGTCTCTAGATTACTAGTCCAGTGACAATACCACTACGCTACCGCCTCCCTTGTACATGGAGAGATCGGGATACCATTTTTAAAGGTGACAATCTCTTAAACTCCCTCTCTGATACGATCTCCGAACTCCCTCAAACCCCAACTCACCTTAAAAGGGGGTCCTCGCCACTCCCCCCCCCCCCCCCCCCCCACCCCACCCCCACATTCCCCGCATCTGTGCAGAGCACCTTGGCAGTTTCCTGACAAATCCACCTGAAACATTCACTATCCTTTCTTTTGTCCAGCCTTTGGCGTTATGTTTTAACTTGCATATTTTTATTTCAAGGGTTTAAAGGCTATTTCTGCTATAATGCAAGAAATGGAACTGTTGGAACCTTTTTTTAAAATTTATTAGCTGAAGATCTCAAATCTACTTTGTGGGAATCAGAAAAACCACTGCCCATTCAGATCAGAAATATTTTAATCCTTTCAGTTGATACGTTGACAGATAACCATCATAATGGTTCTTTGCTGATTAGGATAGAACTGCCTATGTTAAGTACATTCCCACAGCTGCCTGCGCAACATCCTGGTCATGTTCTCAGTCGCCATGTACCAACTCACTGAAAACACGTGAGTGACCCACAATCTGATCTTCCCCGACCCTGCCCAACTGTCTTGAGAAGAAGTGTCTGGTCTCTGTTGTGATCTTTCAGAATTGGCTACCATTAAAATTGTGAGATCATCACGGAGCCTGTCTTGTATCCACATTTTAGGAGATCAAATGGGTAAGTGTCACGATATTCTGTCAATGATTTTTATTCCTCTAGGCCCAAATTAATTTTCTGGCTTAAAAAAAACTGCTGCCATATGTTGTTTGGAGTGAGTGTGTGTGGCTGTGCTTGATGTGGTGCAGTGCTTCTCAAGCTCTAAGCCCCTGGCAACAGACTAGCGACCTGTCCCAGGAATACGTAGCGACAGAAACAGAAAAGTCTGACCTATGCACTGTCAGGGTGCGGAGAGGTTGAGAGAGAGAGATGTACTATTTGGAGGGAGTATGCAGGTATTCAGTAATGCCGGTTTTTGAGGCCACCCTTGTACACCAAGTGCTCTGCTGTATACCTACTTCCTGAAAGCAATACACGTGTGATTAGCACTATTGTATTGTCCTCCTAATTAATAATAATAATAATCTTGATTGTCACCAGTCGGCTCACATTAACACTGCAATGAAGTTACTTTGGCAAGCCCCTAGTCGCCACGTTCCGGCGCCTGTTGGGTACACAGAGGGAGAATTCAGAATGTCCAAATTAAAACAGATATTCTCAATGCAATGAGTGGTTTGGCATTAGATTTCAACATTTATATTGGAAAGTATGAGCAGGGCATAAGTGGGTGATTCACACTTTTAATACCTGAAACTTGACAATTTTAGATCTTGCTATCTGTCAAGAACCTTGATGTACAAGAGAAATATCAGCCAGCGTGGACCCAAATACTGCTATCATCCCCAAAGGATAACAAAGAGCGACGGCTAATGTTGCTGGAAACTACTCTGGGTTGTAAAAGCTGCTGCAATAACAGAGTCTGCTTACACTGTGACTTCTCTATTTGCTATTTTATCTTTGCAGGAATCACAAAAATAACTCTTGGTTAACTGAATATTTACAGGCATTGCAAAAGATCAGTGGTTTCTTTAAAGACAGGCACAGCATTGTAACATGATACGGTTGATGTTACTGTAGCCCTTTAGTCTGCTATGTTCTTTTTGGTGAAGCATGAGTAAGTGCCCTGTATTTCCTCTGCTTTAAGCAGAGGAATTCCAAGAAACCTCGATATAGCACATTTTGCATTATTTCCTTTCGTATTTTTAAGCATGGAAGGAAGTGGTAAGACATGATACCAAAACAGAAAAACGGCTCATTGTCACTGACTCTCGTTTCCATATCAGTTTACTTCTTTTGCTTCTCCCTCCCTTTTCCTTGCCTTTCAGATGGAAAGTGATGCACAATGTAATTTATGCTCTTCCCTGGTTGATCCACCGTATTATCTGTTCCTGCCCCATTGAACTTATTTCCTCCCACCTTGACTAATGCACCCCCCCCCCCACACACACACACACACCTGCCTTTCCGGTCACTTCCCACCAATATCCACTTCTCTACCAACACCCTCTGCAACTTTAAAAAAACAATCTTGAACTGTCTTGTTCATATCATGGATATGCTGTACCTCTACATCTCCATTCCCCACCAAGACAGCCAGCAGGTCCTTCACTTCCTTCCTCAATAGAGGACCACCCACTCCCCATCCACCACCACCCTCCCTTCAAGTAAAAGTTATCTCTATGACACCCCATAGGTGTTAGCTATGCCTGCCTTTTCATGAAATATGCGGAATACTCCTTGTTCGAGTCCTACTTGGGTCCCGTCCCTCAGCTCTTTTTCTGTTCCATTGGATTGGATTTGTTTATTGTCACGTGTACCGAGGTACAGTGAAAAGTAGTTTTCTGCGAGCAGCTCAACAGATCATTAAGTACATGGGAAGAAAAGGGAAGAAAAAATATATAATAGGGCAACACCAGGTATACAATGTAACTACATTAGCACCAGCATCGGATGAAGCATACAGGGTGTAGTGTTAATGAGGTAAGTCCATAAGAGGGTCATTCATAACTGTCCCCATGACGCTTATTGCTTCTGTTCCCAAATGAAAAGTTTCATCTATTTGGTTTCCAATTTCCGCAGCACCCTCACCTTCATATGGTCCATCTCCTAACTCATCCCTTCCTGGAATTCACTACCTCCGCTTCTGTGGAAAGGCTGCTAACCTATCCAGTGAGCGAGCATGGTAGTTACATCCTCAGATACATGCTCCTGGCATTTTTTGAGGGTCACTCCAGGGGACAAGGGATATTCTTGAGGTCTTAGTTGATGACACGAGTGCAGAGGCCTGAGACCGCAATGGAGACCAGAATCCGCAGCAGAGGCCCTGTACAACAAGGCTCACAGTGCCACCCGATCTGTGATAGAGCAGTGCATCGGCCTCCTGAAGATGCACATCCGCTGCCTCGACATGTGGGGTGGAGCACTCCAGTAGGGCCCCCAGAGGATCTCCCGCATTGTGCTGATGTGTGCCATACATAATATTGATTTGCAGTGGGGCACAGACCTTCAAGAGGTAGACCTGGAGGAGTGGCATGTGGCCTTGGATGAGGAGGACGTTGAGGAGGGAGTTGTGGAAGAAGCCCCCAAGGATCCGAAGGATGGACCCAGGAAGGGGTGAGGGTGCACATGGGCAGGTATGCTAGTGATGTCCCCATCACCTTCTGCTTCAAGGAATAGGACCAGCGTGTTATCTAACAGCACAACACCACCACTTCATTCAAGTTTTCAGATGCAATGGTTATCATCGCTGCCTCACGGCGCCAAGGTCCCAGCTTCGATCCCGGCTCTGGGT
This sequence comes from Scyliorhinus torazame, assembly GCF_047496885.1. NCBI lineage: Eukaryota > Metazoa > Chordata > Chondrichthyes > Carcharhiniformes > Scyliorhinidae > Scyliorhinus > Scyliorhinus torazame. Next base: position 148,191,089 of record NC_092722.1, on the reverse strand, counting down.
CACCGTCCGGCTGGAATTTTGTACATTCTCCCCGTGCTCGAGTGGGTTTCGCCCCCACAACCCAAAGATGTGCCGGGTGGGTGGATCGGCCACGCTAAATTGCCCCTTAATTGAAAAAAATGAATTGCGTGCTCTAAATTTTGGAAAAAAAGAAGAAAAAAAGTTCTCAGATGCAGTTTTTCTCCTGGAGGAAAAAAAACTCTTAGTGCCTGAAATTTGTGGCCCAGATCCTGCCGCCAGGGCTGGCGGGAATCGGACCGATTTTCTCACCGAAAAAGACACTTTGTCATTTGTTTCAGAAAATTCCATCCCTTGAGTATAACATTTTACACTTGTCTGCTTTAAAGATCATCTGCCATTGTTCCACCCACTCACATACCTTGAGGGGGGGCACCAGAGATTCGGCGGGGGCGGGAATTGTGCCGCGCCGGTTGGCGGGCCCCCCCTCCCGCTCGATTCTCCTACTGCTAAAATGCCTGTCCCGCTGACGTAAATTAAACCACCTACCTTACCGGCGGGACAAGGTGGCGCAGGTGGGCTCCAGGGTCCTGGGGGGGGGGGGCGCGGGGCGATCTGGCCCACCGATCCGCGGGCGGGCCAGTGCCATGGGGGCACGCTTTCTCTTCCGCCTCCGCCACGGTCTCCACCATGGCGGAGGCAGAAGAGACTCCCTCCACTGCGCATGTGCGGGAATGCTGTCAGCGGCCGCTGACGCTCCCGCGCATGCGCCGCCCGGAGATGTCATTTCCGCGCCAGCTGGCGGGGCACCAAAGGCCTTTTCCGCCAGCTGGCGGGGCGGAAATTTGACCGGCGCCGGCCTAGCCCCTCAATGTTGGGGCTCGGCCCGCAAAGATGCGGAGCATTCCGCACCTTTGGGGTGGCGCGATGCCCGTCTGAAAACAAGAAAGGGATCGCATCGAATGGCGGAGCTGGCGCAAGGGGTTTAATTGCCTACACCTGCTCCCAGTTCTCCTGCGGGATTCTCTGTGGGCGGGATCCTCCACTTCACCGCAGCGCACCCGCATCCGCGGATTCCTCGATGGTGGGGCGGTAGCCACAATGGGAAACCCATTGGCAGACTGATGGAACGTTGTTCCCACTGCCGGCAGAGGCGTGTCGCCCTGGAAAACGGGTCTGGTGGGCCTCCCCCTCCCTCATGTTTTTATATTTCCCTCATGGAGAGACATCACTTTTTGTTTTTATTCGGATCTGCAACTGGAATCCTAAGATCTGTCCATTGTTCATAGATCTGGCTGAAGAATGTCATACCCTGATCTTGTCCACTTTGGTTGTGGATATGCCTGGTGCCGGACAGCACTCTCCTTCCCTGTAAAGAGCCTGCTGTAAGGTAAAATCAGCTGTGGGTAAACCCATTTCCCAGTAATGGAAAATGAAGCAATATCTTAGCTAAAGTTAGCGATCTCATTCAGAGGTGCCACAGTGATGGTTGATGTGAGGAATAGGAAATAAATCACACTGGTGTGTTGGAAGATGAGGCTCGTCTTCTGATGTTGAGACCAGTATCATTCTGCATCTGGCAGCTTGCGACTGACACTGGTGGAAACTACCCAGCGTGTTCTTTTCCATCGTACCCTTATCCTAATGGCCATCAAAAATTACTTTCATTAAAATTATCCATGAACCAAACAATTTCGCAGGAAAATAAATCAACTGTTTTATCAGAATTTTCTTGTAGGAATGCATCAATAACGTGAAGTGACCAAGTGGAATTGCTTTAGTAATTGCCTGGGCTGTGCAGTAGGCTGATTTATCTCAATGTAGCTCTTGAAAGTGCAGCACGGATTGATTTGCTGACAAATGTAGTGCTAAAGGTTAAAGAGGTCGCAGATAATCTGTCAATCAGACGCACACCTTTTATCCTTTGCCGGTTGCGGTTTATTACTGAGTCTGCGGGGTATTCTCACTATTGCAGTTGACTGCTGTTGAGAACATGTTAAAATGAAAGTTCGGATTTCCTGCTTTTGAAGTCTTGCTCCACCTGATTCACCTGTTCAGTACAGATGCTGTAAAGAAGAAAAGGCTTTTCCAAAGTGAGTGCTAATTAATACCGCATTCACATTGTAATTACACCTTTGTTTTTAGACCTGGCAGCTTGCCAAGAAATCCAAATGAATGTTAATTGGTTTTTACTGCATTCTGCTGGCCCTGCATCTCCACATTGCATGTCAGCCGCCTACCTTTAAATCTGCAACCTGCTTTTTATACATATGTTGGGGCAGCAAGATGGCACTGCTGCCTCACAGTGCCCGGGACCTGGGTTCAATTCTGGCCTTGTGTGAGTGTGTGGAGTTTGCACATTCTCCCCGTGTCTGCGTGGGTTTCCTCCGGGTGCTCCGGTAAGAAACCGCAGTCCAAAGATGTGCAGGTTTGGTGGATTGGCCATGATAAACTGCCCCTTAGGGTGGAGTTACAGGGCAGGGGTTTGGATCTAGGTAGGGTAGGGTGGTCTTTCAAAGTGTCGGTGCAGACTCGCTGGGCCGATTGGCCTCTTTCTGCACTGTAGGGATTCTATGATTCTATGAATGGGAATATCATTGCAAGGAACTGGAAACTCAAAATGTCTAATCCTCATCTTTTAAATTCTGGTGATGGCAGTCAACCAATTACAAATTTAAGACATTCTTGGATTGTTGTTGATATTGGTCACTGTCCAATGAGCCTTTGCAAACCAACTTTCCATCTACTATTGTTGCAGAGTTGTTAGTTCATTTCAAATGACTGGGTTGCTGAGGGAAATTGAAGGAACAGAGAGGGGAATGTCACATATTTATGCTTTCATCTGCTAATATCAATAGTCATACATAACTCATAGTATTTAGTTTGTCTTTGGCCAGTGTTAGGAGACACCAGCATGTATCAATGTATCATTTTGCCAACTGCAAGCAATGCATGAAGGCTGCTACCCACTCCCTGCAGGGGCAGTCAGACATCTTTCTGCCAGTGTCTATGATCGTCTGGTATCTTTCCCAAGGATCCATTCTTCATGTAAGCTTGAGCACCAGAAGATCATCATGAATGAAGGATATTTACAGCTGAGTTTAATTCAATCCTTATCCAATGTTTATACATATGCACTTCCACTGGGTGACAAGCAGACGCAGGAACTCAGCCTGGTGTGTGTTGTTTTACCCTATGGTTAGATTTAGGCGTCCACTTCCAAGTTGGTTGACTTGGGGTAACTGAACAGACCAAGTGTTAAAGTGGACCTTCCTGGAAACAAAGCTCAGCATCAGGATGTTATCTAACCACAGAGACTTCAATACAACTGTTAGGGTTCAGTGAAAGCTCTTTGGGCATCTCCTTGTGGAACTGGATGAGATGACAGATACATAGGCTGTAATATACTGGCTGTTCAAGCTGGCTGTAATATACTGGCTGTTCAAGCTGGCAAGATCCTCCGATCGCACCGACGGGGCACCCCCACCTCAGGATTTTCCGGTGATGAGGGGTTCATTCAATGGGAAATCGCATTGACAACGGTGGAACCAGAAGCCCCACCGCTTCTGCCGCCGCAAAACAAAGACGGAGATATAAGAAACAAGATGTTTCTTGACCAGGAGCCAATGTAGGTCAGCGAGCACAGAGGTGGTAGGGGGGACTTGGTGCAAGTTAAGTCAGGGACAGCAGAGTTTTGGATAACCTCAAAGTTACAGAGGGTGGAATGCGGGGCACTAGTCAGATATACAATGGAATTGGAGAATCCAGATGGTTTCTCGGCAATGCGAAGTAACAAAGGTATGAATGAGGGCCTGTAAGAGGCTTCCGTTTACCCTTGGACTTTAGGATTTTATAAAGGACAAACCTACACAAACACAGGCTTTTAGGCTTAACCTCAAACGTTTTTATTAGCACAAAACACTCCTGATGCCCTAATACGAGAGCGCTAAACTTAGTGTAATGGCATTGCAAAACACTCAAAACAATGACTTATTAATAAAAGCCTCCACAAGAAATCACAGGCAAAACCCCATGTTTCTACCCAAACCTCAACTCAAAACTCCACAGGATTTAGCTGCAGCCCTTAAACTATCTTTAAACCTCAGCCCCAATATCCGTCGGATCTGGCTGAGACTTACAACTCACCACACAGTTAGTCCTTCTGGTGTGAACTGTAGGTCATGAATCATGGTGACCATTCCTGCATCTCCTTAATGGCTGCAGTGCAAGATTCAACTCTCTTGCCTTTTTTATCACAAAACTTTATCAAAGAATGTTCTTGGGACATCCTGTTTGAATGGTCAGTGTTTAGCGGCTTTTAATCTCTTTTATCCTGGTTCCTGCCTTAGTCCAGACAAACCATTCATCATGATGTTGTTTCCACACCCAATGGCCGGGATTCTCCAATCCCACGGCCAAGTTCTGACGCCTGCGTGAAAAGTAGTTTGAACCACTTCGGCGTCAACGGTCCTCGATTGTCAGGCATGCACCCATTCCTGGGGGCTAAGTTGGTGCCGGAGTGGTCTCTGCTGCTCCAGCCAGCATGAGTTCGCGCTTGTGCGCTATGGCCAGCGCGAGTTCACGCATGCGCACTGCAGCCGGCGCGAGTTTGGGCATGCGTGCCACGGCAGGCGCGGGTTCGCACATGCACGTGGGTTCCTGTCTCTGCGCCGGCCCCTGGGCAATATGGCAGAGCCCGATAGGGGCCTGGCACGGAGGAACATAGGCTCCCATGGAATCAGCCCGCCCGCCAATCAGTAGGCCCCGATCGCGGGCCAGGCCACCGTGGAGGCCCCCCTGCCTGGGGTCGGATCCCCCTGAGCCTCCCCCCACCAGGACGGTCCCCGCAGCCAGAACTCTGAGGCCCCACCAGGTGGGACCATACGTAACCCACGCCGGCGGGACTCGGCCGAACTCAGCAGGCACTCGGCCCATCAAGGCCCGGAGAATCACCGGGGGACCGCTTTCAATGCCCTCCTGAATGGCATGGCGGCAATCCCGTGGGTGCCCGAGAATCGGTGCCGGAGAATCGACGAGCTGGCATTGGAGCGGCGTGCCGCGATTCTCGCGCCCTCTCGGCAATTCTCCGACCCATCACGGGGTCGGAGAATCCCAGTCAATGGATTCCATTGAGATGTGTAATCACACATACAAATATGACTATTAGGTGCTATGTTGTAATGTAGATATGTTTTTCCATTTGTAAAGTATTGTAACGCATGTGAACAAATATAAAAGGCTGGGAAATGTAAGGGTCAGCTTACCGAAAACAATAGGGCCCTCAGATAAATCACTGCATTAAAAACATATCTACGTTACAATACAGCACTTAACAGTGAGATTTGAATGTGTGAATACACATTACACTTGCCTTTCCGTATGTTCCAGTCTACTCAGCAGGCTTTCCATTTTCTTCATCAACTTTGAAACCAAGCGTGCCTGTAATGGGCATCCAAAACCCCGCACTGTCAGATAAAAATTGTGTGGAGGGGTAATGCGAATTTCATCCTCCATTTAAATTGGGAAACCCTCGCAGCGACATGTGGGCACGAGTATGTTTTCACTAGACATTCCCAACTCAAAAAATAGGCCAGAGGAAAATAGCACAAGGCCAGGAATGTGGAAGAAAATAGGATTTCCTCAAAAAAAGAAAAAGTATGACCATTCACCCAGTGAAACATGCCTCCATGCCCAGATGGAATTCAAACGCGAATCTTCATCTACAGTATCCGCAAACGATATAATATAATTAGTTTTGGAAAATAGACAACACTTTCAGATTGTTGTACTTGTGAGTTATTGTGACTGGAAATATTTATTTATTTTTAATTTTTAGTGTACCCAATTCATTTTTTCCAATTAAAGGGCAATTTAATGTATTCAATCCACCTACCTTGCACATCTTTGGGTTGTGGGGGCGAAACACACGCAAACACGGGGAGAATGTGCAAACTCCACACGGACAGTGACCCAGAGCCGGGATTGAACCTGGGACCTCGGCGCTGTGAGACTGCAGTGCTACCACTGCACCATCGCATTGCCCTGACTGGAAATATTTATAATCGAACGTTTACATTTTTATTGGACATGATTTAAATCTGAAATTGAGATTATTTTTAATTTCCCATTTACATTGATTTCAATTTGTTTTATTGCCTTGTTTGTGACAGCACGGTAGCATTGTGGATAGCACAATTGCTTCACAGCTCCAGAGTCCCAGGTTCGATTCCGGCTTGGGTCACTGTCTGTGCGGAGTCTGCACATCCTCCCCGTGTGTGCGTGGGTTTCCTCCGGGAGCTCCGGTTTCCTCCCACAGTCCAAAGATGTGCAGGTTAGGTAGATTGGCCATGATAAATTGCCCTTCGTGTCCAAAATTGCCCTTAGTGTTGGGTGGGGTTACTGGGTTATGGGGATAGGGTGGAGGTGTTGACCTTGGGTAGGGTGCTCTTTCCAAGAGCCGGTGCAGACTCGACGGGCCGAATGGCCTCCTTCTGCACTGTAAATTCTATGATAATCTATGATATTTCTTCTGCACTATGTTCTATTTGACAGCCACATTCTGTTACTTCAGCTGGTTTTGACACTCCTACTTCAGGTCCAGTGTCCATTATCCATAAGTCTGAACACAAAACACATTGAAAACCCCCACTTTTTGGAACTCCACCGCCCTTTCTCGTGAGATGTCTGTGACCCGAGCCGACAGAACCCGAGTGGGCACGAGCCTCGCTGACTGCACCCTAACATTAAATTTGATTTGATTTGATTTATTGTCACATGTACCGAAGTACAGTGAAAAGTATTTTTCTGCGGCCGAGGGAACGTACACAGTACGTACATAGTAGACAAAAAGAATAATCAACAGAGAACATTGACAAATAGTTCATCGACAAACAGTGGTTGGTTACGGTGCGGAACAAGGGGCCAAATAAAGCAAATACATGAGCAAGAGCAGCATAGGGCGTTGTGAATAGTGTTCTTATAGGGAACAGATCAGTCTGAGGGGGAATCTTTGAGGAGTCTTGTAGCTGTGGGGAAGAAGCTGTTCCTATGTCTGGATGTGCGAGTCTTCAAATTTCTGTACCTTCTGCCTGATGGAAGGGTCTGGAAGAAGGCAATGCCTGGGTGGGACGGGGTCTCTGATAATGCGGTGTGCCTTCTGAGGCAGCGGGATGTGTATACAGAATCAATGTGGGGGTGGAAAGCTTGTGTGATGCGTTGGGCTGAGTTCACCACAGTCTGCAGTTTCTTGCGATCTTGGACCGAGCAGTTGCCATAGCAGGCTGTGATGCAGCCGGACAGGATGCTCTCTATCACACATCTGGAGAAGTTTGTGAGAGTCGATGCAGACATGCCAAATTTCTTTAGCTTCCGTAGGAAGTCGAGAAGTTGTTGGGCTTTCTTGACTGTTGCATCAACGTGAGTGGACCAGGACAGACTGTTGGTGATGTTGACCTCCAGGAACATAAAGCTATCGACCATCTCCACTTCGGAGCCATTGATGCAGACGGGGTGTGTGTCGTGCTACGCTTCCTGAAGTCGATAATCAGTTCCTTGGCCTTTCCAACATTTAGAGAGAGGTTGTTTTCGGTACACCATGCAACCAAGTGATTATCTTTAGCACGCGAAGTCTCTGATGTGAGCTGACACAAACCTCACCAACTGCACCTGACCTTTAGCATGGGAAGTCTAGTTGTTTGCCTGTACTGTTTACCTTGTGAACCTTCTCAAACAAGCAAAATCACAGATGACGCCATGGGTGGGAACGTATTACAAGTACCCTGTATTTATTATTCAGTGGTACATATTACTTTTCCAGCCACTTTATTCACTTTTGACTTTTTCTAGCCTAGGCGTCACCCATTGTATTGTAAGTAGGTCAAGGTCTATATGCAGAATCTGAAAACCCAAAAGACCTGAAATGCAGTTGGCCCCAAGATTTTTAGAAAAAGGGTACTCGACTTGTATACTGTTGATATAAATCCTGAATGTAAAATGTTGTGGGTTCCTCAATTCCCCGACACCAAGGACTTTCAACAAAGGTAGTTTATTACTAAGCTCAACATCTACATAACAGTACTTGTGTTCTGCCCAAGTTCCTGGGGATGACTCCCGCGCTCCCACCACATGACCTATATAGCCGCGTCACCATGTTCTCACGCGTTCACTCAGTCTACACTGAGCTAATCATTTAATTTGAATGATGCACGAAACAATGAAAATCTACATTGTTTCCGACCATTAACAGAAAGTAATGAACACAGAAAATGCTGGGAAAACGTTTCTTCAGAGCCAGCCCGAAACTTTAACTCTCTTTCTCTCTCCACGGAGGCTGCCAGAGCTGTTGGGTTTTCCCAGTATTTTCTGTTTTCATTTCAGATTTACAGTATCCTCAATATTTAGTTTTTATTAGCATAAAGTAACTGGGTGCTCTCGTAAGGTCTCTTAAGAGTTGGATGTGAACCCTAGACTCGTCCAAGCTTTCTCCAACAAAAGTTAGAGGAAATTTTCAGCGGGCAGCGTTTTAACATTTTTAGGCGGAGTGGCGCAGCAGGTGGGAAGAATGGCAGGAAAGCCATCGTCTCCAACGGTGGCATTCTCTGACATAACGTTTGGTTCATAGTTGAAAAAAAATGAAGTGGTTGGGACCCACACTGTCATGCTGGTGGCACGCCGTGTGATATCTTTCGTTATTCACGTTGGCGGGGTGAGGACACGCCAACGTGAATATATAGAAGGTACAGTGCAGAAGGAGGCCATATTCCCCATCGAGTCTGCACCGACCCACTTAAGCCCTCACTTCCACCCTATTCCCGTAACCCAATAACCCCTCCTAACCTTTTTGGTCACTAAGGGCAATTTATCATGGCCAATCCACCTAACCTGCACTTCTTTGGACTGTGGGAGGAAACCGGAGCACCCATAGGAAACCCACGCAGACACGGCGAGAACGTGTAGATTCTGCACAGACAGTGACCCTGGCGGGGTGAAGCCACAGTGTGACGCCACTTGTGCTACTGCGCTGCCCATGCATAATCTAATGTGGGGAAACAGTGTTAACAGGCGTTAGAGGCCTGATAATTAGGTTTAAATGTATTCTATGGGGATCCTAACTTTGAACATCAGGTTTCCTGTGACATCATCGGTGGAGGACGGGAACAATCGCTACGGGAAATCCCGCCGGCGTAAATTGTGTTTTGGACACCCCCCCCCCCCCCCCCACACACACAATTATTCAGAACTTAAAATCATGAGCTGTTGTTGCATCACTAGTTAAAGAATCAAATTAAAAGGCTGGAAAAGATTAAATTCTCGGGCTACTGATTCATTCCACTGGTTCATTCCACTGGTTCACACCATTTGATGGAACTGTACGATGACTATGCGGATTGTCACACTCCCTTCACTAGTACTCGATATGCGACATGCTGTCATACAACTGATAGTTTGTCTATTGTGTGAATTCATTTTCTACCACATTATCCAGGTGACGGCTGAGCACGATTTGACTATAAGGTCATACTATTAGGGAAGGTGGAATGGTGCATTCCCTTCTCTTCCCTCAATCCTTTTGTTAGGAGCAGAAAAAATGTTAACATATAGAATTGGTAGCTTTTCTATTTTTGCTTTCCAGCATTTAATCATAAACCTGTGTTGTATATGGAAACCTAGTGCTAACTTCACAGTTAGCACATGACAAAAATGTCATGCAATCCAGGATGAAATTTCCGATCTAGTGATATTTTCCTTTATCCTGGGGCTACTTTTAAAGTTGATTTTTTTTTTTTTTAAATTTCATTCTTTGGAAATGAACATTATTAACTGGGCTAGCATTTATTGTCTTCCATAGTTGACCTTGTTCTGGAACCGCTGCGATTCATGTGGTTAAACTATTCCCACTGTACCAGCGTGTGCCAGGATTTTGACCCGATGTCAAGGAAGGAATAGTGATGTATGTCCAAGTCAGATTGGTGTTTGCTTGGATGGGAACTTTGGGATGGTGTTGTTTCCATGCGCCTGCTTCCCTTGTCCTTCTGGAGGCTGTGGGTTTTGTAAGTGCTGTCAGAGAAGCATTGGCATGTTGTTGAAGTGCCATTTGTTAACAAAGCCCAGGATGGACAGCTGACCAAGAGAAGGTACATACATGATGAAAGAAGGGCTTGCATTTATATAGAACCTTTCACAACCTCAGGAGCTCTCAGAGCACTCTACAGCCAATGAAGCACCCCTGGCACTAATGTAGGAAATTTGGCCACCAAATTATGCATAGAATTTTCCACAAACAGCAATATGATAATCCATTATTTAGATACTTGTTTGTTTAGTGATGTTATTGCAGGAAGAAGTATTGACCTGGACACCAAGGCCCGATTTAACTGGAAAAAAATCTATGTCCGGTTTTGGGGCTTGTGGCGAGCTATTTCTCGGCGGCTGTAGTGCAGAGAAACACCCTGCTATTTATTTAATGGCACTTTGCCAGTTCTTTTGGCCTCAGAGGCCACACTTAGAGTCATTTCCTGCTGACGAGCCTAGCCGGATGGACTCCTCGCAGATCGAGACGCCATTTTCTCTGGCTGCCCTGAAGTTCCCCTCCTATCAGCCCCTCCCGCCACCTGTTTTCAACCACCCCTTCTCCTCCGCAAACCCCCAGCATTCGGGACGCCCCTGGGAACACCTCCTAACCCCATATCCACCTGGTAAGGTCCCCCAGGCCCGATCCCTGGCAGTGCCAGCCTGACACTTGGGCCTCCTGGCACTGCCACCCTTGCAATGATCCTGCCAGTCTGGCAGTGCCACCTGGGCAAATCTGCCAAGGTTCCCAGATGCAAGGAGTGCCAGAGTGCCACCCTTTCCTGTCCCCGACCACCTGGGCGCCACCCCCAGGACACCACCCCAGATGCCATTGTGTCTGGTCCACGTTTGTGGAAACAGTACTAAACGGTGCCTTTGTGAGGTCTCCCAGGCCTAGCAGTTAGGTCCCAGGCACCGGGAGAATCCCTTAAATGCATATTTAAATGAGCCTAATGGATCATTTAAATATGCTGATCTGGGTCACGCCCAGTGAAGGTGAGATCCAGATTATGACGTTAAATTTCACAAGTCATTTTGGGCGTCGCAAATCTCACAAGGGGCCTGTCATGAGATTCAACGGCCTCGTTCCGACACCAAATCGGAAGCGATGAGGCCATTAAAATGCGTTGCATTTCATAAAACTGGTGTGATGGGAACTTTTACATTCACCTGGGTCAGACCAGGAGTTGGCTTAATGTCTTACCCAAAAGAATTCAACAGTGCACCACATTCTAAGTACTGTTTTGAAGTGTCAGCCTAAATTCTTGAGTTCAAGTCTTTAGAATTGGTTAACTTTCTGGCTCAGGTGAATGTGCTACAGATTGGACCAAAGCTGATATCACTGCCTATACTTACTTGCAAATCTCTAGTCTGTCTTTTTTCTTTTACAATTGTATTCTTGTACAGTAGGTGCCAAAACCAGCATAACCATCCTAAAGAATATCATCCTGATTGTATTCGTGAATTCTGTAATTTGTTTGCAAGACTCAAAAAACAAAACTTCATAATTAACAAATAGTCAGACAAATTTACTTGCAATGTTTATTTATCCTACTTTCACGACCTTTACTGCAGCTCAAAAATACAGCTTACCATTTTCCTTTTGGTATCTGTACTTTAGATGTACAGAACTTGGTGAATCTCTTCCACAATCAATCTCTCAACAGTTTTAATATCCTTTCTATAATATAGTGCCCAAAAATGCACTCTACTTTAACTACATCATAATCAATGTCTCTCACAATGTTATTTTTTCCCCTGCTCTTATGCTTTATGCCTCTGTTTATACAACATAAAACTCAGTTAGGAATGGATATGATTGATTTAGTTAGAACTTGCTTTTGTTTCTGATTTTTTTAGTTTTCCACAAATACTTCTCGTATTTATTTTTAATCAACAACTTTTTTTCAGATTCACACAGCTGTGATTTTGTTTCTGAGTTAGCCGCATTCCTGTTGTGGCTGTGCGACTGGCTTCAGCATCCCTGGATTAGGGAAGGGAAAACTGCTTCTGCTCCTGGTTGCCTTCTGGTAACTCCGCTTGAAGTCTTCCACCGTGTTGGCCGTGGCTCACTTGTGAGAGCTCTTGCCTCGGAGTCAAAAGGCTCTCCTTCCGAGACTTAAGGACAAAAATCTAAGTTGACACTCCAGTGCAATGCAAAGGGAGTGCTGCACTGTCATGGGTGTCACCTTCCGGATGAGACAGTAAACAGGGGCCTCGGTCATCTCTCAGGTGGATATAAAAGATTAAAGGACACTATTTTGAAGAATAGAAGAGTCATCCTCAATGTCTTAGCCAACTTGTCCTTCAGTTGACATCCAGATTATCTGGTCATAATCACCTTGATGGTTTTGGCAGTTTGCCATCCACAAATTGGTTACAGCATTTCTTACATTGCAATGGTGACTACACTTCAAAAGTACTTAATTGACTGTAAGTGTTTGGGGACATTATGTGTGCATGGGTTGATGGGGGACAAAATCAGGATTTGGCTTCAATGGCTTCAGTCAAATAGCCTGCTCACACAGAAGGTTCACAGAGAAGGCATCCTGGCAGCTGTGAAATCAAACCCCAGCAAAAGTAAGTGCCTCCAGGAAAGTAGGAGAGAAAATTAGTAACAAAAACAGTTGTAAAGCATTAAACACACTTGGATTAATTGTGTGATCTCATGCTGGCAGCAGGAAGCTGCACTCACACGAAACTGGGTTGGAGATAAGTTTCGAGATTTGTGTACTAAATGAGACTCTGTAAATGACATACTATTTTGTGCTGCCAAAGGCTAATGGGATGGAACACAGACTGAAGTAAATGTAAATCCTAATTATTACCTGTGCAGCCAATATGTAAAGCATATTCAGCAGGAGCACCAAAATCAAGAATCATACAAAGATGTTGCAGATCTTGATCATCCGACACTAGAACTATAGAAGCTTCCTGTTGCAGAGTGTAATTAAGATTCATCAGTGCTTCAGAGTTCAGTTTGATATTCAGAGCACTACTCTTAATTTGCATTTTTATTTTATTCAGTACGTGCGCAATGTCCTCTTAGTTGCCGACAAAATAATAAACACCATTCTCACTGTCACTGTACCACATCCAACTACACCATTGGGAAGGTGTTTCCTTGGTAACAAGATGCCAGTTAGTCCTTTATATCACTGCTGCAAGGCTTTAAATTGCCAGCACTATTACTTCACCTGCAATTGAAAATGGTCCATTATTTGATTAGTAAATTGAAGATAACTTAATTAGTTTTGACAATTAATCACTCGTAAAACTGTAGTATGAAACAGTTTATACTACTGAGATAAAGATAAAATATTTCTTGTGAAAGGTGACAGGGGCTAAGATGTCACTCGATATTTTGAAATAATAGCTATTTTATCCTGGCTAATCTATAAAATTATTATTTTTGAAAATGGGCAAAGGCTTTAAAATGATTGAAGCCATGACGAGCTATGACTCACACACAAGGAATTTTTGGTCTTCAGAAACAGCAGCAATCTTGTTACCTCTAAAGAGACATTAATACTGCTATTATTCCGGAGAATCGGCGGTAGGCGGTGTGACTCCCGCCCCGCCACTCCGGCGCCAGTTTTCGGGCGGGGGCGGGGAACACGCCACGTGGGTCGGGGGCTGCTGGCAGCGGCCCCCCCAGGCAATTTACGGGCCCCCATGGGCCAAGCGGTGCACGTTCCTGGCCAGTTCGGGCGGGACCTGGCTTGGAGGGCGGCTAGCGGAGTCCTCGGGGGGGGGGGGGGGCCACGGTGGCCTGGCCTGTGATCGGGGCCCACCGATCTGCGGGCGGGCCTGTGCCATGGGGACACTCTTTCCCTCCGCGCTGGCATCGGTAAGGCTCTGCGATGGCCGGCGCGGAGAAGAAACCTCCTGTGCATGCGCAGGAAACACGCCGGCGGTTCTGCGCATGCGCCAACTCACGCCGGCCCACGGCGGGCCTTTGGCGGCAGTTGGCGCGGCGCCAAGCCCTCCGCCGCCGGCCTAGCCCCTGGAGGTGTGGAGGATTCTGCAACTTCTGGGTGGCCCCAAGCCGGAGTTGTTCGCGCTGCACTTGGAGCCGGCGTCGGGCCATCCCGTCAATTGCGGGAGAATCCCGGCCTGGATCTCTCCAAAACTGAGGGGTTGGGGAAAATATGCCACCCACCATTTATTAAGGAGGAAATCAAAACAACGCCTTTTTAGTTTACAGGCTGTTAGTGAGAGGAGAATCTGGGTTATTTTAAATTTAAACCCCCTCCTATCCATAACAATGCGTTAAGAACCCCACTGATGTTAAATAAGAGGGTATCCCAAAACCCAGAGGTTAACTTGGAACCCCGTTTCATAGCGGTGTATATTTACAATTGGGCATACTGTGAGAAAAGATATGTAAACCAGGGAAGAATAGTCCAGTCATTGTGTGATCAATTAATAAAGAATATTTATTAACTTTAAAAAACACACAAGGATTATCGTACATTAAATACACTTAATTGCACTGGCAAAATGCACACAGTATTACATGAAGTTACTCTTTGGTTCCCAAGGAAATTGGATGTTGTTTGGGAATAAAGGGACATCTCCGAGTTCAGGAAACACAGGAAACTACCTATGTTTCCTGAACTTGGTATTCTATACCTCATTGAATTCCCCCTGACAAATAGGTGAACACTTGTCTTTCTTACTGATATGCTGATTTGCATATCAAAATCTCTTCAGACCGTTGCCCTTATCAATTATTTTTTTTATTTTATTTTATCCCAGTTTCTTTTTATAATCTTAATTTTCCCCAATTCTTAACAAATGGATTGAATACATTCTGAAGCTTTAGTTATGTGTACACATCTTTAATAAGTGAGTAGCAATGTATATCACAGGACATATTTTACAGATCCTAGGTGACGTTCTAGGTGTTTCATAGCTTGAAGGGAAAACTAGTGTTAAAAAACAGCTTCGCTTGATCAGGAATTTAATGCAAATAATTAGGTGTGAAAAAGCTTCCTCAACCAGTTCAAAATTCACTCTAGTCAATGCTGCAAAAGTGGATATATTCAGGCTCAGTCTCATTGTCTTCAGTTTTCAAATAGGTCATTACCTCTTATGTTGATCGTCTGGTGTAATCCAACTGCAGAGTAGACTACATGTAACTTTATTACCATTAGTAAACAGTTTGCCCTGTTGTCAAAAGCTTATAGTACTGGGGCATGTGGCAGCAGTGTAGGTGTGTGCCATCGATGGACTCTGCAAAACCGTTATTATAAAAATTAACAATAATTAGCTGGAGCAAGCTGGTCAGTTGCTTATACAAATGCTAGAGTATCCCACCTACATATTTCAACCTGTTGTTGTGATACTGGTGTTTGTCCACTTAATTTAAGTTGATTAGCGTTGGTATTAAAGTAATGGCAATCAGGACTTGATTCCCAATATATCGTGGGCGGGATTCTCCGTAGCCCGATGCCAAAATCAGGAAAGGCGATTGGGAGGAGAATGGCTCCCTACGCTGGAATCGGGGCAGACGGTGATTTGACACCGGGTTGTGATGCTCCGCCCCTCCAAATCGACATCATCAGGATGCACGACACGCGCAATCACAACCCCATTGGTGTGTGCTTAGCCGGCCCACCTGCGACGCTCCGCCTCCGATGGACCGAGTTTCCGACGGCGCCGGCTACATGTGGTGTCAACAGTCTGGGAGAGAGAGAGAGAGGGCATGCAGACCGTGTCCAGCACTGCCACGCTCAGCCTTGATCCATGCTGCTGGCCGGGGGGCTTCTGCCAGGGCTGGAGGGAGTGGTGGGAGATAGATAGCCCGGAGGTGGACTGTGGGTCGGGGTGGGCAGGTATGTGGTCCAGCATGGCCAGCACCATCTTTTCCAGTGCGACCGGTGCATGTGTGGAGGGTGTAGGCATGCTTGTAGCTTGTCAGCCCTGCGCCTGTGCAGCACGGGACTCGACGATTCGCCAACTATTTTCCGCACATTCCAAGGGCGTTTCACGTGGCGCCGGTGCTAGCCCCTCACCGGTAGCAGAATTGGTGAGGGTTTCACGCCAATCTTCCCGTTGTGAAACACCACTGATTCTCCGTTGGCGTCAGCACTTAGCCTCAAGAACAGAGAATCCAGCCCCATGAGTTTAAGGGCGTCAACATTTTCAGAGGCTTATTTCAGACCCTCCAACAGCACAATTGTTGCTTCTATTAGAGATGCACCTGGTGTAGTTTACAAGGCAGTGATATCAAAGGCATTTGATGATTCACAAGGGTGCAGCATGAAAATCCAAATAACTGCATGCTTCATAAGAGAAGTAAAATATTAACAAAGAGTAATCCTCCCATTTGTTCATAGTCACGCAGGGAGAATATAACCGTACTACGGCAGAACAGGATCTTTTGCATTGTGTAGCAGATACTAATCTGGTACTATATAGAGCTGAGTACTTAATCATAGAAATTTCTGCACAGAAGGAAGCTATTCGAACCATTGTACCCATGTAATTGCTAGTTTCACACCCGAGCTATCTAGGGACATGTATGTTTCTCAACTAAAATTGCCGGCAATTAAAGCTTCACAGATCAGCTTGCCTTTTTGCACTAGGCTTCCTGTAGCTGGTGGCTCCAAGGCAGAATCTTTCTCTGCAATGCTCCCTTCCCAAACCAGTCAAAACTTTCAAGAAGTTGTCCTGTTGATTAAAGTTTGTCACTATAAAGTCATAAGGCAGGTATAGGGTGAAAGTACTGGATCTCTCAGAAGGTAGCAATCTTCTTATCTCATCTTTGAACAATTGTGGAAATTCTGATTTCCCAAGGCTGTCAGTATCAGGTGCTCCCAGTGAATTTTCCATTCATGTACATAATTCAATGGCAGTGGTCGAATAACGTTAAGTGTATACTTGAAGTACAATCTCTTCCTGTTGATATACTCCATGGGACAATGTCTCATCAATTATGCCCAGTACATCTGAGAAACTGACTGCAGTACTGCAGCACGGTCATACAGCACCTCAAGCCTACTCTGCCATTCAATAAGATCATGTCTGATCCGACCTTGACGTCAACTCTCCTGTCTGTTACCCATAATCCTTGACTCCCTTATAGTTCAACTTGAACATACTCAAAGACTGACCAGCAACTGAATCTAAATTAAACGTCTGTTATTGTTGCACAATCTGATATTGTCTTTGAAGGTGTTTCAGTGTGAATAAGATTGATATGTGTCGTACTGACTGGCACTGTAGCATTCTGAAACTTAAAAATATCAATCATTTGGGAAAATTATATCACTGGAGCCAAGTTATATATTTAACTGTTGGGGCTGGATGAGGAATGCTGTGCAGTGGGAGAGACTGGGAAGTGACTGAGTATGTTGGAACTTTATGCTTGGATAAGAATGGTGCTTTATCAGATCTGCATTTTTATCTGGAGTCATCTATACATGAAAACAACAAAAATGCGCAAACTTTGACAGGAGATTTCACATTGTAATCTTGTGCACTATCAGAGGTGGAATTTAAATTGCATTGGTGGAGTTGCACAGGGTAATTAAGCAGATATTTCAGTGCAGAATGTCACGGATTAGAATGAATGGCATTGTTTTATCAGAACCTTAAATTCTAAGATTTTATTGTTCCTTTGAGCTAACTGGCACAATTTTGCCTGCTCAGAGGAGAATACATCAGGAAGCTGCCTCTGATCATGTAACTGCTGCTTTTGCTGAGTTATGTCAGTTTGTACAGTGATCAGCAGAGGATCTAAACATCATCCTAATTAGTTAAAATGTCTGTATAATGAGGCAGGAGCAGCCTGGGATTTCAGTCACTGTCAGTGACTCGCTGTAATGAGTTCTTCTTCCTTAGTTTCTTGCAGACTCTAAATCAAGACCTTTATAATTCACGTAAGTATGTCTGAAATGACAAAGCCTTCTGAACATCTTGTCTGGGACCACTTCCTAATGAGTATGATTTCCACCTAAGAAACTCCATGTTACTGGTCACGGGTTCTGTGAGTTCTTGAATGGCTGATAAGCCTGATCCTCGAACTGCATCTTCGACAGATCGACTTGGATTCTAGTCTGTTGGTATTCCTTTCTCAGGCTCCTTTTCTGGGCCTCCTCTTGCCATCGGGTGTTCTTGAAGAATGGCGTCCCTTCAATCAGGAAGTTCCTCCAAGAAGGTCGCATCTGAGCAGGGGTTTCCCAGGCGTTGACGTCTATGTTGCAGTTCTTTAGGTAAGCCTTCAGGATGTCTTTGAAGCACTTCCTTTGTCTTCCTGTAGTCCGGAAGCTTTACTTGAGCAAAGAAGATTTGCTTTGGCAGTCGGAACTCTGACATTCCAAACACATGGCTGGCCCAGCGGAGTTGCTTTCGGATGATCCTAGCCTCGATGCTGTGTGATTTTGGCTCCTTCAAGGATGCTGATGTTAGTACACTTGTCCTCCCAGCTGATGCAGAGAATCCATCTCAGACAGCATTGATGGTACTTCTCCAGTGCCATGAGGTGGCGTCTGTAAGTAGTCCAGGTTTTTGAGGCATATAGAAGAGTTGGGAGGACAACTGTCTTTTACACGAGGATCTTGGTATCATCACGGAATGTCGCCGTCGTCAAAGACTCTTGTCCTTAGGCATCTGAAGGAGCCCTTGCAGATTGGATACAATGTTGGATTTCTAATGAGTTAACATGTCTATATAATGAGGCTGGAGCAGCCTGGGATTTCAGTGACTCACTGTAATAAGTTCTTCTTCCTTAATTTCTTGCAGACTCTAAACCGAAACCTTTTATAATTCATGCCAGTAAAGGTCTGAAATGGCAAAGTCTTTGATAACCCAGCATGGATTACTCCTCTACATTGCTGTGATAAATTCACGACCTGGATTGAGGACTGTCACAACTCAAGTAACATTTACAGTTGAACAATGCGGAGTTTAGAACATTGAGGGATGATCTAATCAAGGTGTTGAAAGTGATGAAGGAATTTGATAGGGTAGATACAAAGAAACTATTTTCTCTAGAGGGTAATCGAGAACAAAGGAGCATAATCCTAAAGTCAGTACCAGGCATTGTCATGTGAGAGTACCCTTTAAGAAATGAGTGTTTAAGAAATGTACCTTGAAGAAATGGAGCTGTTCATGTTATTGGAGTGATGTCAGTGGGTGGAGCTGAGCTCTACTTCTGCTTTTTAGTTTCAGTTTGAGAAAAGCTTGGGTGTCTGTGAGCTGCACTGCTGTTGATCTCTGCCATGAAGGACTATCTCTTAATCATTTGGTGAATTCAGAAGAATTATAAATGTTTTCAGTCTTGAATGTAAACCCTAATGGATTGGATTGGATTGGATTGGATTTGTTTATTGTCACGTGTACCGAGGTGCAGTGAAAAGTATTTTTCTGCGAGCAGCTCAACAGATCATTAAGTACATGAGAAGAAAAGGGAATAAAATAAAATACATAATAGGGCAACACAACATATACAATGTAACTACAAAAACACTGGCATCGGATGAAGCATACAGGGTGTAGTGTTAATGAAATCAGTCCATAAGAGGGTCATTTAGGAGTCTGGTGACAGTGGGGAAGAAGATGTGTTTGAGTCTGTTTGTGCGTGTTCTCAGACTTCTGTATCTCCTGCCCGATGGAAGAAGTTGGAAGAGTGCTCCTGTTTGAAGGTTTGTTAAGCCTTTTGGATGTTAAAAGGACAGCATACAGATTACTTAGTGTTGTATTCTTTGGGGGTGTATTTGATTTACTGGTTGCTAAGATATTCACTGTTTGTTTTGTTTCAAAAAATACTTTTCCATTTCTGCTGTACCACACCTGTGGAATGGGCCGTGAGCTCCCTATACCACAATCTATTAAAAGTTGTGGGTCAGGTGAACTCCATGATACACTTTGGGATTCTCTAAACCCTGACCCATAACAGCATTCAGAATGACTAGTGGAAATCTGCTACACTCTTCAACCAAGAAGCTGTCAGTTGAAATTTACAAGAATCAGTTTGATAGAATTTAATCCGGCGGGGCATCAGAAGCAGACAAATGGAGTTGAGTTACTGATCAGCTGTTGATCGAATTGATTCCCGAGCAAGCTAATCTAAGGACTGGATTCACTGTTTTGGAGGCTAAGTGCCGACGCCGGCGTGGGAACTGGCGTTTTGCGACGGGAAAATCGGCGGTGAATCCTCACCGACCATGCAACCGGTGAGGGGCTAGCAGCCACACCGAGTAAAACACCCGGCTCCCATGGTATAAAAGGCTGGAGAATGGGCGGGCCCGTGGCCACTCATGCGCATGGTGACGACCTGCAGCGGTCGTGCCGTAAAATGTGGCACCGGCCGTGCGTGGACCCACCCTGCCAAATAGTGCCCCCCGGTCGCCCCCTGGCCACCCCCCACGCCCTCCCAGCTCCCGCGGAAGTCCTCCCAGCCAGCAGCATGGCTACCGGCCGCCTGTGGCGGTGCTGGACATAGTCTGCGGCCGTCTGTGGAGGCGCTGGACATAGTACGCAGCCGCCCCGCTGGGTTCCCCACCACTGAGACCAGACGTCAACCGCGTGCGTGGTTGGGAACTCGGCCCATCGGGTGCGGAGCATCGTGGAGGGCCTTCAGGTGACGCGTCAACGCTGTTCCAACGGCATGTGGCGCGCGATGCAATGATACCATTTTGAGGGGTTGGAGGATAGAAAACTGGCGTCAAACCTGCGTCGCCCCCGATTTGGGAGTCGGAAGGGATTCTCCGCCCAATTGCCAATTACGAAATCGCGGCCTAAGTGTTTTGGATCAAGCTTACGTCTGGTCCAGAGCGGTTTGGCTCCTGGCACCAGGCTTTTTCCACTGTTCAGCAGAGAGAGCCAAACTGTGAGTCCCTTGAATGTGAGTAAATTACTTAATACGGGGGTTGGGGAAAGAGCTGTGGTGACAGTGTTGTGCTCATCTGCTGTTCACAAATGTGCACTTTCGGCAGAAGTCCCTGGAACGAAAACATGAACTATGCTCCCTCCCATCAGGGAGCAGATACTGGGGCCAATTACTGTGTCCTAACCTCCATCCTGACTGATATTAGCTAAATTAACACAAATTGAAGATTGAACTTGGGACTGTGTATCCAATTTTAAAATAAATTTACTGAGAAATATGAGAGAATCGTTTCAATGTATCCATTGAGCAAGAGCATTATTTCACTGAACTAATGGATTCCTATATTAGACATGGAGACTGGAGTGGATTCATACTGCTACCAGAGTCAAAATTGAGCACAGAATAGGGCTGCTGAGATAAAAGTTATGTTGCCTGGATTGATTTGAGTGGAAACCTGCTATACAGCTTACAAAGGTCGGCAAAACTACCGTGGGCTGTTGAATGCTTCATCATTATACAGTTCAAGATGTATGGCTCCGCAGGAAAGGGGCGGAGGTTCAGAAAGAGGGATGGAACCAAACAAAAGACCCCATCTGCGGATTTACCAGCACTCCTTGACCAGAAACATGGTCATTATAGAAGACCGGTTGAAGCACGATCAATTGAACAAAGACTAGAGTTGGATACAACTGAGGCTTTATTGCTCTAAGATGTGTGGCCTCCCACAGCAGCTGGTGAAATGGCTGCTGAATGGAGGACACACATATTTATACTCCGCCTACTGGGCAGAGCCAGCAGGCAGGGACTACCGGCGAACCTGTAGTACAGGTCCTATCTTACATCAGCTAATAAAGGTGTAACAGTGGCTTACCACATTCACCCCCTGTTAAAATTGAGTCCGGCGGGGGTGGTGGAGAACTATATACAGCAATGAATCTGTATTTGCAGTATTTGAGCAGAAAAAAAGTATTTTGAAGTCCGGCGGACCAGTTAGAGGTTTAACCGGTCTGGTGCCTTGATGTTCCGCTGGGAGCGACGTAGTGGTAGCGGCGATGTCGATGCTGGCCCGATGTTCGGTGACTCCGGGAGCGTGGCAAAATCCTCTTCATCCTCGGGCATGGGCAGGTGAAGGACGGATGGACCTGGTGGCCGGGGGAGGGGAGGGTGGCGCCGGGCCAGAGGGGTGTCTGTGTGTGGAACCTGCTGGTACCAGGTCCCTGAGGGAGACAGTATCTTGGCGGCAGTCGAGATACGCCATGTAGGCATATTGGGGGTTTGCATGGAGCAATTGCACCCTCTCCGCCAACGGGTCCGCCTTGTGGAGTCGGACATGCCTACGGAGCATGGTCATTATAGAAGACAGGTTGAAGCACGATCAATGGAACAAAGTCTAGAGTTGGATACAACTGAGGCTTTATTGCTCTAAGATGTGTGGCCTCCCACAGCAGCTGGCGAAATGGCTGCTGAATGGAGGACACGCATATTTATACTCCGCCTACTGGGCGGAGCCAGCAGGCAGGGACTACCGGCGAACCTGTAGTACAGGTCCTACCTTATATCACCTAATAAAGATGTAACAGTGGTTTACCACACAGGGATTAATCTTCAGTTATTTAAAAGGCCATAGCTTCTTGGATGAAGTTCCCCTGGTCTGACACACCAACATAAATGGAGCATCCCACCATGAATGCACAAGCTAGGTACATATTCCATTATAAAAGGCAAAGAAGACACCAACAACCTTTACAACTACCTGCAGTTAATCATGCACCTTGCGTTATCTGCATTGTTTTTCCTCGGTGTTTTTTATGCCAGTGGATATTCAGGAGGTAAAGTGAGTCGTGGGCAATAGTGTAGAAATGGATAACAGCACTTCATTAGTTTTTTTTACACTCTGCTCTATTTTTGTTTCTAGTGATGTCACTGGCTACCCATGCACCATTATTCAATTTGCCTTACCCCCACCAAAGGCCAGTTGTGTTCTGTACCTTTAAGCGAGCAAAAGAAGGAAGCAAGGTTGCCATTTATTGCCTTTCCTGAAGTGACGTAAAGTGGTTCAGACCTCTGTGTCTGGTTACTCAGGAAATTCTATACAACAACCTTAAGGAAAGGAACAATTTGAATCTACAAGGTCGTCCTCGGAAATGCGCATTCAGCAACCCTCGTATGGTGTATGTCTGATAAGCTACTTAATGGCAGAATATGTAGCTGGAACAAATATTGCTTGAGAAAGGGGTAAGAATGGATACTAGTCTGCAGGTTCAGTTCTGTCACATGCATGTTCTCTTTAATTATTTAAAATTCATTGATGGGATCTGGACAGCTTTGGCTAGGCCAGCATTTATTGCCCACCGTAATTGATCTTGAAAGGTGGTGGTAAGCTGCCTACATGAATCGCTGCCATCCATGTTGTCTAGCTACATTCATGGCACTGTTAGGGAGTGAGGTCCAGGATTCTGACCGTACAACAGTGAAGGAACGGCGATATATTTCCAAGTCAAGATGCTAAGTGGTTTTGTGGGGGGCAACGTCCAGATGGTGGTGTTCCCCTGTGTCTGCTGCCATTGTCCTGGGTGGTACTGGTCATGTGTTTGGAAGGTGCTGTCTCAGGGGCCTTAGTGTGTTCCTGCAGTGAATTTTGTAGATGGTACATACATGGCTGCCACTGTCCGTCGATGGTGGAAGGAGTGAATGTTTGTGGAAGGGATGCCAATCAAGTGGGCTACTCTAGCTTCTTGAGTATTGTTGGAGCTGTACTCATCCAGGCAAGTGGAGAGTATTCCATCACACTCCTGATTGTGAGTTGTAGACAGGCTTTGGGGAGTCAGGTGAGTTACTCACCGTAGGATTTCTAGCCATTGACTTGTTCTTAAGGCTACAGAATTTATATGTCTAGTCCACTTCAGTTTCTGGTTAATGGTAACCCCCCGCCCAGCATGTTGTTAGTGGGGGATTCAGTAATGGTATTGCCATCAAATGTCAAGGGGCGATGGTTAGATTTGCTCTTGTAGAATGTTGTAGGAGATGGTCATTGCCTGGCACTTGTGTGGCATGAATGTTACTTGCCTCCTGTCAGCCCAAGCCTGGATTTGTCTAGGTCTAGCTGCATTTGAACGGACTGCTTTAGTATCTGAGGAGTTGCAAATTGTGCTGAACATTGTGCAATAATCAGCAAACATCCCCAATTCTGACCTTATGTAGGAAGAAAGATCATTGATGAAGTAGCTGAAGATTGTTGGGCCAAGGACACTCCTGTGAAAAACTCCTGCAGTGATGTCCTGGAGCTGCGATGATTGACCTCGAACAACCAGAACCATCTTCCTGTATGCTAGGTATGATCCAAATCAACATAGGATTTCCCCCATGACTCCCATTGACTCCTTGATGCCATATTCTGTCAAATGTCCTTCCTTGATGTGAAGGACAGTCCGGCTGTGGAGTTCTATTCTTTTGTCTATATTAGAACTAAGGCTGCAATGTGTTCAGGAGTTGAGTGACCCTGGTGGAATCCAAACCAACATCAGTGAGCAGTAGGTCATTGCAAAGCAACTGCTGCTTAATAGCACTATTGATGACCATTCCACCACCTTCATTGAATTATTACAATGCAGAATGAGGCCATTTGGCCCATCAAGTATGCACCTACCCTTTGAAGGAGGACCCTACCTAGGCCCACGCCCCCACCCTATCCCAGTATCAAACTAATCTTTTGCACCCTAAGAGGCAATTTAGCATGACCAATCCACCCAACCTGCATACCTGTGGGAGGAAATCGGAGCACCTGATGGAAACCCACACAGACACAGGGAGAATGTGCAAACTTCACACAGTCATCCAAGATCAGAATGAAACCCAGGTCCCTTGTGCTGTGAGACAGCAGTGCTAACCACCGTTGACCGTGCTTCCCCGTGATGATCAAGAGTAAACTGATGGGTGGTAATTGGCCGGGTTGGATTTGTCCTGTTTTCTTCTGTACAGGGCTCACCTGGGCAATTTTCCACATTGCTGGGTAGTTGCCATTGTTTTAGCTGTACTGGAACAGCTTGGCTAGGGGCTTGGCAATTTCTGGAGCACAAATCTTTAGCACTGTTGCTGAAATATTGTCAGGGTTCATAGCCTTTTCAGTATCCAGTGCCTTCAGCCATTTCTTGATATCACGTGGAGTGAATCGTATTGGCTGAAGACTGACACCTGTGATGCTGTGGATCTCCGGAGAAGGCTGTGATGGACCATCCACTCGACAACTATGGCTGTAGATTGTTGCTGACAATTGTTGCGTTATCTTTGCTGGCTCCCCCATCATTGAGGATGGGATTATTGGGAAGCCTCCTCGTCCAGTAAGTTGTTTAATTGTCCACCACCATTCAAGACTGGATATGACTGGACTACAGAGTTTAGATCTTATCCATTGTTGGGGAATCATTTAGCTCCATCTATCACTTGCTGCTTATGCTGTTTGACATGCAAGTAGTCATGTGTTGTGACTTCACCAGGTTGGCACCTCATTTTTCTGTATGCCTGGTGCTGCTCCCAGCATGCTTTGCTGTGCTCTTCATTGAACCAAGGTTGGTCCCCTGGCTTGGTTAGGGATATTCCAGGCCTTCAGAGTACAGATTGTGGTTGTATATAATTCTGCTGCTGCCGATGGCCCACAGCGCCCGAAGGTTGCCCAGTCTTGAGTTGCCAGATCTGTTCAAAGTCTATCCCATTTCGTACAGTGGCAGTGCCACATAACATGATGGAAGGTGTCCGCAATGTGAAGACGGGACCTTGACTGCACGAGGACTGTGCGATGGTCACCCCTACTGATAATGTCATGGACAGATCCATCTGCAGCAAACATTTTGGTCAGGATGAGGTCAAGTATGTTTCACCCTCTTGTTTGTTCATTCATCACCTGCCGCAAACCCAGTCTAGCAGCTATGCCCTTTAGGTCTCAAACCAGCTCAGTCTGTAGAGTCTGAGCCACTCTTGATGATGGATATTGAAGCTCCCACACAGAGTATATTCTGCATCCTTGCCACCCTCAGTGCTTCTTCCCAGTGGCTTTCAATGTGGTGGAGTACTGATTAATTAGCAGTGCAGGACAGTATGTGGTAATCAGCATGAGATTTTCTTACTCATGTTTAACCTGGTGCTATGAGTGTCCGGAATTGATGTTGAAGACTTCCCTGCCATCCTTTCTGAGCTTCTTTCAGAGCTATCTTCTGACTGTATACCACAATGCCGCTGCCATCTGCTGGTGGGACAGAACATATACATGAATGGTGGTAGTGGTGGCCGGGGCATTATCTGCAAGGCATGATTCTATTAGTATGACTATCTCAGGCTGATGTGAGACAGCTCCCCCAATATTAGCACAAGCCACCAGATATTAGTAAGAAGGGTTGATAGGGCTGAGTTTACTGTGCCTAGATCCCTGCGGTCTGGAGTCAAATGTAGGTCAGACGGCAGATTTCCTCCTCGAAAGGACATTAACCAGATAGGCTTTTACAACAATCGACAATGGTGTCATGGTGATTAGGATTTTAATGCCAGATATGTTATTGAATTTAAATTCCACCGCCTGACATGGTGGGTTTCGAACCCAGGTCCCCAGAGCATTACTCTGGGTCTCTGGATTATTAGTCCAGTGACAATACCACTATGCCATCTGCATACCATTGTACATGAATTGTTTTTGATCATATGCATGTGGTGAGTATTCACAAGGGCTTTACTTGTGAGCAGACAGAAACTTTTATTTGAGTTAAGAGGCCTTTAACGCGTATCTCTGTAAGTAAATGCTTAGAAATATGTATAAAGCTTTGTGCCAGTTATATTGTTCACATTTCACAACGGGGGCCACAGGGTGGTAGTTCGCTATATCCAGGGTGAATTCTTGAAATATGTCAACATCTGGAGATCCTGGGCTGAATTCTCTGCCTCCCAATGCCAGCAGCTGAAATTGCAGTCGGGCAGAGAATACCGGGTAACCCAAAAATAGGGATTTGTGCCTATCACCGATTCCAACTCCAGACCCGCTGGCGGCATAAGTGAAGTTTTCACCCTGCGCCGGTAGACCCATGCATGGATTTGAATATCATTAATGGGTTAGACACAGTATGCTCCATGCCTTCACAATGGTTCACCTCTCTCAGACAGAAGTCACGTGAGTGTGAATTGGTGCAAGCATTTACAAGTGGGGCCTGGGCAGCATTGTTGTTGAGAGGGAGCAAGACGATAGGAAAACTCTCTAAACTCGTCAGGCTTGCTGGGGTTAGCTGTCTTGGCCGTAAGTAGTACCAGGGAAGGACTTGTGCCAAGTCCCCTGGGATTCGAGGTGACCTGGCTCACCTCAAGCAAAGGACACCTGCATCATTTTGGTATGCTCTCAGAGTAGAGGCCTCATAGTAATACTATCAGCTAGCCCATTGCTCAGGATTACAAGCTGTCTCCAAACCATGTCCGTCCTACTTGCCTCTGCTCCTATCCATCCTACCTCCGGCCAGGAAACCTGACCAGCTCTCTGTCAGAAGTTGTATGTCAGGACTTACGGTTGCGGCTATGCCCAGTTAGGTCGCACGTTCGGCAGCTCCCGCCGGGTACGGACTTTTGGGCTCTTCAGAGGGGCCCCAATGGCAATTGTTCGACGGCTTCCAGTGTGGGAAAGTGACAGCAAGGTCTCCCGACATTATATGGATTGGACCAGGAGTGGAGCGGCTAAAAATGTGATCCTGGTGCAGCGAAAAGTGCGAGGGAGGAAAAGCAAGATGGCGGCGGGTGGAGACCAAGAGCCTGGGTGCAGTGGTCGCAGGAGCAGCAGGAGTTTCTTAAACGCTGCTTTGAGGAGCTGAAGACAGAAATGCTGGCGCCAATGAAGGTGGTGATTGAGAAGCTTGTGGTGACCCAGAAGGCCCAAGGGGCGGCGATCCGGGAGGTGCGGCAAAAAGCTTTGGAGAACGAGGACGAGATCTTGGGCCTGGCGGTGAAGGTGGAGGCGCACGAGGCGCTGCACAAGAGGTGGCAGGAAAAATTTGAGGACCTGGAGAATAGGTCGAGGAGGAAGAATCTTTGGATTCTGGGTCTCCCTGAAGGAGTGGAGGGGCCCGATGCCGGGGCATACATGAGCACGATGCTCAATTCGCTGATGGGCGTGGGAGCTTTCCGGAGGCCCCTGGAGCTGGATGGGACTCATCAGGTCCTGGCAAGGAGACCCAAAGCCAACGAGCTGCCAAGGGCTGTAGTGGTGAGGTTCCACCGCTTCATGGACAGGGAGTGTGTCCTGAGATGGGCCAAAAAAGAGCGGAGCAGCAGGTGGGAGAACACGGAGATCCGAATTTATCAGGACTGGAGTGCGCAGGTGGCTAAGAAGAGGGCTGGTTTTAACCAGGCTAAGGCTGCGCTCCATCGGAAGGGGGTGAAGTTCGGGATGCGGCAGCCAGCGCGATTGTGGGTCACATTCCAAAATCGGCACCACTATTTTGAAATGCCTGATGAGGCATGGAACTTTATACAGACTGAAAAGTTGGACTCAAATTGAGGGTTTGTCGTGGGGGGATGTTTACTGTGTTTACCGCGTTTGGGGAATGTTCTTTTTGTTTGAGTGCTGGGTGGGGATGGGTGAATGGATTTGATGTGGGGGCTGTGGGAGAGTGTGGGCGTCGGTGTTGGAGGGGCAGGGCCCCACGGAGGAAGAGGGGGGGTGGAGGAGTTGGGGTAAGGCCGCAAAAAGGAGCTGCGCCAAAGGGGGCGGGGCCGGCTCAGGAAAGCGTGGGTTTTTTCCCGCGTTAGGGAAGGATGGGGGTGGGGCCGGGGGCGGTGAAGGGCGGTGCTGGAGAGGAGTGCACACTGACTGCCAAGGGGTGGGGGGATTTTCACACTGGGGGGTCGATGGAATGACGGGAGAGGCCGGGGTCAGCAGGAGTCAGCTGACTTACGGGAGTGTCATGGGGGGAGCAAAATGGCTAGATGAGGAAATAGCGGGGAGGAGGGGGGGAACTGGGGTGCTGCTGCATTGGCCAAAAGGGAGCTGGAAGTAGGAGAGGTAGTCGGGGCGGGGGTCCGCCGCCTGGGGGACTGGAGGGTGCGGGAGGCACGGGCAGGTGGCTGGCTTAGAAAAGGAGATGGCTAGTCGGCAGGGATGGGGGGGTGGGGGGGGGCAGTACCCAACCGATCCGGCTCATAACTTGGAATGTGAGGGGCCTGAACGGGCCGGTCAAGATGGCCCGGGTGTTCGCGCACTTAAAGGGACTGAAGGCAGATGTGGTTATGCTCCAGGAGACACATCTGAAGGTGGCAGATCAGGTTAGACTGAGAAATGGATGGGTAGGGCTTTCATTCAGGGCTGGATGCGAAGAACAGAGGTGTTGCAATACTGGTGGGGAAGCGGGTGTCGTTCGAGGCACTGAATATTGTAGTGGATAATGGAGGTCGATATGTGATGGTGAGTGGTAGGTTGCAGGGGGTGCGGGTGGTACTGGTGAACGTATATGCCCCGAATTGGGATGATGACGGATTTACGAAACGCATGCTGGGTCAGATTCCGGATCTGGAGGTAGGAAGCTTGATAATGGGGGGGTGGGACTTCAACACGGTGCTGGGCCCAGCACTGGACCGTTCTAGGCCCAGGACGTTTAAGAGGCCGGCTGCGCCAAGGTGCTCGGGGTTTATGGACCAGATGGGGGGGAGTGGATCCATGGAGATTTGCTAGGCCGCTGGCCAGGGAATTTTCCTTCTTTTCCCATGTCAATAGAGTCTACTCCCGGATAGATTTTTTTCATTTTGAGTAGGGCGCTAATCCCGAAAGTGGAGGGAATGGAATATTCGGCCATAGCCATCGCGGACCACGCCCCACTTTGGGTGGAGCTGGAGTTGGGGGGGAGAGGGACCAGCGCCCGCTGTGGCGCCTCGATGTGGGACTGTTGGCGGATGAGGGGGTGTGCAGGGGTGTATTGAAAGATATTTGGAGGCCAACGACAATGGGGATGTGCAGGTGGGGGTAGTCTGGGAGGCGTTGAAGGCGGTGGTCAGGGGAGAGCTAATCTCCATTTGGGCCCACAGGGAGAAGAGAGAGGGGAGAGAGAGGGAGAGGTTGGTGGGGGA
Source organism: Scyliorhinus torazame (assembly GCF_047496885.1). Taxonomy (NCBI): domain Eukaryota; kingdom Metazoa; phylum Chordata; class Chondrichthyes; order Carcharhiniformes; family Scyliorhinidae; genus Scyliorhinus; species Scyliorhinus torazame. The sequence continues at coordinate 148,161,139 of NC_092722.1, read as the reverse complement.
GATTCTAAGGGTAGACAGGAGGTATGCAGAGGCCCCCGAGGAGGGGCTACTTAGGGAGCGACGGAACATCCAGGTGGAATTTGACCTGTTGACCACGGGGAAAGCAGAGGCACAGTGGAGGAAAGCGCAGGGGGCGATATATGAGTATGGGGAGAAGGTGAGTCGGATGCTGGCACATCAGCTTCATAAGAGGGAGGCAGCGAGGGAGATTGGTGCAGTTAAGGATAGAGGGGGGAATACGGTGCGGAGTGCGGTGAGAATAAACAAGATATTTAGGGACTTCTATGGGGATGTGTACAGGTCTGAGCCCCCAGCGGGGGGAGGAAGGGATGCGACGATTCCTAGATCAGCTGAGGTTCCCGAGGGTGGAGGAGGAGCAGGTGGCTGGTTTGGGGGCGCCGATTGGGCTGGAGGAGCTGGTTCAAGGATTGGGGAGCATGCAGGCGGGGAAGGCCCCAGGGCCGGATGGGTTCCCAGTTGAATTCTACAGGAAATACGTGGACCTGCTGGGCCCGTTGCTAGTGAGGACTTTTAATAAGGCGAGGGAGGGGGGGACCATGCCCCCGACAATGTCCAGGGCACTGATTTCTTTGATCTTGAAGCAGGACAAGGATCCATTGCAATGTGGGCCGTGTCGACCGATCTCGCTCCTCAATGTTGACGCCAAGTTGCTGGCGAAGGTGCTGGCTCCAAGAATTGAGGACTGTGTCCCGGGGGTGATTCATGAGGACCAGACGGAATTTGTGAAGGGTAGGCAGCTAAACACAAATGTGCGGAGGCTCCTCAATGTGATTATGATGCCATCGGTGGAGGGGGAAGCGGAGGTAGTGGCAGCTATGGACGCGGAGAAGGCCTTTGATTGGGTAGAGTGGGAGTATCTTTGGGAAGTGTTGCGGAGGTTTGGGTTCGAGGAGGGGTTCATCAGTTGGGTCAGGCTGCTATATAGAGCCCCAGTGGCGAGTATGGCTACGAACTGGCGGAGATCGGAGTACTTTTGGCTGTATCCTTGTTGTTTGCACTGGCAATTGAGCCGTTGGCCATGGCACTGAGGGAGTCCAGGAAATGGAGGGGACTGGTCCGGGGGGGGAGAGGAACACCGGGTGTCATTGTATGCCGACGACCTGTTGTTGTATGTGGCGGATCCAGTGGAGGGAATGGTGGAGATCATGCGGATCCTTAGGGAGTTTGGGGACTTTTCGGGGTATAAACTCAAGGTAGGGAAGAGTGAGCTGTTTGTGGTGCATTCAAGGGACCAGGGAAGGGGGATAGATGAGCTACCGCTGAAGAGGGCAGAAAGGAGCTTTCGGTACCTATGGATCCAAGTAGCTAGGAGTTGGGGGGCGCTGCACAAGTTCAATCTGACGCAGTTGGTGGAGCAGATGGAGGAGGATTTTAAAAGATGGGATATGCTGCCACTCTCACTGGCGGGTAGGGTGCAGTCGGTCAAAATGACGGTCCTCCCGAGGTTTCTCTTTGTGTTCCAATGCCTTCCCATTATGATCCCCAAGGCCTTTTTCAAACGGGTAAGCAGGAGCATCATAGGATTTGTGTGGGCGAATAAGACCCCGAGGGTGAAGAGGGTGTTTCTGGAGCGTAGCAGGGACAGGGGGGGTGCTGGTGCTCCCGAATCTGTGTGGCTATTATTGGGCTGCCAATGTGGCGATGATCCGTAAATGGGTAATGGAGGGAGAGGGGGCGGCGTGGAAGAGGCTAGAGATGGCGACCTGTGTGGGCACGTGCCTGAGGGCACCGCTGCCATTCTCGCCGACAAGGTACACCACGAGTCTGGTGGTGGCGGCGACGCTGAAGGTCTGGGGGCAGTGGAGGCGACACAGGGGCGAGGTGGGAGCCTCGGTTTGGTCCCCGATTCAGGAGAATCATCGGTTCGTCCCGGGAAGGATGGATGGGGGGTTTCGGAGGTGGCATCGGGCAGGGATTAGAAGAATGGGGGGACCTGTTCATCGATGGGACGTTTGCGAGCCTAGGGGTGCTGGAGGAGAAGTTTGGGCTACCCCCGGGAAACGCTTTCAGGTACATGCAAGTGAGGACGTTTGTGAGGCGGAAGGTGAGGGAATTCCCGCTGCTTCCGGCACGTGGGATTCAGGACAGGGTGACTTCGGGTGTATGGGTTGGAGAAGGCAAGGTTTTGGCGATTTACCAGAAACTGAAGGAAGAGGAGGAGGCCTCGGTGGAGGAGTTAACAGGCAAGTGGGAGGAGTAGCTTGGGGAGGAGATAGATGAGGGTCTGTGGGTTGATGCCCTGAGTAGGGTTAATTCTTCCTCCTCTTGCGCCAGGCTCAGCCTAATACATTTCAAAGTTACTCACAGAGCGCATATGACAGGGGCGAGTTTGAGTAGGTTCTTTGGGGTGGAGGACAGATGTGTGAGGTGCTCGGGGAGCTCGGCAAATCACGTCCATATGTTCTGGTCGTGCCCGGCGCTGGATGGGTTTTGGAGGGGTTTTGCGAGGACTATGTCCAAGGTGGTGAACGCCCTGGTCAAGCCGAGCTGGGAATTGGCATTATTTGGGGTATCGGACGAGTCAGGAGTGCAGGAGGCGAAAGAGACCGGTATTCTGGCCTTTGCGCCCGGGAGGATTTTGCTACTATGGAAAGATGCAAAGCCCCCTCGTGTGGAAGCTTGGATCAATGACATGGCAGGGTTCATCAAGCTGGAGAGGATAAAGTTTGCCTTGCGAGGGTCTGTGCAAGGCCTGGACTATCTCGTGGAGCCTTAGGAGGAGGTCAGCAGCAGCAGCCCAAGGGCAGGGGAGGGAGGGGGGGTTTCTTTTGAGGTGGCGTTTGGGTGAAGGTGGGGGGCTTTCCCTATTTGTGTTATTAAATGTTATATGGGGGGTTATTGTATATGGGGGAAATCCAGTGTATAACTTCTGATTGTTGTGTTCTTGTTTCTTTCTTTTTGTTGGGGGGTTGGTTTTGTTGAAAATTTGTTGAAAAATTTGAATAAATATATATATTTAAAAAAAAGAAGTTGTATGTCACACTCGTGCCGCACATCACACTGCAGCTTAGCACCAGCAAACACACCTCCCTCGCTCACCTCCAGCTGTAGGACCAGCTCACACACATCCTCTTAGCATGCAGGTGATTAGCAGCACACGGTGACCATCCCCACCAACACCTGTGGCTCATCTGGCACTGAGGAAGTATTTAGGAGGAAACCTGCTCCCAGTATCTGTCAAGGTAACGGTTGCCTGAACATCTATGCCTCTGGCTCATTCCAGGGCTTGAGCGGTACCTAAGTGGGATCTTGCAAATGCCCGCACACAGCTCTATCTGCGCCCGGGCATCAGACTACATCACCTTCAATCTGAATCAGGCTCACCAGGATGCCTGGCCTAAGGATGCCATTCATCCTCCTGGTGATGCTGGCAGCTCTGACTGCCTTGGCCACCTCCTCCCGGGTGCTGTTTAGGTTGGCGTGCTTGAGTCTGTGGCCCAACCTGGGGAAGAGGGTGCCCCTTCTCAATGGTATCGAGCAGTGGGTCCACCTCAGACTCCTGAAATCGGGGGTGACAGGTTTTCTCTGAGCCATCTTTTTGGCTGGAATGAGAGTGCGTGGCGAGTGGAGTGCTCATAAGCAGCTCCAGCTTCTTAAGCTTTTTAATGCGAATTCTGGCCCAACGAATCCGACACCAGAAGGGTGGGAATTGCTTCCAATTCACGTTGACAGAGTGCTGGCCCATTTGCTTCTCCTGAAGTTCAGATCAAATACCACCCCCAGTAGTAACTCGAATTGCAAGCGATTCAGTTCCAGCGGGAATACTTCGAGTTGGATTCTCCAATTTTGAGGCTATGCCCGGAGCATGTGTCTAGTATTACAACCAAAATGTCAAAACCGATGCTACACCCAGTAGTAGGTTAGCAGCCGCGCCTCTTGATAACCCCCGGCTTTCCCTGATACAGATGGAGAATTACCGAGTCTGTGGCCGCGCATGCGCATGGTGACCGTACAACATGGCGCAGGCCATGCACGGACTGGTCTGGCAGATAGTGCCCCCCTGTAACCGCTCCTTGCCACCCCTGGACCACCCCCCCACCAGTCCGCCCAGCACCCGCCGTACCCCCTTGGCCAGCGGAGCGGCTCCCCCCCCCCCCCCCCAACCGTGGCAGCGCTGGACACAGTCCGTAGCCGCCACGCGAGGTTATGAAACTTCAGACCACAAGTGATCCACACCCTCGGGGAGTCAGCCCATCGGGGGCGGAGCATCAGAGGAGGGCCTTAGGTGACGTCCTGAGGCTGTCCCAATGGCGTGTGGTGTATTCAGCGATGATGCCATTTTGGAGGGGCGGAGCATCTGAAAACAGGCGCTGCCCCTGATTTCGGTGTCAAAAGGGATTCTCCGGCCAATCGCCGAATGCGATCTTGGCATCAGCAATCGAAGAATCCCTTCTTTCGACTACCAAATGGAGAATCCAACCCCGTGTTTTCAGGCTCTTTAGTTGTGGACTGAAGTCAATGGACATTAATAAAACACGGCCTGTCACTGAGGCCTAGAGCTAAGCAATTGGTTACTGTGCTTCTCCTACTGGAACACAAGAACAGGAGGTAGACATATACTGAGGGAGCCTTTGATAGTGCTACTCACTATGAAAGGGTCCTTGAAAAGGTGAAATATAAGTCAAGAATAAATACAGGTTGCCTTAGGTTAATAATAGAGAGAGCCATGGGGTGTCTAAAGAACGCATCCCTGTTATGCAATTGTCTAAAGGGAAGTGTAGGTGTTTTGTTAGCACGCTACTGTAGACCACTGGAAAAGATAACCTGAGTACTCACCTATCCTAGCAAGCCTTTTGAGTGTTGAATTTCTTCCTCTCCTGGAAGGAGGACCTTTTTAGTACAGACAAGACATTTACCTTCCCAGCAATCTTTTCCCAAATTGCCCTCACTGTAACTTGCTGGAGAGAATGCTCCTCGTATTCCAAAACGGCACACCTTGCATCCCTCCCTGTACATCGCCTTCAGAGCTCCTGCTCTAAATGCTCTCACCTCCCAGGGATGCATGCCTCATTTCTTAAAGAATGGCAGGAACAGTGACACAAAGAAGAAATTATGAGTGCAGCTTTACAGTGTTCCACTTGCACTTGGAAAGCACTGTCCAGGATATGTCAATTTTCCAACCACTGCGCTCTCTGTACGACATGTATCACACTGGAATACAATACTTGCAATAGGTTAACAAGGTGATATTGTAAAGCCCCCTGTATACTTGACAGGGGTTGGGGTGTATTTGCAAGATTCTGTTTGGTGCAGCATTGGTAGCACAGTGGTTAGCACTGTTGCTTCACAACTCCAGGGTCCCAGGTTCGATTCCCGACTTGGGTCACTGTCTGTGCGGATTCTGCACGTTCTCCCCGTGTCTGCGTCGGTTTCCTCCGGGTGCTCCGGTTTCCTCCCACAGTCCAAAGATGTGCAGGTCAGGTGGATTGGCTACGCTAAATTGCCCTTATTGTCCAAAAAAAGGTTAGGTGGAGTTATTGGATTACAAGGATAGTCTTAAGTAGGGTGCTCTTCCCAAGGGCCGGTGCAGACTTGAATGGCCAAATGTCCTCCTGCACTGTAAGTTCTAAAAAACAAATATTCTGTGGCCCTTGAAATATGCATAGCACCAAAAAAGACACCTTGCACAAGTTAAGAATGATTCAATTTGGTCCGGAGACAGTACAAGTCATTCAAAAATTAGCTTCAAGGTCAATGGATACTTACAAAACATATTGGATTCCCAAGGTTCCTAATTTCTTCATGAGAAGAAATTAGACATCCTTTCTGAAATACTAAACAATGTTAATTCAGTGAAATTAGTCCTACTTTTCAATATGTAGAACAGGCAGAAAACCTAAAAGAACATTAATTATAAATACTGTTGGGAATGTCAGCAGATGTGATTTTAAATAGTTTTGTAATATGGGCTACGTATATTGTAGGTAAAAATAAATGAATGTCCTGGTGTTAAGCTTTTCATCCGATGGCTGTGCTTATTGAAACTGGCAACAAGTCCAGGATGGTCTGCAGAGTTACCCTGAAACAAATGTTTCAATGACTCCATTACCCTTGCTATAATTAATGCAATTGCTCCTACATGAGACTAGGTAACAGTGGGTTAATATTAAATGACAATGGCCCACATTTTGTGGTCTCCAGATTGTTACAGAATGGGATTATCCCTCAAGATGTCCCTATGGGCCCTCTCGGAAGACACAACTCACTGACGTCATGGAAATTGCCCAGGAAGGTTTAACTCCCAACAGGAAATTCCGCTTCTCCCAGGACCCTCCGAAAAAGTTTCCAACTCTTGAATCTGACAGTTTTGACTTATTTATCTGGATCGTTACCCAAGAAAAAGTTTGACAGAAAGATCTTAGTCTGACACCTGGGTAAGTGTATAGCTGATCATCCCCCATCACCCTCCAGCTCCGATTCCTTCCTGACCCCTAATATCACCCTCCCCCCCCCCCCCCCCCAAACCACCGACCTGACCTAATGAGTGCTCACCACCTGACTACTGGTCTCTGACCCCCCCCCCCGACCATGCCATCCCAAACCAACCAGGCCCGACCTCGCTACCCAACCAGCTGCCACTCTGTCCCGCAGCCACCCTACCCCCTTACCCACTTACCTCATCCGCTTACACACCCACACATTCACCCATTCACTCGCACAGTCCAAAACACTGAGGAGTTCTGAGACATTTAAACTCTTACTTACCGGAATACACCAGCTAGTGCTGTAAAAAAAGGGACATGGCTTCTGCACAGATTCTCTCCGCTGCCCCCTCAGAGGTTTGCTGTGCTGAGAGAGTTTCTGCAGGATTCCCCATCGCAAGATTAGCCAGATAAATTGCAGATATGTAAGTGGGTGTTTCTGTGTCTGATCAGGATCACAACAGACGATCTAACCCTGATCAAAAGATTTGGGCCAATGTTCCTGAGTTGCAATAGTGCCTGAGGTTGAATAACTTGCACGTACTAAATATATAGACTCGCCACTTTAGAATGGTCCCTCAGAAACTGACACCAGATCCAACATCCTGAACAACAACAAAAGCTCACATTTATATGGAATCATTAATGTAGAGAATGAATCTCAAAGCTTGTCACAGGAGCATTAACGGGCAATATTTGAAAACAAGACATAGAGAGATATTATCATAGAATCATAGAATTTACAGTGTTAGAAGGAGGCCATTCGGCCCATCGAGTCTGCACCGGCTCTTGGAAAGATCACCCTGCCCAAGGTCAACACCTCCACCCTATCCCCATAACCCAGTAACCCCACCCAACACTAAGGGCAATTTTGGACACTAAGGGCAATTTATCATGGCCAATCCACCTAACCTGCACATCTTTGGACTGTGGGAGGAAACCGGAGCACCCGGAGGAAACCCACGCACACACGGGGAGGATGTGCAGACTCCGCACAGACAGTGACCAAAGCCGGAATCGAACCTGGAACCCTGGAGCTGTAAAGCAACTGTGCTATCCACAATGCTACCGTAGGACAGGTGGTCAAATGTTTGGTCAATGACTCAGGTTTTAAGGAGTATCTTAATGAAAGCGAGAAAGCCAGTGAGCTAATTCCAGAACTTAGGGCTTACATAACTGAAGGCAAAGTAATGGAGGGGCGAAGGAAATCAGAAATGCACAACAGACTAGAATTGGAAGAATGAAGGATTCTCAGTAAGTTGTTGGACCAGCGAGGTTATAAAGCTAGGACATCCATGGGAAGGGTATGAACATGAGGATGAGAATTTTATAATCGAGGCACTGCTGAACCAGTTATCAATATAGGTCAGCAAGCGCAGGGGTGATGGTTAAATCCAACTTTTTAATGAGTCAGGATATGGGCAGCTGAGCTTCGGGGTGTGCTAAACTTTACAGAGAGTTGAAAATGGAAGGCTGGCCAGAGGGCATTGGAACAGTCGAGTCTAGAGGTGACAAAACATGACAAAAAATATCAGTGACACCTACAGTATTTGCATGAACATCTGGAAAGCAAGCTTCCATCCCTCATGGAGACACATTTGTTGTCAATGATCGGGATCATTTTACTTTCTCTACCTCCAACCCAGACTGGGTGGGACACAAATTCAAATCAAAGTGCCTTGTGTGGAAATGCTTTTGATTGTACTGCACATGTTACACAATGCATTGATACTTACTGAGAAGGTTTAAGAGTTTCATATAGAGTTATTAGTAACATTGCTTGAAGTTTAATTGAAGGAACTAGGTTAAGAAACTCAGTGTTCTTTAAAGTAGGACATCATCAGACAGTGCGGAAGGAAAGCCCATGACTGATTAATCAGGTAAGGGTTTTGGTTGATTTGAAGGTGGTGGCTATTCTAACTACTGTGCATTTCATTCACTTAAGGCTACCATACACACTTGTACCAGCAGAGGGAGTCTAGAAGGAATGTAAAGGAATCCATGGGTAGAATATTACATTCCCTCAACAATGTGTTTGCAACAGATGGGGGCGGAGGGCACAATATACCTCAGATTGCCTTCCCATTGGCTTCCTGCTGGCAGTGACATCTCCACAATTGGTTAGGCAACCTAGGTTTGCCCCAATTAAGATCCTTAATTGGCCAATTAACTTAAGGACTGTTTCCCACTCAGCCTCTATTATGAGGCTGGTGGGATGAGTTCTGGGTATGGGATAATCCCTAAAAAGTGACACTACTTAGTGCTCAGGTAGGAAGGAGGTGATGGGGGTAGGGACCATCCCCGTTTAGCATTGGGGGCTCTCCTCCTTCACATTCAGTCTGGTCCTGTGGGTGCTCCATCTCTGTCCCAACCCCACCTCCATCATTCCACAAACACCTCCACTCTGCCCCTCCCTGCACTGAGACTCCACCTCCACCATTCCTTCCCCAATGCTTATCTGTTCCTGCACTGTCAGTACTTGGACTTTGGTAACTGGGGTCTCAGAGGCCATTACAACCCCCCCCCCCCCCGCCCCCCCCCCCCCCCCCCCCCCCAGGTGGTCAGGGACAGGGCAGAGTCGTGAAGTATCCTGGCACTACCCCTGGCAACTGATCACCCTGGCAGTGGCAATCTGGCCCAAGGTGCCCAGTTGGCTCTGCCCATCGGGGGGCCTCCGATGGGGTCTGGTCCCTTTCATCTCCATCTTGGAGAATCGTCCCCTAGATGTTTCGCATTCTCTGCAAAACATTGATTACAGAAAGCTTCCCTTATAACAGTGACAAACCACTGAAGGCTCTGACATTTACCAACAATATTTTAGAGAATTGTATGCAGTCCACTTCACAGGTATCAGCAAACTGAATGGATTAATGTAAACCGTATGTAGATCCCATTGTGCCCCCAGTCACACATCAACAATGATGAATAATGTTTGATGTCAGGAAGCAGATGGGACTTAAGTGCTTACTCAACCTTGACATCATTGAGAAAGCTGAACCTATCCATTGGGTCTCACCCAAGCAATTCATGAAGAGACCCAAGCATGAGGACTAGATTCAGCATTGATATGCGGTCACTAAACCAAGCAAGGCAACAGGAAAGGCACATGACACCAACATTCAGTATCATGGCAAAAGTGCTAAACCTGACCTCAATATGCAGGCTGCTGTCAAATCAAGCTTGAAAAAGAATTGAGAGGACAGCACAGTGGTGCAGTGGGTTAACACTGCAGCCTCACGGCGCCTAGGTCCCAGGATTGATCCCGGCTCTGGGTCACTGTGGAGTTTGCATGTCTCCCCGTGTTTGCGTGGGTTTCGCCCCCACAACCCAAAGATGTGCAAGGTAGGTGGATTGGCCATGCTAAATTGCCCCTTAATTGGAAAAATGAATTGGGTACTCTAAATTTATTTTAAAAAAGAAAAAGAATTGAGGGCCCAAATATTCTGGTCTCCAGATTGCTGGAGATGTGCGTCGGGACCCTGCGGAGGTCCTGATGCGCTGACCTCCCTGGGAATTGACTCGGATGTTTCAACTTCAAGTGAGAAATTCCCTGGTTCCCCGGAATCTTCTGAAAAATTCTCCAACTCTACGTTTGAATTGGAGACTCTGGACAGTTCCAACATACGTATTTGGATAGTTACTCAGGAAGTATTAAACATGAAAGCCCAAGTCAAACCTCTGAGCAACTATGCAACTGAGGTCCCAATCACACACTGACCCCTCGACTCCCCAATTAGCCCTCCCGACTGACAACTTCTTACATTGTGGTAAAGAGGCTTGCCTGCAACATCAGCAGTGATACAGAAACTACTCATGATTTTATAATCAAGTGGGATAAGTTGGACCTCCATTTGAAATGGATGCCATGTCAGTGGAACAATCTCTCCGTGTGCCAGTCTATGACGGTGTGAGACTGCTTCCACATTCAACATTGGGAATTGTCTTCATTAAATTAGTTAGCTGTACGTGACAACTGGACATCCAGAAGGAGCTTACTGGTACCATGGCAGCAACATGAACCGCTGTGGTGCCAGGAGCAACCCTTGGATATGTCCAATAAACATTGGAGGAATTAGCTGGGGGTTGGGGTGGTGAGATGGGTGGACGGAGCCTTGGCCAGCAGTGGCCCTCTAGGTATGTACCCTGAGAGTTTGAGGAGATGTACACAGAGGGAAGAGCCTGAATCAGCAGTAGACTACTGTTGTTTTATGAAGCCAGGAAGAACACCCCTGCTCCTTCCAACAAGATACAATATTTTTGGCAGTGGCCACTGATGGTCCCTTTTTAGTCTGTTTCAATTTTGCAGGGTCAGCGGCGTTTGGATGAAGCAATCAGAACTTAGACCTAACTTCATCTCTTTCATGCTTGAAATTTATATCGATGTCCAAAATTTCTTCTCAGCTTTGATTAAAAGAAGTGTGATTCCTTTTCAATATTCGCCATTTGATTTTTAAAAATATTTCCTCACGGCTCATCTTCTGATTCACACAAATCATACTCATAAAACACCAGACAAATATGAGTTGTTTTCATGAAAAAGGCAATGGGAATATGGGCCTAAATTATTCTGCCCTCAAGTTAAAGTCACTTTTTTAGAACTTTATGCTGAAGAAAACATGAAAGAAAGTGACAGAAATGATAAACAGCAAGGATATTTATAATAAAATCCTACAGTCCTGATTTTTGATTTGATTAAAGAGACACCTAGGTGGCTTCGCATTGATTTTTGTCCAATCAAGCGTTGACATCGAGTTCAATTGTCAGTGCAGATTTACACTTTGTGATGTTACTCCTTTAGAAGCACATCCCGCATTTGCTAGCCTGTGTCCGATCTAATGAGCTGTAAATAAATGAATTATGAAGGCAGTCCACCGGCCGATGTGCTTGCCCAAGTATGTCGACATTTAAGGAGACACGCATGATATAGTGGAGCAGCAGAAAGATACCAAACCCTCAATTGTGTTTGCATTCTAAAAGAGTATCCATTGACAATTAAGTCTTGACCGGAGCAAAAGGACTTGATTTATTTGCCATTCTGTGAAAATGTCGTCTTTACTTCAAATGTTTGTTGTGGTAAGTACTTGTTCGTCCATTTTAATTTGAAAAGATATTTAGTTCAAAGTATCCAATAGGCGATGCTGTTTGGTTTCTGGAAATGTTTTATATAAAGTTCAAAAGCTCAGAATTTGTAAATGGACCTTGTGTAAAATCTGTCGATGATTTGTCCACAACAAAAATTACCACAGATAACTTGTTTCAGTAGGGATTAAAATCAATGTGCATTTTATTCTTGTCCGTTAATGGAGTTTTATCCTTCCATTGTGACACCCAGCATATAATGAAAGAAACCTAAGGGTGTCTATTGGATGTTATATCTTGAGAATAATAGTTTAGATATGCAGGACTTTCTGTTTGTGTAATATTTTGAAAAGCTGCACTCTGAAATATTCAATATTAAATTGGTGGGGTTTCTTCTACTTAAGATAACCACTTCACTCACTGGGATGTGATGCCCCAACTATTCCTAACCAGTTACCGGGTTAGCTTTCTTGTGATTTCTCTTATAGTTTATTCAATGTCCACTTACCAAAAATTGAGCACTGCCTTCCGTGGCAGCAAGCTCAATGAGGATATTAAATGGTTTCCAGATATTAGACACAAGTCTGGAAAGTGTGCATTTTTGACGAGGAGAGATGCTCTGTTTAATCAAATAAACTGTCGCTGTTCACTTTCTTTTTATTAGTTCAGTGGTTGTAGGTATCGGTAGCATGGTCAGCATTAATTGCCCTTGAGAAGGTGGTGGTGAGCCATTTTCTTGAACCGCTGCACTTCATGTGATGAAAGTACTCCCACAGTGCTGATAGGTAGGTCCTGGATTTTGACTCAGGGACAACAAAGGAAGAGAGACATATGTTCAATGGTGTGTGAATTGGAGGGAAACTTGCAAGTTATCGTATTCCCACACAGCTATTGTCCCTTTGGGAGGTAGCGTTTGTGGTTTTGAAAAGTATGGCTGAATAAACCATGATATGATGTGCTGAATTCTGTGCAGTTTGCAGCTGTTACACACCATGTTGCCCCGGTGATGGAGGCAGTGAATGGTTAAGGTAATGGATGGAAAGTCAATCAAGCAGACTGTTCTGGATAATGTTGAGTTTATTGAGTGTTAATGATGTTGCACTCATCCAAGCAAGTGAAGAGTATTCCATAACACTCCTAAATTGTCGCCTTGTACCTCATGTCTAAATGGTGGCAAGGGTTTGGGAAGTCAGGAGGTGAGCCTTTCACCACAGAATACACAAGACTCTGACCTGTTCTTGTAACCACAGTATTTAAGAAAAATAGAAAATAGGAGCAGGAGGAGGTCATTCGGCCCTTCGAGCCTGCTCTACAATTCATTATGATAATGGCTGATCATCCAACTCAAAAACCTAATCTTGCCTCTTCCCCCCCCCCCAGCATATCCTTTGATGCCCTTTGCCCCCAAGTGCTATCTCTAACGGTTTCTTGAAAACATACAATGTTTAGGTCTCGACTACTTTCTGTGGTAGCGAATTCCACAGGTTTACCACTCTCTGGGTAAAGAGATTTCTCCTCATCTCTGCCTGAAACAATCTACCCCATATCCTCAGACTGTGACCCCTTGTTCGGGACACCCCCACTATCAGAAACATCCTTCTTAAATCTACCCTGACTAACCCTCTTAGAATTTTACAGGTTTCTATGAAATTCCCCCTCATTCTTCTGAGCTCCAGTGAATACAATCCTAACCGACTCAATCTCTCCTCATACGTTAATCCTGGTCTGGTAAACATTCTCTGCACTCCATTTAGAGCAAGAAGATCCATCTTCAGAGAAGAAGAGCAAAACTGCACACAGTATTCCAGGTGTGGCCTCACCAAGACCCCATATATTTGCAGGAAGCAACCCTGCTCCTGCATCAGCTTCTGCTCTATTAAAGCTTTTGGTCAACAGTGGCTTCCTACAGGATGTTGATGATGAGGTATTTGACAGTAGTAATGTCAAGGGAAGGACATTAGAAACCTTTTTGCTGGATGATCATTGCCTGGAACTTTTCAGACACAAATGTTACTTGCCACTTATCAGACAAGCCTGGATGCTGGCCAGGTCTTGCTGCACGTGGACACAGACCACTTCAATATCGGAGGAATTATAAATAGAATAAACACTGTGCAATTATCAGTGAACACCCTTACTTCTGACCTTAAAATGGGGTTAAAGTCACTGATGGAGTAGCTGAAAGATTGAGCCAAGAATACTACACTGGGGACTTCCGGTAGCGGCCATGACCTGCGAGGTCACGCGAACGGCAGCTCCCGCCGGGATCGGTGTTTCGGGCTGCTAAAAGGAGCGGCAGCGGCAATTGACAGGTGTGGGGACAGACGTGGGAGAGGCCCCCACCCCCTCTCCCCCTCCCACTGGTTCATGGAGAGGACCAGGAGCGGAGCCGGCAGACGCGCGAACCCAGGGAAGAAGGTCGAGAAGGTCCGGGAGGACAAAATGGCGGCCGGAGAAGATCGGGAGGTGTGGGCCCAGTGGGCCAGAGAACAGCAGGAGCTCCTTTAAAAACTGCTTCATGGAGCTGAAAACGGAGATGCTGGCCTCCATGGAAAGAATTGTGGTGACCCCGAAGGCGCAGGAGAAGGAGATCAAGGAGGTGAGGAGGAAGGTGGCGGAGAACGAGGACGAGATCCTGGGCCTGGCGGTGAAAGAGGAGGCACACGAGGCGCTCCATAAGAGATGGCAGGGGAGGCTGGATGACCTTGAGTGCAGGTCTCGGAGCCACAATCTGCGGATTCTGGGCCTTCCTGAAGGAGCGGAGGGGGCGGGCATGAGCACGTACATGGCCACAATGCTGGGGACGCTGATGGGCGCGGGGGCCTTCCCGCGGCCCTTGGAGCTGGATGGGGCGCACAGGGTTCTTGCCAGAAAGCCGAGGGTAAACGAGACACCGAGGGCGATGGTGATACGGTTTCAGCGCTTGGCAGACTGGGAGCGAGTCCTGCGGTGGGTGAAGAAAGAGCGGAGCAGTAAGTGGGAGAATGGTGAGATCCGAATTTACCAGGACCTGGGAGCTGAGCTGGCGAGGAGGCGTGCAGATTTTAACCGGGCGAAGGCGGTGCTCCACGGTAAAGGGGTGAAGTTTGGGCTCCAGCACCCAGCGAGACTGTGGGTAACATACCAGGACAGGCACCACTATTTTGATACCCCAGACGAGGTGTGGTCGTTCATCAGGCAGGAGAAGCTGGACCTGAACTAAGGGACTGTTGTATGGGGGTGAAATATGCGTGTGGGGAGGGACCGAGGGGAGGACGGCGGGTAAAGCATAAGTTTATCGGCATGTCTGCCCTAGTTTTGTTGGGGGTTTTGTTGTTTGTTTTCCAGGTGTTTTGTTTTCCAGGTGTTTGGTGCTAGGGGGCGGGAAACGCCCGGGAGGGGCTGTCCGGCGCACGGGGAGGTCCCAGATGGCATTTGCCCCTCTATCCTGCGGGGGGGGGGGGGGGGGGTGGCCCGAAGGAGGCAACAAGTTAAGGGTTGGTATATAGAGGCGGGAGCGGCCGGGGTCAGCATGGGTGAGCTGACTCACGGAAGCACAATGGGGGGGAAACCAGAGCTAAGCGGATACTTTGCAAGGGGGGGCATGCAGGGGGTTTGGGGGGGGGAAGGGGTTCTGCTTTGCTGACTGAAGGGGAGCCAGGTGAGGGGTATGGATGGAGAGTCGGGCGAGGGGGCCGCCGAGGGGAGAGCTGGAGGAGGGAGGTGGGGGCATGCGGTTGGCCGGAAAGGGAGATGGCTAGTCGGCGGGATGGGGGGGTGGTTACCCCACCCGACCAGGCTGATCACGTGGAACATGAGGGGCCTGAATGGGCCGGTCAAGCAGTCCCGCGTGTTCTCGCATTTGAAGGGGTTGAAGGCGGACGTGGCCATGTTGCAAGAGATGCACTTAAAGCTCGCGGACCAGATGAGGCTAAGGAAAGGATGGGTGGGACAGCTGTTTCACTCAGGGTTAGACACAAAGACCAGAGGAGTGGCCATTTTGGTCAGTAAATGAGTGGCGTTTGAGGCGGGGAGCATCGTGGCGGACAAGGGGGGCAGGTATATAATGGTGAGTGGCAAGCTGCAGGGGGCCCGGGTGGTGTTAGTGAATGTATATGTCCCGAACTGGGACGATGCAGACTTTATGAGGTGCGTGTTGGGTAGGATCCCGGACTTGGAGATAAGTCACCTGATTATGGGAGGGGACTTTAATACGGTCTTGGATCCGAGCTTGGATCGTTCCAAGTCCAGAACGGGAAAGAGGCCGGCTGCGGCCAGGGCCTTGTGAGAGTTCATGGACCAGATGGGGGTAGTGGACCCCTGGAGGTTTATGCGGCCAAGGACGAAGGAGTTTTCCTTTTTCTCCCATGTCCATAAAGTCTATTCGCGAATAGACTTCTTTGTGTTGAGTAGGGCGTTAATCCCGAGGGTGGAGGGGGTAGAATACTCGGCCATTGCGGTCTCAGACCATGCCCCGCACTGGGTGGACCTGCGACTGGTGGCGGAACGGGGTCAGCGCCCTCTCTGGCGACTGGATGTGGGGCTGCTGGCGGATGAAGAGGTGTGCGGGCGGATAAGGAGGAGTATTGAGAATTATGTGGGAGCAAATGACACAGGAGAGGTGATGGTGGCAGTGGGTTGGGAGGCTCTGAAGGCGGTCATTAGGGGAGAGTTAATCTCCATTAGGTCCCATAGAGAGAAGAAGAGTGCGGAGAGGGAGAGACTGGTGGGAGAGATACTCCGGGTAGATAGGAGGTACGCGGAGGCCCCAGAGGGGGGGGCTGTTGAACGAGCGCTGGAAATTACAGGCGGAGTTTGACTTGCTGTCCACAGGGAAGGCGGAGGCGGAGCTGAGGAAAGCGAAGGGGGCAGTTTATGAGTATGGGGAAAAGGTGAGTAGGATGCTGGCGCACCAGCTGTGCAGGAGGGAGGCAGCCAGAGAGATTGGGGGAGTGCGGGATAGGGAAGGCAACATGGTGCTGAGCCCAGAGAGGGTGAATGAAGTCTTCAGGGAGTTCTACGGAAGGTTATATGAGTCGGAACCCCCCGGGGAGGGGGAAGGGATGAGGCGGTTAATGGACCATTTGAGCTTCCCAAGGGTGGAAGCAGATCGGGTGCAGGGACTGGGGGCCCCGATTGAGTTGGAGGAGGTAGTCAGGGGGCTGGCAGGCATGCAGAGGGGCAAGGCCCCGGGCCCGGACGGCTTCCCCGTAGAATTGTATAAGAAGTTCTCGGAGCTGCTGAGCCTACTCCTGATGAGAACCTTCAATGAGGCAAAGGAGAAAGGGATCCTCCCTCCAACAATGTCGCAGGCATTGATCTCGCTTATCCTGAAGAAGGAGAAGGATCCACTTCAGTGTGGGTCCTACAGGCCGATATCGCTCCTGAACGTGGATGCCAAGCTGTTGGCAAAATTTCTGGCCACCAGAATAGAGGACTGTGTCCCGGGAGTGATTGGGGAGAACCAGACGGGATTTTGTTAAGGGCAGGCAGCTGAACACAAACGTGAGGAGGCTCCTGAATATTGTCATGATGCCCTCGGAGGGGGGAGGGAGGTGGAGGTGGTGGCTGCGATGGACGCGGAGAAGGCCTTTGACAGGGTGGAGTGGGAGTATCTGTTGGAGGCGCTAGGCAGGTTTGGATTTGGGGAGGGATTTATAGGGTGGGTCAAGCTGCTGTATCAGGCCCCTGTAGCGAGTGTGTCCACAAACCGGTTAAGGTCGGAATATTTCAGGCCGCACCTGGGTTAGAGGCGGGGGTGTCCCCTGTCCCCGTTGCTGTTTGCCCTGGCAATTGAGCCGTTGGCTATTGCGCTCAGGACTTGGGGGATTGGAGGGGGCTGGTGCGCGGAGGGGAGGAGCACCGGGTCTCCCTCTACGCGGATGACCTGCTGTTGTATATTTTGGACCCGTTAGAGGGGATGGGGAGGTCACGCGGATCCTGGGGGACTTCGGGAGGTTCTCGGGGTATAAGTTGAACGTGGGGAAGAGTGAGCTGTTCGTGGTCCACGGTAGGGGCCAGGAGGAGAGACTGAGGGAGCTCCCTCTCAGGATAGCAGAGAGGAGCTTTCGGTACTTGGGGATACAAGTGGCCAGGAACTGGGATGCCCTGCACAGGCTCAACATAACCCGGCTAGTGGAACAGATGGAGGGAGAGTTTAAAAGGTGGGATATGCTCCCGCTTTTCCTGGCGGGACAGGTGCATACTGTGAAGATGACTGTTCTCCCCAGGTTCCTCTTCGTGTTTCAGTGCCTTCTCATTTTCATCCCTAAGTCCTTCTTTAAGCGGGTGAATAGGATTGTTATGGGATTTGTGAGGGCGAATAAAACCCCGCGAGTCAAAAGGGTATCCTTGGAGCGTAGCCGGCGGGCGGGGGGGGGGAGGACTGGCTCTGCCGAACTTCTGTGGTTATTACTGGGCGGCAAATGTGGCCATGATCAGGAAATGGATGATGGAGGAGGAGGCGCCGTGCAGAGGCACCAGTCTAGGGGCACTTGTTATGGTTCCGCTGCCGTTCTCACCGGCGCGATACACCACTAGTCCGGTGGTGACGGTGGCACTGAGGATCTGGGGGCAGTGGAGGAGACACAGGGGAGAGGAAGCGGCCTCGGTGTGGACCCCGATACGGAATAACCACAGATTTGCTCTGGGTAGGTTGGATGGGGGATACCAAGGCTGGTATAGGGCAGGTATTAGGAGGATGGGGGACCTGTTTATAGACAGGGTTTTCCCCAGCATGCAGGCGCTGGAGGAGAGGTTCGGCCTGCCCCCGGGGAATGCGTTCAGGTACCTTCAGGTTCGGGACTTCCTTTGAAAACAGGTGGGGACATTCCTGCGGCTTCCCCCAAGTAGGATCCAAGATAGGGTGGTGTCTGGTGTCTGGGTAGGAGAGGGGAAGGTGTCGGACCTATATCAGAAGCTGCAGGAGGTAGAGGAAGCCTCAGTGGGGGAGTTGAAGGATAAGTGGGAGGAGGAGCTGGGCGAGGAGCTGGATGAGGGCCTGTGGGCTGATGCCCTGGGCAGGGTGAACTCCTCCTCATCATGTGCCAGGCTCGGATTAATCCAGTTTAAGGTGGTGCATCGGGCGCATATAACGGCGGCAAGAATGAGTAGGTTTTTTGGGGTGGAGGACAGGTGCCCGAGGTGTGCGGGAAGTCCGGCGAACCATGCCCATATGTTTTGGGCATGCCCGCCGCTTAAAGGATTCTGGCAGGGGTTTGCAAGGGTGATGTCCAGGGTTTTGGATGCTCGGGTGAAGGCGAGCCCAGCGGTAGCAATATTTGGGGTGGCGGAGGATCCGGGAGTGCAGGAAGCGAAAGAGGCCGAGGTACTGGCCTTTGCCTCCCTGGTAGCCCGGAGACGGATCTTGCTAATGTGGAGGGACTCAAAACCACCGGGTGTGGAGACCTGTGTTAGCGACATGGCGGGGTTCCTCAGCCTGGAGTGAATAAAGTTCGACTTGAGAGGGTCCTTGATGGGGTTCTCCCGGCGGTGGCAACCTTTCCTTGACTTTCTAGGGGAGCAGTAAGTGTCAGCAGCAGCACCGTCCTGGGGGGGGAGGGGGGGGGGGTTCAAGTTGGGGGAGGGGTACTGTTGATATAATGTGAGTTGGGCATTTTTTATTACTATCTGTATTTCTATTTTTGTTATGTAAAAACGCTCATTGGAAAAACTTTAATAAAACATTTATTTTTAAAAAAAAGAATACTACATTGGGAACCTCTTGCAGTGAGGTCCTAGGACTGAGATGATTGGTTTCCAACAACCACAGCCATCATAGTTTGTGCTCGATGTAACTCCCGCCAGTGGAAAGGTTTCCCCCGATTCCCATTGACATCAATTTCACTGGGACCCCTTAATGCCACTCTCATTTGTTATGGGCGAGGCCCTTTCTCACTATCCTCATCACTATCATCCAACTGTACGTTTCCCTTTACGTCTGCCAATTTTAACTGATTGTCATGTTTCATGGCCATTTTCTGAAGTTCAAACTACCTCTCTTTATCATTTTGTTCTGCTAGGGCTATTCTTTCTTTTCTCCTTTCTTCTCTCTTTTTCCTCTCTCTCTCTTTCTTTTTCCTCTCTCTCACTCTCATCTGCCAACCGCTTTAATTCTTTCTCATGTTCCATTTGTTTAATTTGCAACTGAATTTTTGCCATTTCAATGAGTCAAACTCTATCACAGGCAACTTTAAATGCTTAACCACCGCCATAATTACCTCACCTTTTCGCATTTTGTCAGGTAATGTTAACTGCAATGTACTTGCCAAATCTAACAGTCTGCTTTTCGTTTCTGTCCGTAAGGTAATACGTGTAACATTCTCCACCCCCAAAAACTTCTGAGCCTCTGAAAGAGCCATTGTTCACAACACTCTCCCCACTTAAACTAAAATACCACACCAGAAAAGCAACAATCCTTCACTGTCTTTAAGTTCACAAAAGCGAATCCAATAGACAGACTTTTATCCCGGACGAGCCCCCAATTGTTATGGGCGAGGCTTTTCAGAACCCCAAAATGTATCATGGAGTTCAACCAACCTCTCCCTTTAATGGATTTGTTGCTTTTCCGAGCACACAGCTTTTTCCCTGGGTGTGGGATTACAATTATGGACACGTGGGGTTTTAAACACAAAACACTGTTCATTCCATGAACTCAACTTAACATCTTAAATAAACATTGGATCTCTTAACACCCCTTACTTTAAAGATAAATCAGAAAATATTGCAACAGTAAATACTTCCTTAAAATGTTCCTTCAAGCTTCCAAGAGACTTAACACCTTTAAACAGTATCACATCAGGTTAAAGAATATATATATATTCTGTAGAATGGCAGAGATATATTAGCTTGGTTGATTTCAGCTCCAGCACGTTGTTTTTTTCCTGCAGCTCTCTGGACACACACAGACACACACAATCTGCTTTCTCCAACTGCAAAACTAAACTACAAAACATGCAGCTACCTGGAAACACCCAGACACACCCAAACTGCTTTCTCAAACCTGGCTTTCTACTTTTTAATCAGCTCACTGCAAAACAGCCAGGCACTTTTAAACTGCTCTCAGCAAAACCAGCCAGGTTCTTTTTTTTTAGCTGCTCTCAGCAAAACCAGCCAGGTTCTTTTCAAAACTGAAACTAAAAACCTGCAAAACACAGACTGCAAAATGGCTGAACTGAGCTGAGCCCCACTCTCTGACATCACTGTTTTCTTAAAGGTACATTGCTTAAACATCCATGTCTTAAAAGTACTCTCACATGGCACATTCAAATGTCACCTTGATGTCAAGGGCAGCCACTCTCACTTCTTCATGCCTGCGATTTGAACTCAAATCACCAGATAATTATTCTAGGCCTTTGGATTAATAGTCTAGTAACTTAACCACTTTATTGCTGCACCTATTATGCTCAAGTGAGGAATGACCTTGTGGATGCAGGTATGGGGAAATAACCGGGCATGGATCAGTCAGGAGAGTGGGGACAAAAGATTGGTGTGGGTACAAAAGGCTTCTGGGTGGGTGGGGAGCTGTTGGAAGTTGGATTAGAATTTCGTAATGTGTTACCACACCTGTAGTTATAGTATGAATGCAAATGAATGGGCCCTGAAGACTGGAAAATTCTACCTGATATGAAAGAAATCCAATTCCACTGGGCTCCATAGTTAATCTAATATCATCTGCATTGATTTGTAATATCTCGAACAAGGGAAATGATGAACTGAGATGTGGAACTAAAGGCAGTGACTTCCTAAAGCAGGAGTTCTCAGTCCTGGCCATGGAAGGGCACCCAGTGTATGAGCAGCAATCAAGCCAATTGAGATGTATTGATATGCATAATATCTCCATGTCTGCCCCACAATGATCTGGAAATGATGTGGATTTCTGATGTTCAAAAGAAAATAATTGCTGGATCAGATTAGCAGAGCGATGGGGCGACAGGTGTGGGGGAGTTGGTGGAGCTATGCAACCCCCCAAATAGTCATCCGTGGTATTTTGGGAGTAGGCTGGGGTTTTTTTTCTTTGCGCTGCAGTGGATGGACAAGTTTAGAAATTCAAGACAAACATGTCAGTCAATACATAATTTGCAATTGTGTCCCTTGATAGGTTCCTGTGCAGTTTCAGGTGCTGTATACTTTAATATGTGGGGCATTGATTCACATCTAGTGAAAATTAATGAATGTTCACTGAGATTAATAACATGAGCCACTTTCATTCTGAATTTCCCTATATTGAATCAAGCCTCCAATCACCATTTCAACAATGCAATCTAAATTAGCATCAATAAATTAAAATGTTTAAATTAGTGTCACTGCTAATTAAGCCTGAAATTGCCTGAAGTCACCTTGTCTTGTTGGACCTGTTCTGCTCCAAGTTAATTTCCCTGTGATAGCATCTCTGGCAACTTCAATGTTTCAGTGAGTTCACCCAGTGTGTAACTGAGCAGTACACCCCAACAAGACCCAGGGTTTGATCCCTAATGTGTGCTCAGTCCAATGAACTTGAAAAATAGGAGCAGGAGCAGGCCATTTGGCCCCGTGAGCCTGTCCTACCATTCAGCAAGATCATGGGTGATCAACTGTGGCCTTAATTCCATTTTGTTACATTCCACCTACCACCCCCCACCCCACCTCAAACACCCCCTCAACCCACCATAACCCTTGACTCCTTTGTAGATCAAAAATATGTCCAACTTAATCTTTAATATATTCAATGACACAGCTTCCACCGCTCTCTGTGGAAGAGAATTCAAAAGATTAAAGAGCCTCTTCACCTCCATTTTAAATGGAAGACTCCTTATTTTGAAACTGTACCCACTAGTTTTAGATGTCCCCATAAAGGGAAACATTCTCTCAGCATCTAACCTGCCAAGCCCCCTCAATCTTATTTGTTTCAGTAAGATCACCTCTCATTCTTCTAAATTCCAATGAGTATAGGTGCAACTTGTTCAGTCTATCCTCATAAGACAATGGGCAGTACGGTAGCATAGTGGTTAGCACTATTGCTTCACAGCGCCAGGTTCGATTCCCGCTTGGGTCACTGTCTGTGCGGAGTCTGCACGTTCTCCTTGTGTCTACGTGGGTTTCCTCCGGGTGCTCCGGTTTCCTCCCGCAGTCCAAAGATGTGCAGGTTAGTTGGATTGGCCATGCCAAATTGCCCTAAGGTTAGATGTGGTTGCAGGGTTATGGACTGCCAAGAGTTGGCAACTTCTGATGCCTTATTCAGCAGCTAATTGGTGGGAACCCAAACAATTTTAGTATAGGTCTCCACATAGCATTACAGCATTAGAAACCGTGGCTAATATTCAGTTGCCTAGGTCATGAGCACTGAAATCAGTTTTGGAGGTCCCAACCAGTGTTTGGCTGAGATCAAACCTAATTTCTATGTTCTAATGAACTGCATAAGTTGTGGTATCCTTACTTAAGGAGGTACTTACTTGGAGATAGTTCAGAGATTCACTGGGCTGATTACTGGAATGAAGTGGTTCATAGAATCATAGGGATAGGGTGGAGATGTGGGGTTAAGTAGGGTGCCCTTTCCAAGAGCCAGTACAGGCTCGATGGGCCAAATGGCCTCCTTCTGCACTGCAAATCCTATGATTCTATGAACCCCTTCATTCCAGTAATCAGCCCAGTGAATCTCTGAACTATCTCCAAGTAAGTACCTCCTTAAGTAAGGATACCACAACTTATGCAGTTCATTAGAACATAGAAATTAGGTTTGATCTCAGCCAAACACTGGTTGGGACCTCCAAAACTGATTCCAGTGCTCATGACCTAGGCAACTGAAAATTAGCCACGGTTTCTAATGCTGTAATGCTATGTGGAGACCTATACTAAAATTGTTTGGGTTCCCACCAATTAGCTGCTGAATAAGGCATCAGAAGTTGCCAACTCTTGGCAGTCCATAACCCTAACAAAGAGCCTTCATTAAAAAGCTGAAGAATTGACAGAATGACTAAGAAGCGTTTTCTGATCATTTTGTCCGATGTATTTTATTAATATTTGTTCTTCCTCTCTCACAAACAATGGCTTGTGCCTTCTTCATATCCCTCTCCGTGTGATTTCCCCCTGTCGGATTGTCCACACTGGGCTGCATGCCTCTGTAAGCAACAGAATGAGGAGAGTGGTTAGATCCTTTCCAATCCATGGCCACCGGAGCTCAATAGGAAAGCAGCATTTGATTTTCCCCATCTCCTGAAAGGAGACCGAGAGAGAGATTTTCATTGTTCCAGACGTAAAACCGGTTTTGGGATCCAACTGCATGGTTTACATGTCCTGCGAGCTCAATTAAATGATAAACTTGGAGAGTTTTTCTGAGTCTCTGACCCTCAATGCCAGTTTTACACCTTGGTGACAATTTGAAATTCTATCTCCTAACTTTACTTTGCCACCTCTTTATGTTATTGCCATGGGAGGGAGGGAACATCCATGTCCCTCTACTCTATGGCATTGCAAACTAGGGTTCCTTTGCAGTGTAAACACTGTTTTATATAAAATTGATGTTGTAACATGTTGTTCTAAAACATGTGCATATTTAACCACTTCATTTCAGACATTGTAAAATGAAGATAAATGGAATAGAAGAGATTATTCCGACTGTTCAAACCTATTGGCTCAAACACACCAGCCAATATGAGTGGTATAGTCCAGATGAAGCTATTAATTTCCAGTCTATTTATTAATACACAAAGGAGTCTACTAAAAGAATGTGTTATTCTGCTGGCATTCCAGTACAGTGTGGAAGTCCAATCTTCCAAATGCAGGACACTGAAGACATTTAGTAGAGAGTGTCTGTGCCTGGAACCTACTGTCACTGGTGAGATTTTCATTTTACTTTTAATCAGAATTAATGCTGACAGGAATCTTTGCATGGCCTTTGCAGAAACTCTAAAGATTGAAGCTGCTAACAGCCAATAAGGCATACAGTAATTCATAGAAGTGGATTGTGACTTTTAATTTTATATTTTACATTTAAATGCCGCTCAGCTGTTCAACAAAAACAATTCTTATTCCTATACCACAGAAATGTTTAATCTGTGATTTTGGTGCGTTGATTCACGCATAGTTCAATTATAATTAAGTTACTGCACTCAGCCATGTTTTAATGTTTTGCATTATGTTCTGGAGTTTTCATATCAAAAATGAATTGGTGGCCGTGTGTTGTATGCACTAATTAACATTTAAACAAATTTGGCATGAGTAAAATGAGCATCTTTCATGGTCATCAAAAAATCAGTGCCGATGTCTCAATGTCAGTTCAATGTCCTTTACTGTGCAGTGACCAGAAAGTAAGATTTCCTGTGAGATTATTTACCTCTAAAATGTGATTCTTCTTGAAATGTTTCAGAATATTTAGGGCTACGTTAATTATTGTCTCGGATTTTTTTTAACCAACTCCGTATTATTCAGCAGGTTGTATTTTAACCTATCTTAATTGAGAGAACAATTGTTTGTGTTGATGTTTATGTATCCAGCTGATATCATGCAGCATGTTAGGAACATAGTGATATGAGACATGGGACTTGGGAGCAGGCCTCTTGATATCACAAAAGGTGGCAACCCATGGGATCAGAGGAGCTACACTTTGCATTGTTGAACTAGAGGGAGCTGGATGAAAAAGCAGTGGAAGTGTTAGTCTTGAGACTTTAGTCTTTCACTTAGTTATCACTTCGGAAGAAATTAGATTTCTGCCATTATTCAATGCTTACTGAGATATAACGATGGTAATTTAGTTGAAGTTCAGAGTTGAGGGAGAGATATTAACTTGAGAGAAAAGAATTACGGCCAAAGTCTGCAAAGGCTCGAGGGCCCAGGGCTTGGGATCGTGACAACTGAAACACATTATAGCTTAGGTACTAGATCTGCAAAGATTTACACTTCCTCTGTAATCTTATTTGAAAGAAGCTTCACAGAGGAAATATAAATGTAGACACAGATTAAACTATTGCATGTACACATCTTTTGTGCATTACACATCAACTGTTCAGAATCTTTTAATATATTTAAGACTAACATAGTTATTGATACTATTGTACAACCACTTATTGTACTGTATCCAATTCATCAGTTATTTTAATAGAGGTATTAACCCACTTACTCAATTTAAATGCGGATTTTGGAAATTGATTGGAAGAATAAGCTTAACCATCAGTCAAACACTATATTGTTATTTCTCAACATTCTAGTAATGTGTAGTGAGAAGTGAAACAATGGGGGTAATTTTAATTCCAAAAAACAGATGGGTTGACAGGGTGTTAACGCTTAAAAGTCTCAAACTCGACCCCACCCTCGTCCAGCTTGCCCACTTCCAATTTTATTGAAGATGGGGGAAGGGCTGGGTAACCAACACACTGCCAGGAATGAGTTGGTCATTTAAATATTATAACAAGGCTGTGTGCTTCAGGCTTGAGCTGTCCTGCAGGTTTATACCTGGCCAGCTGTGTTTCCCATGTCTCCGGGAACCCAACAGTTAAAGGGAGATGGGCAATGTCGAAGGTACGTTTGCAGACCTTTTTTGTGGGCCAGGAGAAGCAGAAGTGCCTCCTACCAGTTGACTAATTTATTTACTTCCTTGACCGCTATCGGACCTCATGAACAATTGGACCCTCTCCCAGTGTCAGAAATTGTAGCACCCAGATAAGACAACTCCCTTGTAAATGACAGCCTCTTCCCTCCAGCATTGAAGATTGGGACTCTCCCCTCACGATTGGATATCTGATCTCTCTCCAGAATTCCAGGTATGGAGGGATTTTCTTATGTAGAGAGGTGAGTAGATTGGGTCTGTACCCATTGGAGTTTAGAAGAATGAGAGGTGACTTTATTGAGACATACAGGGCACGATCAAATGGCCTCATTGTTCCCAGATGATCAGAGGCCCCCAGGTGATTGGGCTCTGGCAGGGTGTTGCCCTGGTACACCCGATGCCATCCAGGCACCAAGGCATTGCCACCCTGGCAGTACCACCCTGGAGCATTGGGTGGTCCGGAGCCCGCGATGGGTCATCCGGAGATTGGCAGCATTTAACAATGAATGTAAGTGGTGCCTCGGCGGGACTTCCCTCACCGAGGCCCCTCCCACCCCCAAAATGAGTTAATAGCAGGGCCATTCTCAGCGCTGCAGATGACAAGAAACACCCCGCTAAATGTGCCCAAAACCGGACTTTTTTTTTCCCCCCCCATTAAATTGTGCCCGTAGGATCCTCAGGGGACTTGAAAGTGTAGATGCTGAAAGGGTGTTTCCTCTTGTGGGAGAGTCGAGGGTCAGAGAGCTATCGAGGCTGTCATTGAGTATGTTCAAGGCTGAGATAGACAGATTTTTAAGCAGTAAGGGAATCAAAGGTTATGGGCACAAGGCAAGGATGTGGATTTGAGGATTATATCGGATCAGCCATGATCTCATTGAATGGCGGAGTGGATTTGATGGGCTGAGTGGCGTACTTCTGCTCATATGTCTTATGGTCCAAAGAGTCCCCCCCCCCCCCCCCCTCCCCACCTCATAGCTGGTACCAAGTGCCAAGTCTATCAACAGATCTGACTCCAAGCTTAGAAACAAAATACAGCACATTGTAACATTAAAACTGTCAGTGTACGTGGCCAGAGCTCCTTCACCTGCCCATTATACTGTGAAGCCAACAATGCTGACATTTGTAATGGACTAACATTAAAATTTGTTGAGGACTAAAACAATAGTGACTTGTAATTCTTTTTTAAAGTAAAAAATAGTCAAATATCTGGTTAAGAATGGAATTAAAATACAAACAATCAAGTATTACAGGAGGAATGGTTCAAATATTACACACTCATAAGGCCAACAATTTGTGCAATGCAACTGAGTGCTGGAAGAATTGTTAGCTTGAGGTTTGTTCTGTTACTTTCAGAAATTGTCCGGGTATCATCTTGCGTTTATCCAACGTTGGTCAAATCGATCAGAAAATTGAGTGAAAGGGATAGGTTTAATGGCTAAATGGCAGGCTTTTTATGTTTGCATCATGTTGTGCGATTTGCATATCAACATGGAATATTACTGCTTATTAAGGCCAAGGATCCTGATGTTTACAGGTAACACTGCTGTGAAGCCTTTTAGGACACTTTTGCTATATTAAAGGCGCTGTTTAAAAGGAAGCTTTTGTTTTGGAATGGTG
This sequence comes from Scyliorhinus torazame, assembly GCF_047496885.1. Lineage (NCBI taxonomy): Eukaryota > Metazoa > Chordata > Chondrichthyes > Carcharhiniformes > Scyliorhinidae > Scyliorhinus > Scyliorhinus torazame. Next base: position 148,133,503 of record NC_092722.1, on the reverse strand, counting down.
GCGTATTTGAGTGCTCTGTGGCCGGAATTGATTTGGGTGAGAGATATGGCTGCGGAGCTGGGATGAAGTGAACTCTATTATCAAAGTTAAATAACAAAACTTTCTTCATTATCTTCTGGTCTACCAGATCAAGTTTTGATGCTCCCTCTCTCATGCCCATTAAGCACTTACTTCCTTAGCAGGAGGAATAGAAAAGTATTTGAAAAAGTGCAGTTTAAATTCACAAGGATGTTAATGGGAAGGTTGTATAGTTGGGAAATGGTCATTTTTGTCATTGGAACTCATCCAAAGGGTTACAATGACATAAATATTGATAGATTGTTTCCATTGTTCTGCAAATTAGCAGAAAGAGGACACGACCTTTAACTAATTAGAAAAGGGAGTAAAGGGACATTTGAAATTAAATTGTACAAAGGATGGTTTAAATGTGCAAATGTCTGCCAAACTTTACAGTTTAACAGAATCCATAAATTAGTTTAAAAAGGAATTGGATGATCATTTCAAAAATAGTAAAAACAAAGTATATGGGAGTAAGGAGAGTTAGATGAGACTCGGTGGGTCCTGTGAAGTAAAAGACTCGTGCAGTATTTCTTTTGTAACACTCGAGACTTTATTGCCCACCGAAATATACCGGTTTTGTATGGCCAGAACAGCAGATGTTGTGGGAGTCCTGCAAGATGACAAAAAAGATCTTCTACACTTTCTGCATCTCCTGTGTTTTGCTGTCCACAGGCCAAGTATTTTGCATAAATGCTCCCGAAATAGTTAACTGATTCTGAGCAAATCTGAATCTTTGTGTGAGGTAGTAATATGGCAATAGCTTATGGGTTCAGAGAGTACTGAAGGTCAAGTTCCATGTAGTATTATAATGTGTAGAGAGGGGAGTCTGTGTGTGCCTATACAAATGGAATATATATGAATTATAAATATATATATTTGTGGATTGAAGCTTTTGCAGGGCAGCAGTGTTGATCTACTCTTGCCGGAGAACACATTTGTACAAATCCTTTAAATTATTTGTTGCATTATTACTTTGGTTAAAAATATTGCTACTTTTAAGTAAAATGTTGGGAAAGCATCATAGTTTTTGGTAACTGTTCGCAAAAAACTTCAAAAACAAAATTCCAAAAAGTTCCAACAACATTCGCCTCTCCCATATGTTTGCAAATTAGAGCACAAGCACATATTTCCTGACATAAAATATAATGATGTGCCATTTTAAGTGGTTTCCAAATAAACCAGTTATTATCCTTATAAAAGTTATAAAATATATCTATCCACCAAGAACTCCACTGTTGCATCCAGCTCCCTTCACTATCTTCACTGCCCTCTGTGATCTTCACTGCCCTCTGTAATTTGCATTGCCCACTGCCATCTCCACTGCCTATTGTGAACTCCACAGCCCACTGTGACCTGTGTTGCCCGTGGCGATCTGCACAGCCCACAGTGATTTCCATCATCCATTGATCCCCATCACCCATTGTGATCTCCATCACCCACCGTGATCTCCACTGCCCAATATGATCCCCGCTGCCCACTGTGATCGCCATCATCCACTGTGATCTCCATCTCCCACTGTGATCTCCATCTCCCACTGTGATCTCCATCTCCCACTGTGATCTCCATCATCTACTGTGATCTCCATCATCCACTGTGATCTCCATCTCCCACTGTGATCTCCATCTCCCACTGTGATCTCCATCCTCCACTGTGATCTCCATCCTCCACTGTGATCTCCATCCTCCACTGTGATCTCCATCATCCACTGTGATCTCCATCATCCACTGTGATCTCCATCTCCCACTGTGATCTCCATCATCCACTGTAATCTCCATCATCCACTGTGATCTTCATCTCCCACTGTGATCTCCATCTCCCACTGTGATCTCCATCTCCCACTGTGATCTCCATCTCCCACTGTGATCTCCATCTCCCACTGTGATCTCCATCTCCCACTGTGATCTCCATCTCCCACTGTGATCTCCATCTCCCACTGTGATCTCCATCTCCCACTGTGATCTCCATCTCCCACTGTGATCTCCATCTCCCACTGTGATCTCCATCTCCCACTGTGATCTCCACCATCCACCGTGATCTCCATCTCCCACTGTGATCTCCATCTCCCCAGTGTGATCTCCATCTCCCACTGCCGTTCCATCTGGTCCCTATTTGTGGAGACCAGTACTGAAAGGCCCTGACCACGCTGCGCCACGGCGAGCTGTTTTTCACGTGAAGGGTAGCCATAAAATCGCACCCAAAGCTTTTCAGTTTGTCCTATTATTAATTTTATCTACCCTTGTACAACCCCTTGGTTTAATATGATATTCACATGCTCTGTCCCTTCCTTTCATTATCTGGTAACTATTAACCTCATAATTAATCTGTATTCCCACCTGTCGTGTTGGGTGTTCCGATATACAAACGAACCAACACGGTTGTAGATGGTACAACTCTGTTTTATTATTCACAGAGAACTGGGGTGTTCCCTGTTTTATAGTGCGTGTGCTCTCACTGGTGATTGGCTGTGATGTTGCATGTGTGTTGATTGGTCTGTCGCCCTGTCCACCAGTGTGTGTGTGTGTGATTGAACCATGATATGTTAATATGGATATCATGATATCCCCCCTTTTCACAAGAATATGTGCCTACATGGTAATAAATATTGGTGTGTACTGAGTGCGGCTGAGTATGTGTGTGCAATATTTACAACATGTACATGAGGCTAAACTATATACATAGGAAGGTGTCAGGTGCAACAGAGCAACGAGGTTGTACCACAAACAAAACAAGTGCAATCATCAAAAATCGAAAGAGAACTCCTGGAACGACAAAAAGAGAAACGTTAACATTGTTGCACAACAATTCAGAGAGTCCAATGTGCAAACAGGCTCATAAGTCCAGCCTAGTAGGTGGGCGACGAATTCGGGTTGACCGCCTCAAGGGTGGGTCAGGATACACCGGTTGAGAATTGGCCTGGCCACGGGCATTAGAGGAAGAGGCAGAGTGGTAGGAAGCTCCACGAAGTCGACATCAGGGACAACAGGAGGGCACGGCACCGGTGCATGATCACGTAGTGAGCGGGGAAGCATCCGAAGGGCCCGCTGATTACGCCGGCGAATGGAGCCATCAGGCATGCGAACCAGGAACGAGCAGTGAGCCACGCGGCGGAGAACCTTGGCAGTTGCCGACCAGCCACCCTCTGGTAGGTGTATGCGGACGTTGTCTCCAGGTGCCAGGGCAGGAAGATCAGTTGCCCAAGTGTCATGTGCCCCCTTCTGCTGAGCACGCTGCTGTCGCATCCTTTGCAGTACTGGAGCATGGTCGGGTTTAGGAACATGAATGGACGGCACACTGGTCCTGAGGGCGCGACCCATCAACAGCTGGGTTGGTGAGAGGCCTGTGGACAGTGGGGCCGAGTGATAGGCCAGCAGGTCTAAATAGAAGTCAGATCCGGCATCAGCAGCCTTGCAGAGGAGCCGCTTCACGATATGGACGCCCTTTTCCGCCTTGCCATTTGACTGGGGATGCAGAGGGCTGGACTTTACGTGTGTGAAGCCGTATGAAGCGGCAAAAGAAGACCATTCTTGGCTCGCAAAACAGGGCCCATTGTCCGACATGACGGTAAACGGAATGCCATGGTGAGCGAAGGTTTCTTTACATGCTCTGATTACAGCTGATGATGTCAAGTCGTGCAGGCGTATTACCTCCGTATAATTGGAAAAATAGTCAATTATGATGACGTAGTCCCTGCCGAGCGCATGAAAGAGGTCCACACCCACCTTTGCCCAGGGGACGTTACCAACTCATGGGGCTGAAGCGTCTCAGGGGGTTGTGCTGGCTGAAACCTTTGGCGGGTGGGGCAGTTGAGCACCATGTTGGCGATGTCGTCGCTGATGCCTGGGCAGTACACAGCTTCTCGGGCCCTCCGCCTGCACTTTTCAACCCCGAGATGTCCTTCATGCAATTGTTCAAGGACAAGCCTGTACATGCTGTGTGGGATCACAATCCGGTCCAACTTTAGGAGGACACCATCAATGACGGCCAAGTCATCCCGGACATTGTAGAATTGTGGGCACTGCCCCTTGAGCCACCCTTCCGTCATGTGGCGCATCACACGTTGTAGAAGGGGGTCAGCCGCAGTCTCACGGCGAATGTGGGCCAGACTTGCATCAGTTGCTGGCAGATTTGCCGATGTGAAGGCTACTTGTGCGTCGACCTGTTAGACGAACCCCCTCGATTCGGGCGGTGTGCTCACTGCTCTGGACAGGGCATCCGCGATGATGAGGTCCTTTCCCGGGGTGTAGACCAGTTGGAAGTCGTACCTCCGGAGCTTGAGCAGAATGCGCTGGAGGCGAGGGGTCATCTCATTGAGGTCCTTTTGTATGATGCCGACCAGGGGGCGATGGTCGGTCTCCACGGTGAACTGAGGAAGACCATACACATAGTCGTGGAATTTATCTATGCCGGTTAACAAACCCAGGCACTCCTTCTCAATCTGCGCATAGCGCTGTTCTGAGGGGGTCAGAAACTTTGGCTCAGTTTGGCCAAAAGAACACTTGGCTTGGTGGAGACGCAGGCCGTGCTCTCGTATCCGAGCAAAGACGCGCTGGAGATGACTGATGTGCTCCCGCGTTGTGGTGGACCAGATGATGACGTCGTCAACATAGACGCGCACCCCTTCGATGCCCTCCATCATCTGTTCCATGATTCGATGAAACACCTCGGATGCCGAGATGATGCCAAACGGCATCCTATTGTAGCAGTATCTGCCAAAGGGAGTGTTGAAAGTACACCGCTTCCTGCTGGACTGATCCAGCTGAATCTGCCAAAAGCCCTTTGAGGCATCAAGCTTCTTAAAAATTTTAGCCCGGGCCATTTTGCTCGTGATTTCTTCCCGTTTGGGAATGGGATATTGTTCCCTCATGATGTTATTGTTCAGGTCTTTCGGGTCAATGCAGATCCGGAGTTCGCCAGAGGGCTTTTTTACGCACACCATGGAGCTGACCCATGGCGTGATGCGGGAAAGCACTCCTTGGTCCTGCAGCTGCTGCTTGAGGTGGTCCTTGAGTGGTGCTGGGACTCTACGAGGTGCGTGAATGACCGGGGTGGCGTTCGGTTTGAGCCGTATTCTGTAAGTGTAGGGCAGTGTGCCCATGCCCTTGAAAACCTGCTGGTTGTGGGCGAGGAGCGAGTGGAGCTGTGCCCTAAAGTCTGCATCCGGGAAATCGGACGTGCCTTCTGGAGGCAGAGTGTGTACCCGCTGAACGAGGTGGAGGATCTTGCACGCCTGTGCGCCTAGCAGAGAGTCCTTCGAGGATCCAACTATCTCAAAAGACAGTGTGGCTGTGTATGAATTGTGTGCAACCTCGAGCTGGCAAGACCCCATGGCCGGGATAACATTACCGTTGTAATCGACTAACTGACAGCGGGATGGCCGAATCAATGGTTTGACCTTCAAGGCGTAGAAGGCTGACCATGCAATGAGATTGGCGGAGGCACCAGTGTCTAAACAGAATGTGATTGGTGATCAGTTGACCGTTAGGGTGGCACACCATTCATTGCCCGGATTAACGCTGTGCACTGGCATCGGCTGGTGGGTCCTACTTGGGGATATCCGATTTCTGTCTATAACCGCAACGCGGAAGGCTTCCCGGTCGTCGGTATCACCGGTCTGTACGTCGTCAGGGTATGACTCGGTGTATGGAGACTGAATGGCCCGCATGTCCCTGCGAGGCTGGCGGAATTGCAGAGCGTTGGCAGGTTGAGCTGCTCGACAGCAGGCAGCGTAGTGGCCCATCTTGCCACAGCGGAGGCATTGTCGAGTTATGGCTGAACATTGCCGCTTTAAGTGTGCGGATCCACAGTTGCCGCACGTCGTGACGTCATGGCGTTCGTTGCGCCACCACGCATGCGCAGTTCGGTCCTGCGTACAGCACGCCCGCGTGTCATGTCCCTCTGCGTCGACGTCCCCTCTTTTTGCACGTACAAGCGCGGGAGGCCTCGGAAAGCGCATGAAATGGCCGCCCTCATCCGGGCCGCGGGCCGGGAGGAACTCGATTGACTGGACCCGCTCGGCCTCGTAGAACCCCTGCCATGCCGATTCGGCCGCCTGGAACTGGGAGTACCGGCTGGTCGTGTTTTCGTAGAGGATGCAGGTTTCGATGGTGGTGGCTAGGGTGAGGCTCCTTATATTGAGAAGCTGCTGGCGTATGGTGTCCGAGGTGACCCCAAAAACTATCTGGTCCCGAATCATGGAATCGGAGGTGGCCTCCTAGTCGCAGGACTGCGCGAGGATACGGAGGTGTGTCAAAAAGGATTGAAAAGGCTCATCCTTGCCCTGCAGGCACTGCTGGAAGAGGTACCTCTCGAAGCTCTCATTCACTTCGACGCTGAAGTGTTGCTCAAGTTTTAGAAGGACCGTCTTGTACTTCGTCTTTTCCTCGCCTTCCCCGAATGCCAGGGAGTTGTAGATGTGGATGGCTTGTTGCCCTGCCGTGGAGAGGAGGAGGGTGATCTTCCTGGTGTCCGATGTCCCTGTCTGTGGCTTCTAGGAAGAGCTGGAAGCGCTGTTTAAACAGCTTCCAGTTGACGACGAGATTTGGAGCGGCTGCGGCGGGCTGATGGTGTCCATGGCACAGGATGGCGGATCTCTGAAGATGTGCAGGTAGGTCTCACAGTTGCTGGCGAGTTTCCAGGCCTGGTATCATGTCGTGTTGGGTGTTCCGATATACAAACGAACCAACACGGTTGTAGATGGTACAACTCTGTTTTATTATTCTGTATAATAATAACAACTGTTAACTTCTGGCTGTGGTTCGTACTTCACCAGTTAACCTGTGGACCCAGCCCTAGCACTATCTTAGTGAGGCACTCGGCACATGGTGTATGTCTGAGTGGCACACTGTGAGCTCTGTGCTCTGAGCTATCTCCTGGTGGAATGAGCGGAAACTGTGGTGTTCCCTGTTTTGTAGTGCGTGTGCTCTCACTGGTGATTAGCTGTGATGTTGCGTGTGTGTTGATTGGTCCATCGACCTGTCCATCAATGTGTGTGTGATTGCACCATGATATGTTAATATGGATTTCATGGCACCACCTTCTCCTTACACTTTGATTTTAAAAAGAATTCCATTCAACTGAACCCCCCATCATACAGCCCAGCCCCACCCCGCTCTTTCGTTTAAAGCCCTATTGACAGCCCTAGTTATTTGATTTGCCAGGACAGTGGTCCCAACATGATTCAAGAACAGTTCCCTCCTTCCCCAGGACTGGTGCCAATGTTCCAAGAACTCGAACCCATTTCTCCCACACCAATCTTTGAGCCACACATGTATCTCTTTAATCTTATCTACCTTATGCCAATTAGCTCATGGCTCAGACAGTAATGTAGTGTAGTTTAGAGTGTTGTAGAGTGTTTAACATAATTATACAAAATAGATACATATATAATCCCAGCCTTGCCACTGGGCCTGATTTTGGAGGTGGTCTAATTTATTCACTGGTAATGTTTCAATACATTTTAACAATTAAGCAATCTTTAATACTTATGAACAAATACCAGATAAATATATATACACTGAATTCTCCTCTTTGGTCAAATAGATAAAAGCAATAAGACTTATTGCCTAAGATTGAACATAATGTGTTGCGCAGTTCACATTTAAAAAAATAAATAAATACATTTAGAGTACCCAATTCATTTTTTCCAATTATGGGGCAATTTAGCATGGATAATTCACCTACCTTGCACATTTTTGGGTTGTGGGGGTGAAACCCACACAAACACGGGGAGAATGTGCAAACTCCACACGGACAGTGACCCAGAACCGGGATCGAACCTGGGACCTTGGTGCCCGGCACGGTTCAAAATTAATTTATTATTCTGCATTTGAGCCGTGCTGCTAATGTGCCTAATTTCAGACCCCGTGTCCTTGCGAACGGGGAAAAAAGTCGATCAGCAATCCCACAGCAGGTTGCTCCCCATGAGGCCATGCCCCTTTATTTGTGCAAGTATGACTTTTCAACATTCAACCGATTGGAAATTTTGCTATTTGAAATGCGAGAGTACAAATTGCTTAAAAATGCATGACCCCCACATAGGATGAAGAAAAACATAAATGAAAAATATTGGATATTGAAACTTTAGCTGCTGCCACAGACAGTCCCACCCAAAACTCCTTGGAAATACACAGCGGGTGAAAATATTCAGGCCAGGCTACAGCCACTGCAGAGAGATTGCAAGCAAGACTTCAGCAAAAGAGACAGGCTGAAAGATCTCTCTCTCTCTCTCTCTCTTCCTTTCTACCTCCTTTGCAACTAGTGTATTAACTGGTTCAGAAGTTAACTTTACGAGAAGTCTACCAGTGGTCAAAGATCTTGTAATAATTGCAACATTGTCTACATCTTACTGCATCCACAAAACCAGTTAATCCAAATCAGCCACAACTTTCAACAATCTACACCTCCAGGACAATTAACTGCTATATTAATTTTTTTTTTATTGGGCTCCATCTTTCCTTATCTGAGAGACCTGTGAGTTGTGACGTCACTTTATTATTTAATTTTCCCCAGGTTTGGTGGTAAATAAATCTGCTCTTTAGAAAGCCTTGTTTGATTAGCTCCTATTGATCACATCCTATATAGTTAAATACATTTGGATTCGGAAAAGGCATATCCTCATGAAAAATAAACTCAAACCTTTGTTGCGATCAATCAAGGAGGCTGAATAGAGGTGAGCCAGTTCACCCCATCTCTCCTGGCCACAACACTATTCACAGCTGTGATAACCTCCATAGTTGGATGGCTTTCCAAAATGCAGGGACGGAACAGCTGATTGGTTGCGATCCCGGAGTATTGGAAATATCTGTGGAACTGTAACCCAACTGGAGCCAATACTTTCAGCAGATACCAGACAAAAATGAACTTTGGTTCCCTTGCAAACCTCTAGATTTCACATTCATTTCATAATTTTAATGCAACTAACATGAATGTGAAGAAAACAGATTTGCATTCACATTGAGTCTTTGGCATGTTGCTCAGGAATGTCTTCGAGCACATCACACACAATTAATTACTTTCAAATTAGCAACTGCCACATAAAGATATTTAAAGATATTTACTGCTGTTAAAGTGAACTTAATTGACTAGAAAATGTAACCAGCATGCAGTAACATAACAAATTTGTGTGCATTTTATTGAATGACAGATTGTGGCCAGGGTTTTACGGCCCCGTCGAGGCATGTCTCCACCCCCTCCACCATCCCGTGCATACGGCAAGCCACTTAAATCGACGTTCAGTTTGGTGAAACCATAATATCCCTCTGGGCGAGAGGGGCTGTAAAATCCTGACCTGTGTGTGTGTGTCTCTCTCTCTCTTTTTTTCTCTCCTGTTTATATTTTTTATTTATTCTTTCATGGGATGTGGCTGTCACTGACAAGGCCAGCATTTATTGCCCATCCCTAATTGCCTTTGAACTAAGTGGCATGCTAGGCTATTTCAGAGGGCAGTTAAGAGTCAACCACATTGCTGTATGTCTGGAGTCACATGTAGGCCAGAACAGGTAAGGTTGGCAGATTTCCTTCCCTAAAGGACATTGGTAAAACAGATGGGTTTTTGCAACAATCATGGGACACCATCACTGGTTATATTAATTGAATCCACTAGCTGTCAGAGTGAGATTTGAACACACGTCCCCAGGGCATTAGCTTGGGCGGATTGCTATTACGTGTGATATTACAACTACGCCACCATCTCCCCGTGGGCATATACAATTTGGATATGTTTAGAAATTGATTTGTATGTCAGGACGTGACATAAATGCAGCATGAAATTTGTGGATTGATGGATGAAGCATTCAGTTTGATTGTATTGTTTTTGATTCTCCAGTTACCAGGCTTTGTAATACTGAAACTGCTGAGTCTCTTCATTTTTCAGTGATTCTCTGAGACTGAATTCAGACCAAAAGCCAGCTACACTCAGTATTTTTTCCCTCCAATTCTGTATTTTCCTCTTCATGCTGAATCAGGGTGCATGTGCACCAGCTACCCTTTGGTACCTCACTCATATGTTTTAGCAAAGACCAGCTGAGCAGACCCTTTAGTTGACTTGGATCAAGGCCATCGTCAGAACAAATGCAAACTGCTGTTACTCTGAGTGCTTGGAGCTATTCAAGTAAAGGTCCGATCCCGTCCCATTGTAACTGCCAACCTAAAACCGAAATGTGCCACCTTCATGGGCATTGGTTCCAACCTATGCTTCAAAACATTGCTCAGGAACAGCATAGTTTGCCATGGTATCACAAGTGAACTTAGAGCCAGGGGTCAGCCATTCACTCCCTCGGGCCTGCTGCGCCACTCAACTGGATCATGGATGGCCTGTACCTCAACTCAGAAACAAAGCATATACGTACAGTGAAATCAAGAGTACAGGGGAAAAAATAATGCACCACTTCAAGGAATTTCAAAGTTGTTCCCCCAGTCAACCCTTGAACAAAAGACCAGCTACAGAGTGAGTGTGCATTTCTCTTTCCTTGCCCCAATGTCTGGAGTTGTAATGCCCATTGAAAAGGGGTGCAATACTTCGACCCGCTGGACTCTCAGTTGGACAAAAACAGTCCGGACCAGTATTTTTTTTCTCAGTTTTTATTGTTTTTTTTTCCTTCTGGGCTTCTGATTTTCCAGCAATCTTGTGAATCCTTTTGGTAGGCAAGTAGATTGGAACCCATTTAAAGTGAGTCTCTTGCTCAAGGGGATTACTTGTGGGGGCTTTCAAACATGGATGAGGTTTCAAATAGGAAAACTTTTGTGGAGACCCAACACTTGACCCCCTGAACCACCTAACTCCTTTGTAGGCCAACTGCTCGATCAATAGAATGCAATTCTCTAATAACAAAAATAAAATGACAATCAGGATAGAGGGTTTACCAATCTCTGATTTAAACTGTGGGGCAGGTTTTCCCACATTTTTCCAATAGTAATATCAGCAGGATTGGCCAAGCCAACACAAAGATTGCTCACTTTAAGCAGAAGTTACACACTCAGCCACTTATATTCATGTTTTCTGCAGTTTGTTTTACATGGTTTGGGATTCATTTCACTTGGAGCAGGCCCCTACCACAAAACTGTCATCCTTTCAGATTAAAATTGTAAGATTACGCCCTGCCAATTGTACTGGGTTGAGGAGGCTCTTCAAATTGAACTCTTTTTCTTAGGCACACAAGCACTAGTAAAGTAGCCATTGTCCCAGGTGAGTGCCGGCTGCTTTCCCCGGGTACAGGGGTACAGCTGACTGGTGGTGGTTTAACCTGAGGGTCACTACATATCAAGGCAAAGGGCAAGGTTGACAAGGTGGGGCCTTCATGAATAACCTCAAACCAGTATGGGAATTGAACCCATGCTGCTGGCTTCACTCTGCATCACAAACTAACTGTCCAGCCAACTGAGCTAAACTGGATCCCAAGCCTACAAGCACTAGTAGGCATGTTTTAAAAGACTATTCATATCTAAAAATATTTAGTAAGAAGTCTTACAACACCAGGTTAAAGCCCACAGGTTTGTTTTAAATCACTAGCTTTCAGAGCACTGCTCCTTCCTCAGGTGAAGGAATGTGCTGGCATTCACCTGAGGAAGGAGCAGTGCTCCGAAAGCTAGTGATTTGAAACAAACCTGTTGGACTTTAACCTGGTGTTGCAAGACTTCTTACTGTGCTCACCCAAGTCCAACGCCGGCATCTCCACATCGTAAAAATATTTAATTTACAAAGAAATGGATTAGTCTTCACCAATGGAACTATTAAATGATTCAGTATATGCTTTTAGGCTATGGCCAGTGATTTCAAATACGGTTACTTAGAGGCGGAGAACTGGACATCCTTATTAAAGATGCTTAATTTTGGAGCTGTTCCGATTTCTGCTGTATTATTAAAACTGCACCTTGCTGCTCTTAATTACATCAAAACATGCTTTATATTGAGAAATAAGAGTACAATTATACATGCTATTAACGCTGCCTAATGCATTGGTTGAAATCGATTTTACATTTCCAATGAGGCAAAATAATTTTAGCAGAAACCTGAACTCTAAACTAACCAGCACAATTCCAAATGCATTTTGGCAGAAATTTCCACTTGATCCCAAAGTGAAAACTCTTCCTCATATGTTTTGAGATCTACATTGAAATGACCAGTTGGATTGAGACAGTCGAGTGTACACAATTTATTATTTTTGAAGCAGTGATTTATTTTCTGTGTATTTCTCTGTTTGTATTCCAGTTCAGGGTTCTCACTGTTACAGCATACAGAGCCTTTACTACCACAAAAGCCTTTCTGTGCATAGCCAACAAATTTCTCAAAATCTATTAACTGCTTCCCTCCTCGCTGGCCATTTGGGTTCCTGTGCTGTATTTTTCTATGTTATATGTTCTTCTTTGACCATTCTTCTTCCCATCATGTCACTCACCAAAGGAATCACAGCACTCCATATCCCGAACACTGCACTTAATGAATATAATTTAACATGGATGAGAAGAGAGAGTTTATGGTGAATTAAATCATGTCATCCGATATAATCCACATTACTTTGATATTCTGCAAGCCCCTGCTATTCATCATTCACTCTCTGAAATGAGGTGACAGAACACCTAGGCTGGAAGATTGAGAAGGACACAAGGCGAAAAAGAAATCAAGGCGGAATCACAGAATACTGTATTAGAAAGATTACTTAAATTTACTTCTTCGAAAACACCAGTCAGAAATCCAGGAACAAACGGCATGTTCCTCCCTGGACTACACAAAGAAATGTTTAGTAAAAGAATGAAATAAGGCCAACAAACAATTCTCAAGGAAAAAGTGATTTTTTTTTTCAAAGGGGAGGTGGGAGAAGGTGAAAGAAACAGACAAAGTAATTGTTCATTATTGCAGTCTGCGTTAATTTACTATCCCTAGTTAAATTAATATTGAGCAAAGTTGTGCATGATCTTGTGAAATGTACCTTTGGTAGAGGGCACGATCAAACAATTAGACAATCACGGTGCCATTTTACCCACACTACTTTAACATTTGGTAATAACATGGCTGTGGGGTTGTTAATCATGGAAAAAAAATCCTAGTTTTCCCCAAAGTCCTATTTGAAGTAGGAATTCCAGTGGAAAATCTGTGTTGGGCTGTGAAGAATTGCAAATGGAGAATAGTAATGTTAATATGACATGTCCTCTGCACCCTAATGGCGAACAGTCATTGTTCTTGTGGTGACGATCTGCACAAAAGCAAAAGATTTCTTCCAATTGGATACAAACCCAAGATCTGTTCATTTCTCTGGACAGGTGCAATGAAATATGTCAAAAATCATAGCAGTGTCCACTTTCTCTCTAATTTCATTGGCTGTTGTCATGGGAGTGTTCCATTAAAGGTTTTTGTTTTATCACATGGCTTCAGTGATGTCATTGTGTGGGTGGAGCTGAGCTGTGGCTGTGAGGTTCGTTTTACTTTTGCTTTCAATTTTGACTGCTGTGGACTGCAGACAATGAAAATAAGTGTTTTGGCCTGTCTCTCTCTATTTTCATTGAAAGAGTTGTTCCAGAAAATACCCCATTGATTGTAGCTACCTGCTTTGGTAACTTAAAAGATATAGTTTGCTTTCCGGAAGCGTTTAAACCTGCTGGTGAGAGGGGGTCAGAATCTCAGAGAAAGCCAGTCTTATTCAAATGAGAATGCATAGTGCTGGGGCACACCCTTGAAAAGGGGTTTTTGGTTTATGGGAATTTGTTTTTGAATTGGAACAGTTAAGGGGGAATTCATTAAGTGTTATACATAGATTACCATAGCTGTGTAGTGTCTTTAATGTTTATAATTGATAACAATTCTTGCTGTTGTTTACATAAAGGTTAACTAAGTTCTTAGAAGAAAGCTTGTTTGATTAAAGTGTCTGGGAAGACGGTTAAATCACACGTGAAGGGAAGGCTCTTGTGCCCATCCTAGTCAAATTCAACATAAAGGTTGTAGCTCAGGTGAACTTCATAATATACTTTGGAGTTTCTAAGCCCTAGCCCATAACACTGTAGCTACAAAAAGCTACACTTTCTCTCCCGACAATGTGGACTCAGTACACTGGAAATACAGAGCGCTCAGAATGCTGACTTGCACTGGGATTTCCCGCTTGCCATTATGGCACTTTTGGAAGCCCTTCAATGAAGGCCACTGGAATAATTTGCAGTGTTCATTGGGCAGCAGTATTATTAGACGGGAGGTCCAGTGGAAGCCCCGGATGACCCTGAAAATACTGAATATCCGAAAAGATAATGGCGTAGAATGTTCATGGTACCAACTTGTGGTGAACTGCTTGCAGTTTAATTTATGTGTTTCAAAGCTGTGTCACTAGACTCCATACTAATCGATCTGTACAGCAGTGGCAAGGCTGAGACAGCAATAGCATCACAAGCTGCCGTCTGAATAGTTCTACAGTTTGTCGTTGGGAGCTGGTATGGGTTTGGCACACTTGTGCTAAGTAAACATGATAAACAAATGATGCGGGTTCGACATTGAGGCTTTACGTTTGATTCTAACTTGTATGTAGCAGGAATAATGCAAAGAACAGAGAAGGATTGCTCCACTGTTTAAAGCAGAATGATGTTAGTCACTTAAGAAAGGCTCAGACAAATGAGTTCAGCATCTATAAAGGAAGCTTGTGGTTTTTCTTCTCATATCTGGCTCTATATAAGCCATATCACAAGAGGACCGATGCCACAATGCTGAATGTGACCTCTGACTCTACATTGAAGCCACAAACCGGATCTGCAACAATTCTAATAGCATTTTTAGTCAAATAGGCCTTTCTTGGCAATACCAGCCTCTTTCCTTCAACAGATAACACCAAAAGAACAGATAGGAAGTGCCAATTTTTGCCAAAAGCAGTTTGCCAAAATTGAAACTGTCACTATTAGAGGAAATCAGGGTGCAGGGTTTCGGACCTTCATTTGCAGGTTATTTTCATTGCTGCATCCTCCGCAACTGAGTGAAGATATCAGAAAGTCAAGGGCCACAAAGTGAAAAGGGCTGGTGGTCACTTTCTTCCAGGTTGCATCTATTTTTCAGGCATTGTTTGAGAGCAGGGCAGAGAAAAATTAGCCCGATTGTATCTTCTGATTTTTCACTGGATGTCTGAATCTGTGTGCTTCCCAGTTGAAGGATCTGAATGGAGTGATGGACAACATATTTTGCATTAGGAAGTAGGTGACCCTTTCTGATGACCCAAATAACAATGGAGGCTGAGTATGTTGGCCATGGCGGGAGATGATAAAAAATGTGGATTGCTACATTAAACCGCAACAAAACTGAGAATGAAGAAAGTAGAACCTGAGTAACATCAAACTCAATTATCTAGCACTTGGGGACATGCTAACCGTATTCCTTTTTTAAAAATTTAGAATACCCAATTATTTTTTTCCAATTAAGGGGCAATTTAGAGTGGCCAATCAAACTACGCTGCACATCTTTGGGTTTTGGGGGTGAGACCCAAATAGACACGGGGAGAATGTGCAAACTCCACACGGACAGTGACCCATGGCCGGGATTGATCCTGGGCTCTCGGTGATGTGAGACACTCAGTGCTAACCACTGTACCACAGCAGTGCTAACCACAGCAGTGCTAACCGCAATGCCCCCCCCCACTAATCTTCTAACCTCCTCTGACTATACCTGCCTGCTTGTCCTGTGGCGCTAACCAAATGTTCAGAACGGAAATGTTTTATTTTGAAGCATATTAAGAGGTGAATTTTCACACAAAAAGGTTCTGGCGACACCTCCTTGGAAATATTACATTTTTAATCTAGATTTTGACACAGAATTTGCAATAATGACTCGAGGCTAATTTCAACAGCTCCAAGGAAATAAACGCCTCACGGTGAAGTATAAATTTAGAAAGCATTCAGACTGGCTGACAGCTGTGGTGGGACAGTAACTTCTCACAGTGGTCGGTGAAGCAGCCAGTTCTTGTTAGTTGTAGCTAATTCAATGGTACTTTCTGAAAAAAGTTTTTTCTTCTGTTTTTTTAAAATGGGACCAGAGGCAGACCATTAAACGAGGAGGGAGGGGAAGTTTAACTACACTCATATTTAATTTCCGGGTTGCACTTTAGCACATAAAAATCATCTCAGTTTGTCCTTTTGAGAATCAAGCTCTTCCTCACTGTGTTTCGTCAGCAATTGTTCACAATTTTAGAAAGTCGGAAAATTCTATTCTGATCATTTTTTTTTAAAAAAAGGTGTCCTGGTTTTAAAATGACTTGTTATTGCCCGGACTCATGAACAAACAAACTGCTGGATTTCCTCTCAGCTCAGTGGTATAACCAATCATATGGCAGCAGGTGAACCCCCTCCCCCACTTCATTTGTTGGCACTTCATTCAGTCAATGTTGGCTAAATCATAATAGGCCAGTGTGAAAAGGTACATGTTATTCACTGAGCCTGAAACACAAGAAAGTCTTAAATAATGCACTCTCCAATGTCTGGTATTCTGCCAAAGATTAACAATGTTCTCTATCGGACCAAGGAATAGTATCAACCCACAGAAACAAAATCAGCGGAAGAAAGACCTGAGAAAATAAATGGTTCTGTGGGCAAGACTTCACGAAACATTACCACTGCATAGAATTGTAGCAGGATAGCTAAAATCATTTTTAAAAAAACACTTGGAGGGGTCGTAATCCCAAATATGGAGCAATATGGTGCATCCTAAGTAAAAGATGACCCTTGTTAGGTCAGGTTAAAAATAAAATAGCTTGTCATTTTGAATATTATACTATTTCCCAAATATGGGGTGCGATCTAACCACAAAAAAAGAGTCCATTCTGGGTGGGAATCAAAGGGTCGTTTTGGCACTTGTAGCGGCAGGACGACCCTGCTATCTAACGGCACTTTTTTTTTGGTAACCCCGCCGAAACTGCACCCCGTCGCATTTCCTGCACGGGGAAGCTCCACTCACTGGAACTCTTCAGTCCAGGAGGAGATCAGGATGCCATTTTTAAATGGCACCCCGATCTCTCGACCCCCAACACGGCCCCTGGACATCCCCAATGCCACAACTCACCTATAAGGGGGCCCTCTGGTCTCCCTGCACCCCACCTCACAGGGGTAGGGCACCCCCAGGCCCAGTCCCTGATCTGGGCAAAATGCCAGCCTGCACCATGACTGACCGAGCTGGCCAAATCCTAAAGGACACAGCTGTGAGAATGGGTCTTCAACAAGTGATGAGGGAAACCACAAGAAGGAAAAACAAACTAGACCTAATCCTCACCCATCTGCCTGCTGCAGATGCAACTGTCAGTGACAGTATCAGTAGGAGTGATCACCCCACAGTCCTTGTGGAGACAAAGTCCTGTCTTCACATTGAGGATACTCTCCATCGTGCTGTATGGCACTATCACCCTGCTAAATGGGATGGATTCAGAACAGATCTAGCAACTCAAGACTGGGCATCCATGAGGCACTGTGGGCCATTAACAGCAGCCGAATTATACTCAGCCATAATCTGCAACCTCATGGTCTGGCATATCCCCCACTCTATCATTACCACCAAGCCAGGGGATCAATCCTCGTTCAATGAAGAGTGCAGGAGAGTATATCAGGATCAACATCAGGCATATCAAAAAATGATGTGTCAACCTGGTGAAGCAACAACACAGGACTACTTGCATGCCGAACAGCATAAGCAGCAAGGAATAGACAGAGCTAAGCGATTCCACAACCAATGGATCAGGTCTAAGCTCTACAATTCAGCCATATCCAGTCATGAATAGTGGCAGAAAATTTAACAGCCCACTGAAGGAGGAGATTACACAAATATCCCCATCTTCAATGATGGAGGAGCCCAGCACATCAGTGCAAAAGACAAGGGACTGGATTCTCTGCTATCTGGATTCTCCGTTGCGCCGGCAGCCCGGGGATTTACCGACGGCGTGGGGCTGCCCACAATGGGAAACCCCATTGGCCGGCTGACGAGATGGAGAATCCTGGGGGCGCACCACACCAGAAATCTGGTGCGGCGGATGGAGATTCCCACCCAATGCATTCACTATAATCGTCAGCCAGAGTGCCGAGTGGATGATCCATCCAGACAACCCCAGCATCACCGATGCCAATCTTCAGCCAATTTGATCCATCCGACAATGAAGTTAAGGAACAGCTGAAGGCACTGGATGCTGCAAAGGCTATGGGCCCTGACAATATTCCGGCAATAGGACTGAAGACTTGTGCTCCAGAACTCGACTCGCCACTAGCCAAGCTGTTCCAGCACAGCAACAACACTGGCATCTATCCGGCAATGTGGAAAATTGCCCAGGTGTGTCCTGTACACAAAAAGCAGGACAAAGCCAACCCAGCCAATTACCACCCTATCAGTCTACTCTCAATCATCAGTAAAGTGATGGAAAGCATCATCAACGCTCCTTGACATTTAATGGCATTACCGCTACTGAATTCCCCATTACCAACATTCTGGGGGTTGCTGAGGGCGGCACGGTGGTGCAGTGGTTAGCACTGCTGCCTCACGATGCCGAGGATATGGGTTCGATCCCGGCCCTGGGTCACTATCTGTTTGGAGTTTGCACATTCTCCCTGTGTCTGCGTGGGTCTCACCCCCACAACCCAAAGATATGCAGGGTAGGTGGATTGGCCATGCTAAATTAGCCCTTGATTGGAAACAAAATTGGGCACTTTAAATTATAAAAAGAAAAAAACAACATTCTGGGGGTTGCCGTTGACCAGAAGCTGAACTGTTCTAGCCATATAAATACATTGACTGCAAGAGCAGGTCAGAGGCTAGGAATCCTGCAGCAAGTCACTCACCTCCTGACTCCCCAAAGCCTGTCCACAATCTACAAGGCACAAGTTGGGAGTGTGATGTGTAATGGAACTTCAACAACATTCAAGAAGCTCAAGACCATTCAGGACGAAGCAGCCTGCTTGATTAGCACCACTTTTGCAAACATTTACTCCCTCCAACTCCCTCCACCACTGATGCAGAGTGGCAGCTGTGTTTACCATCTACAAGATGCATGCAGGAACACTAAGGCTCCTTTGGCAGCACCTTCCAAACCCACGACCACTACCATCTAGAAGGACAAAGGCAGCAAATACCTGGGAACACCACCACCTGGACGCTCCCCTCCAAGTCACTCACCACCCTGACTTGGAAATATATTGCCATTCCTTCACTGTCGCGGGGTCAAAATCCTGGAACTCCCTCCCTTAAAGCACAATGGGTGTACCTACACCACATGGACTGCAGTGGTTCATGAAGCAGCTCCCCACCATCTTCTCAAGGGCAATTAGTGATGGGTAATAAATGCTGGCCTAGCAAGCAACACCCAGATCCCATAACTAAATCATAAAAATGCAGAACTGTGGTTCACCACACCTCGGAACCATCATGAACCTCGACTTTTGGAAAGCTGGCCTGAAACCATGAGAATTATGGACAACTTGGAGATGCCTACCCCAATATATCCCCTGCCAGAGCAGAGTGGAGGGTGTGGTATCGCGACCCAAACCAGCCCGCACCCATAAAAAGCACTCCCACAAATTGGAAACCCAAAGAATGGGGTGGGGAAATCCCAGAATTGGATCCAGCCCACAATTTTCACCCCCCTCCCCCCGAGTATCCCCACGTGTTAGGGAGAACAGAGTTAGGAGCTGAAACAATGGGAGAAAATATTATCCTTAGAGTTAGAATTCATTGGACACACGCTTGTCCAGCTAGTTGTATAGTGTTTGGTGAGGATTGGAAGTATAGACCAAGACCATTATATGGAGGCATCTGACGTTCCACAGGTCAACCTCACGGGCGGCATGGTGGCACAGTAGTTAGCACTGCTGCCTCACAGTGCCAGGGACCAGGGTTCAATTCCGGCCTTGTGTGGTGACTATGTGGAGTTTGCACTTTCTCCCTGTGTCTGCGTGGGTTTCCTTTGGGTGCTCTGGTTTCCTCCCATAGTTCAAAGATGTGAAGGTTAGGTGGATTGGCTAAGCTATAAATTGCCCCATAGTGTCCAGGGATGTGCAGGTTAGGTGGGGTTACAGGGAGGGGGAATTGATCTAGGTAGTGTGTTCTTTCAATGGGTCGGTTCAGTCACGATGGGCTGAATGCCTCCTTCTGCATTGTAGGGATTGTATGATTCCATGATTTTGTACCTTGGCTCATTCAGCCTAAACCACAGCATTAGAAGAGCTCCCTCTGTTGGAATAAGTGAAGAGTCCCCACTTAATAGGACACAACAGCCTTTACATGCCCTAGATTTAAATAAATAGCACAGTCCTGTTTCTAAACGTTGTTTCCAGTTCATGTTAATTATTTTAGACATACTTCAAATTAAAGTGAATGATTTTTCTTTAACTAAAATTAAATGTAAAGCATTCACTTGAAACTTAAAATAAACTTTCAGCAGACCATGATGTTATATTTCTGTAATTTAGAAAAAAGATGTTTGCATGCAGAAATTTCTCAGCTGACTCATCCCATGACACTCGGAATATTTTCTGCATCCGGTGAAATAACAGATGGCAGCCCATTGTCTCTGCCCTTGTACCACAAATGCTCAGCGAATCAGCTCACTCAGCATAAGCTAGGCATGCACGATTACCCCAAACCTTTCTGACACTTCCACAAATGTATCAAAATTCTGGCCATTATAGCATCAAAAAAGATGGTCGAGTTTTGGAATGAATTCAAAGAAAGTCAACGAGCATGGTTCAAAATCCTGGATTAATGCGATACCTAGGACCTCAAATAACCAAAGACCAGAGGGACATTATGGGTTTTGCAGTTTAAGACCAGTCATTTTTAATTGCTTCTGTTTGATACCAGTACCCTGGTCCTTTAATTGCAGGGAAATCGTGCAGGCATAGCCATGATATTCCATCCACTAACTCTGATGCATCGAACAGCACAGGCTGCCCAAAGGCAGATTCATTTCACATGCCCCTGGTTCAGTTAAGACTGCACAGCTGAAAGTTCCTTTCAAACTACCCACTGTTTTAAAATTTGGTTATACGGTTTTGAGTCGGAAGCACTGTGGACCTTAAATTCTTGGGCCAGAAAAGGGAGGAAAGCAGTGCATTCTCAGTGGGATATCCGCAATCCACCATGTATAATTTACCTCTGACTCAGCAATGAGTGGGACTGTGAGTTGATTCTCATTCTGTGCCATCCAACATACATTGCAGATTTGCAGTTGTCTCTTGAGGTGTTTCAATGCTATCCAAGGCACTCCAATCCACTGGGGTCTTTTTGCCCCAGCAAAGCCACTCAGTTGGCCAATAGGAAAAAACAGTTTGGACCAATACTCTTATTTCTCAGTTTTCACTGGCGTTCCATTTTAAAGTATGCAAGACCAGTTTGGACCAGTATTCTTAATCCCAGCTTTTTATTTTTATTGTGTTGGGCCTTCAAAATGCCTCGAGCCTTAGAATGGATTTATTAAGGGCAGCACGGTGGTGCAGTGGTTAGCCCTGCTGCCTCACGGCGCTGAGGTCCCAGGTTCGATCCCGGCTCTGGGTCACTGTCTGTGTGAAGTTTGCACATTCTCCCCGTGTATGCGTGGGTCTCGCCCCCACAACCCAAAGATATGCAGGCTAGGTGGATTGGCCATGCTAAATTGCCCTTTAATTGGAAAAAATGAATTGGGTACTCTAAATTTTTTTTTTTTTTTAAAGAATGGATTTATTGGCTTCAGAAGGCAGGCCTGCTAGTCTTTAGGGTCTTGTACTGACCCCTTTAGCTTATTGAGGACATCTAGCTCCCTCCTCTGTGAAGACCATTTCCACTGGACTGTTGAGGTGAACACCTCTACTGCAATTGAGAAACACAGACCAATACTTTACTCCCACCATTTTCATGAGCACAACCTTGGGCATGAGGATAGACTACACCACCTTTTAGGATTGTCCTGGAGTTTCCAATAATTGAAGGTTAATCTCTAGGGCACAGCTGTGAGCCACCCAAGAGCAAAATCATTGGGACATTTTTTTAAAGTGCAATTTAAAAAATTTTCTTTGAACACCTTCTGCTTATTAGTTGTTTAAAAAGAAATTGGAGAAGGGTAAAAGGGCTATTGACTGAAGTTCAGAATGATTGAGCAATAAAGATGTTCATTTCTCAGTGGGCTGTGGGAAGGCAATGCTAGGGCAGACATGCTGGTGGAAGCAGGGGAGTTGGATATATGCAGCCATCTAATGGAAATTCCAGTCAGAGTAGGTTCCGACCCAGTGAGGTAGTCACGTAGCAGTGGAGCTGGGACACTAGAATTTTAGGCCCAATATGTTCAGTGTGATAGTGGATGATGAAATGATTTAATATTTAGCAAAGGAAGGGATGTTCCAATCAATACGTGGTGTCAATCATTATATTCATTTATGGCTTGGAAGGTGGAGTCCTTTACATTTATAACATTATTGGGCTTGAGGCTTTAAGGGCAGATTTTCCTGAAGTTCGTGCACCACTCACCCTTTCCCCTTAATGGGAGCTTTACCCCTGGCAGGGACTAGCAGTAATGGAAGGGGGCAGGCAGGCAATCATGGGTTGATTTCTAGTTACATCCCAGGAGATTTCTGGTAAAGTATTTCAAAATTAGCCCTCTTAGAAAGTCATTGGCTTGACCTCGGACTGTGGTGACTGTAGGAGCTTGGGGTAGGCCACAGTGCTGTATTCTTCCCTACAAAGTCAACAAACAGGGAAATAAGACTGGAAAACCCTTCCCCCTCACTGACGTTGCCTCAGACTACTGCCCTTCATACCAAGCTCCTCTCTCCCCTCCAAAAAATCCCAAAGCAATGTAAATGGGTTAGAAATCCAGAATACAGGATCTCTGCCATTTTTCTCCTGATCTTTGCACTTGAAAAACAGAACGTTTCCAAGGTCAAAACTCAGGAAGATCACACTTAGTGGTTTTATCAGGCTTCATCCTAATTTTGGATTCATCCATCACCAGATGATAATCAGAATTAATTGGATTAAACGCTAAAAGACTGATGACTTGTTAATCAGACACATAGAATCATACATGGAAAATCGAAGCAGGAGGAGGCCTTTCGGCCCTTTGAGCCTGCTCTGCCATTCTTTATGAGCACGGCTAATCATTAAGTTCAAAACCCTGATCCCGCCTTCCCCCATATTCCTTTAGCCCCAAGGACTATATCTAATTCCTTCTTGAAATTACACAACGTTTTGGCCTCAACTACATTCTGTGGCAGTGAATTCTACAGATTCACCACTCTCTGGGTGAAGAAATTTCTCCTCACCTCAGTCCTTAAAGATTTACCCCTTATCCTCAAGCCTAGTTCTGGACTCCCCATTATCAGGAACATTCTTTCTGAATTTACTCTGTCTAATCCTGTTAGAATTTTGTACATTTTTATGAAATCCCCTCTCACTCTTCTAAACTCCAATGAATATAATCCTAACTGACTTCGTCTCTCCTTATATGACAGTCCCTCCATCCCAGGAATCAGCCTGGTGTAAACCTTTGCTGCACTCCCTCCATAGCAAGAACATCCTTCCTTAGATAAGGACCCCTAAAACTGCACACAATACTCCAGGTGTGGCCTCACTAATGGCCTATACAATTGCAGTAAAACATTTATATTCCTATACTCAAATCCTCTCGCAATGAAGGCCAACATACCATTTGCCTTCTTTACTGCCTGTTGTACCTGCGCACTTCCCTTCAGAGACTGATGCATGAGGACACCAAGGTATATTTTATAGCTTCTCTGTTTTTCTCTTTGTGTTTTTTACTGAAGTATATTTGTCAGCTTTGCAATTATGTCTTGTCATTGTTTGTCTTTTGAAAAAACCCAGTCAAGAAAGTAATCGATACTCTGATTCCACGTTGCTGTCAGTTACCACTTTAGTTGGCTCCGAGGAGAGATCACTTGACGTTCTTTTCCTTCCTGGAATATTCCACAGTCTGTGCTCTACATTTTTCTGTTGGACACAGTGCGCATCAGGAATTGTGTGCAGGGGGATCAAACCCACATCACCTCTGTGCGGTGATCCATTGTAATAGGAGATGTGAGGTAGGACCTGCACTACAGGTTCGCCGGTAGCTCCTGCCGGCTGGCTCTGCCCACGGAGAACTGTATAAATATGCATGACCTCCAGTGCCCTGCCATTTCGCCAGCTGCAGCAGGAGGCCACGCATCTGACTGTAATAAAGCCACAGTTGTACCCAACTTTAGTCTTTGTGCAATTGATCGTGCATCACTCTGTGATACTGACACTGCAACATTCAACTTTTCCAGTTTAAGACTTTGTGTTCCTCTCCCAGTTCCTCTCCCACCCATTATCTTCCGCCCACAGTGGTTAGCACTGCTGCAGCACAATCCAAGGTCCCGGGTTCGATTCCGACCTCGGCTGACTGTGTGGAGTTTGCACTTTCTCCCAGTGCCTGTGTGGGTTTCCTCCGGGTGCTCTGTTTTCCTCCCTCAGGCCAAAGATGTGCAGGTCAGGTGGATTGGTCATGCCCCTTAGTGTCCAAAAGGTTAGGTGGGGTTACTGGGTTACGGGGATAGGGTGGAGGTGGGCTTAAGTAGGGTGCTCTTTCCAAGGGCCAGTGTAGACTCGATGGGCCCAATGGCCTCCTTCTGCACTGTAGGGGTTCTATAATTCAATTCTCAATACCCTCTCAATGCTGTTCCACTCCATTCCCTATGCACATCCGTGCAAAACCGATGGGTTTCTGTTTTCAATAATTATCAGCCAATTTCTCATGCTGTCTCAATGCTCTGTCTTTGACTGAAAAAGCTGGGATAGCTTAATCTCCTATTAACTTGCTCCATCTCACTATGAGAGCAAATAATGACGAGTCCTAAAATCAGAGAAGAGATCCATAGAATTTGGTGGGATGGATAAAGGAGGTGGTGGGAACTCCAAATCATTGCAAGGTGTTAAAGGTTGAAAAAGAACTGATGGAAATTAGTAGACTTTTCAAATGTGCTCAGCATTGACATGTCAAAAAGAAAGGCTTGCATTTTGTATTGGATCTTTGACAATGAAAGGGCACCTCAAAGCGTTTTACAGCCAGTGAAGCAGTTTTGAAAGGTAGCCACTGTTGTAATGTGGGAAACACAGCACGCAATCTGCCCCCAAAACAGCAATCAGATAATCTGTGTTTTTTTGTGATGTTGATTGGGGGGTAAATATTGCCATGACACTGGCGATAGCTCCACTAACTCTCCATTAAAATGGTGCTGTGGGGGTCTTGCACATCCACCAGAGCAGGCAGATTGTGCCTAGATTTAATGACCCACCTAAAAAAACGAGTCCTGTTGTGGGCGGATGTGGTGGGGTGTTTCCTGGTACCGGGAACGACCCCGCTATCGAACGGGACTCTGTTATAGTTTCAGGCCTCGGTGGGGAACGCCCCATTGAGGCTGCAATGACCTTCATTTCCTGCACAGTCGAGTGGAGCTCCTATTTGTAACAGCGCCCCGGGCTCTCCATCCTTCAACACAGCCCCAGACCAGCTCCCTCCCAATGCCCCAAGTTATTTGTTGGGGGTCATCGAGCCCCCACACTCCACCGCAAAAAGGCAGTGCACTTCCGGGCCCAATCCGCAGCAAAATGCCACCTTGGCAACAGAGCCAGGATGGCACCTGGGGGCCTCCAATTGCCTGGGAGAGCCCCCACCCCCAAGTGCCATTTTGCCTGGTCCCCGATTGTGGAGACCAGTACTAAACGGCACCCTAGGCACTGGTTGCACTCGGCGGAGACATATTTAAGTGTGCCTAACTGTACACTTAAATAAGCAAATTTAGGTCCCTCCTATTGTGGGAGGGATGCCGATCGTGACATCTTGCGAAATCCGGTTGTGGTAAGCACCACTGGTAACACATTGCATGTATTACGGCACTGCCACTGTATTACAGGTACCACAGTAAATCCCAGCCTGCTGGCTCCCATTCTGGTTCCAGCTGCAGGAGGCACAACATCTTGTGCAATAAAGCCTCGATTGTTTCACCATTCTCGTCTCGTGGTAATTGACGCAGCATCAATTTATTGCACAAGATTTTGAAAGATGAACATCTAAATCAAGCCTGATCGCCTGGAGCTGAGCCCTCACGCAGCCAACACCACGTCCACCTTCGAGTACTGGCGAGCATGCTTTGAAGGCTACCTCAGAGCAGCTACCGATGAACTCTCGGACCCACAGAAGCTCCAAGTCCTCTACTCACAGGTGAGCCCTCAAATTTTTCCCTTCATCCGGGATGCGCCCACCTACACAGAAGCGATGACGCTACTAAAGGGACACGACATTAAGTCGGTGAATGAAGTGTACGCCGGGCACCTCCTGGACCCGAGACGGCAACTCCCGGGGGAGACTCTGGACGATTTCTTGCGGGCTCTACAGATTCTCGGTAGGAACTGTGACTGCCAGGCAGTTTCGGCAGTCCAACGCACCGAACTACTAATCAGAGACGCTTATGTCATGGGCATTAAGTCTTCGTACGTTCGCCAGTGACTATTGGAAGGGAGTACGCTCGATCCTGTAGGGACTGTGCAGTTTTCTAATTCCCTAGAAGTGGCCTCCTGTAATCTGGAGGCCTACACCTCCGACCACGCGGCACCCTCATGGGCATCGTGGGCCCCACCAGCTGCCGACTCGAGTACACCGCAAGCCTGCGTCACGCGGCAGGCAGCCAACTCCGGAGGGCCCAAATGTTATTTTTCTGGCCAGAGCAAACATCACAGGCAGCGCTGGTCAGTGCGGAGCGCGACCTGCAATGGGTGTGGGAAGACGGGCCACTTTGTTTCCGTTTGCCAGGCCCGGTCGGTCGCCGCAGTTTCCAGGCCCGGCATTGCTACACCTCCCACGTGCGATCCAGGGGTGCCGCCATCTACTCCCCCGCAGGACACGTGCGGCCCGTGGGTGCTGGCATCTTTGATGCTGCCCACCATGTGCGCCCCGTGGGCGCTGCCATCTTCGGCGCCATTTTGGACCGTGCATCAGGACCCCTGCTCGTCTGGCCATTCGCTGCCTGCTGATACCTCTGCCACCGCTGATCAGCCCGGGACCTCTCAACATCTTCCGCAGCTCGCCTCCATCACCCTTGACCAGTCTCGGCCCCGCAACCTTGCGACTGCTACGACGACGGTAAAGATCAACGGGCACGAGACGACCTGCCTCCTTGACTCCGGGAGCACAGAGAGTTTCCTCCACCCTGTTACGGTAAGGCGCTGCTCCCTCCTGGTACTCCCTGTCACCCAGAAAATCTCCCTGGGATCCGGATCCCATTCCGTGCAAATCCGGTGGTACTGTGTCGTGACCCTCACCGTTCAAGGCGTAGAGTATAGCAACTTCAGGCTCTACGTCCTCCCCCATCTCTGCGCGGCCCTGTTACTAGGTCTTGATTTTCAATGCCACCTCCAAAGCCTTACTTTGAAATTCGGCGGGCCCCTGCCCCCCCTCACTGTCTGCGGCCTCACGACCCTTAAGGTCTATCCACCTTCACTTTTTGCAAACCTCACCCCGGACTGTAAGCCCGTCGCCACTAGGAGCAGAAGTGGAAGCTGTGCGACATTGGCGGCATTACCTAGCAGCAAGATATTCACTCTCCTCACTGACCAATGGTCAGTTGCCTTCATGTTTACCAATATGCAGCGGAGCAAGATCAAAAACGACAAGATCTTGAGGTGGAGGATGGAGCTCTCCACCTATAGCTATGAGATCTTGTATCGCCCGGGGAAGCTCAATGAGCCCCCAGATGCCCTGTCCTGCGGTACATGTGCCAGCACTCAAGTGGACCGACTCCGGGCTCTCCACAATGACCTCTGCCACCCGGGATCACCCGGTTTTTCCATTTTGGCAAGGCCCGCAACCTGCCCTACTCCATTGAGGAGGTCAGGACCGTAACCAGAGACTGCCAAGTCTGCGCAGAGTGCAAGCCGCACTTCTACCGGCCAGATAGAGCGCACCTGGTGCAGGCCCCCCCGCCCCTTTGAGCGCCTCAGCATGGACTTCAAAGGGCCCCTCCCCTCCACCGACCGCAACGTGTACCTCCTCAATGTAATTGATGAGTACTCCCGGTTCCCTTTCGCCATCCCATGCCCCGACATGACTTCTGCCACGGTCATCAAGGCCCTGCACAGCACCTTCACCCTGTTCAGTTTCCCCACCTACATCCACAGCGATCGGGGATCCTCCTTCATGAGTGATGAGCTGCGTCAGTTCCTGCTCAGCAAAGGCATCGACTCGAGCAGGACGACCAGCTACAACCCCCAGGGAAATGGGCAGGTGGAGAAGGAGAACGTGACGGCCTGGAAGATTGTCCTGCTGGCCCTTTGGTCTAGAAATCTCCCCATCTCAGCTGGCAGGAGGTCCTCCCCGATGCTCTCCACTCCATCCGGTCGCTCCTGTGCACCGCTATTAATGAGACCCCTCACAAACGTGTGTTTGCCTTCCCTAGGACAGCCACCTCTGAGGTCTCGCTCCCAACATGGCTGACAGTTCCTGTACCCGTCCTTCTCCGGAAGCATGTGCGGAGCCATAAATTGGATCCCTTGGTTGAAAAAGTCCACTTCCTCCATGCAATCCCACAGTACGCCTGCGTGGCACACCCCGACGGGTGACAGGACACAGTCTCCCTCCGGGTCCTGGCACCCGCTGGGTCCCCACCCACAACCCCCGACCTGATACCCCTCCCCCCCGGTTGCCTCTTTCACCCCTGCCCCACCCACCCTCCCACCAGCGAACCTCACCGCAGCCCCCACCCGAGCAGGATCCGTCCCCCCACTGGATCCACTAAGGGGTGATGAAGGAGAGGACAACACGCTCCCGGAATTGCAGATGACCACATCGGTGCCCACATCATCATGAGGACTGAGGCGATCGCAGCGGAGGGTCAGAGCCCCCGAGAGACTCAATCTGTAATGTTTTCTTCACCACCGCCACACTTATTTTTAAACAGGGGGTGAATGTGGTAAACCCCACTGGTAACACATTGCATGTATTATGGTACTTCCATTGTATTACAGGTACCACAGTAAATTCCAGCGCGCTGGCTCCTCCCAGCAGGCGACGTATAAAAGTGTATGCTCTCCTGCGCTGCTCCCATTCTGGTTCCAGCTGCAGGAGGCACAACACCTTGTGCAATAAAGCCTTGATTGTTTCACCATTCTCTTCTCGTGGTAATTGATGGTACATCACCGGTTATTTCTCTCGAAGCATGACGAGACAGGTAAATCACGCGAGAGGCCTCTCCCGAGATTTACCGGATCCGTCTGGTCCCGTTGGATCGCACCCAGCACCTCCAGCAGTACACTGAAGCATTGGTGTGGATTTTGTCCTCAAGCCCTGGAGTGGGACTTGAACCCAGACTCTGTGATTCTGAGACAAATGTGTTACTGAGCCACAGCTCATGCTCAATTAGTTCAGATCCGGTCACAACGTGAAGAAGCTGAGAATGCATAATGTTGAATCAATGGTTTAATAATTGTCTTGAACATAATTCTTGACGCAAGATTGTTTTTCTTTGTAACAGTCACAGGCTTCACTTTAAAATCCCTCCACTCGCATACGATCATTTGAATTAGGAGCAGGAGTAGGCCATTCAGCTCCTTGAGCCATTCAATAAGATCATGGTTGACCTGATTGTAGCCTCAACTCCACTTTCCTACCTACTCTCTATACCCTTTGACTCCCTTGTCAATCAAGAATCTATCTAACTCAACCTTAAAAATATTCAATGACCCTGCCTGCACTGCTCCCTGGGAAAGAGAGTTCCACAGACTCTCAACTCTCAGAGAAAGAATTTCTCCTCATCTCTGGTTTAAACTTTGCCCCAGTTCATCCCATCACATCTCCTCAGGATCTTAAATGTTTCAACAAGATCACCTCTCATTCTTCCAAACGCCACTGGATATAAGCCCAGGCTGCCACAAGTTTCTGATTGGATAATTGGCTAACCCCACCCATCCAAGGAATCCGTCAACTGTATCTTCTCTGAACTAGTTTGAATGCAATTCTGTCCTTTCTTAAATAAGGAGGCCAAAACTGTAATAGTACTCCAGATAGGTTCACTTTAATAAGGACAAGGGGAGTCCACACCGAGTTGAGTAAAGACGTATATTTATTTATAATACGGTATATACAGTTCCCGGCAGATCCCCATTGGGTCTCTTTCTGGTCGGTGCCTAGCAGGCCCACCTTTTATACATTGGTTAATTAGAGTTCTCCCACCTCTAGCAGGGGAGCTCATATTCTGCCAGGAACCCACGGAAGATAATCATTCCCATCCCGTATGTCCCCTGCGGGATTTGCAGTCACTTAATTTGTGAACACAAAGCTAGGAATTTGCCCTCCCCTCTGATGTGAAACTGTCTGCACGTTTTTTTAAAAAAACTTCTCATCTTGATACAACTTGTTATGCATATTGGACCAGATTTTGTGTCAACAGTAATGGTAAGGCTAATGGCACTCACTCTTACTACGAAGTGAATCAGACAGAAACTTCCAGACTATGCACATGGTTAAATGTGGAACAACTTGGCTGTGTCACCTTGCTTCTCTGCAGGCTGCAGTATAAGGGCACCATGCATAGACTCCGCATTGAAAAACAAGCAACGGCATGTGGTCGGAACACTTACCCAGCATCATTGGCAGGAAAGAGTACTGACAGCATACAGTGTGGTTTGGAGTTTGCATTAGAAATGTGGACGTAGGGAATTACAGATGCGAAGTTCAGTGAGGCTTCGTCTCACTGAGGAAATGGGCCAGGTGGGGGATGCACAGCAGTGATATTGTTTGGTTGCCTCCTATGCTAAGTCTTCGTACAGCACTCGTTCCAGTGTTCAGTGTAAGCGGGGAAATGTACAATATTAATGTACTCAATGATGAATTCTGTGTTTCATATGTGATGATGAGGAATGGCCATGTTCCTTCTTTCCAGAAGTTCCTGCTGTCCAGGCAAAGAAAGAGAATTTAGCTAACTCCTGTTTTGTTATGTTTCCTTTGTAACATAAGCGGCTTCCTTGTGTTGCATTTGTCAAGGAAGGTTGAGACGTGTAAATAACTTCAACTCATTTATTTACACTATGTACACTTTTATAAATTGAGTTCGACACTACTGCTAATCCTATTGTAGCTACCTAAACTGACTAACCAGCTGCTGTCTTCCACGTGGTGGGTGTGATAATGAATCAACCCTGTGCCTCTCCTCACTGACTGTCTCCTCTGGCCAAAGGGGCTGATCATGTGTGTGGTGTCCTTTATGTATGGGTTGGTGTAATGCCCCCCTGTGGTCGTGTCACCTCCTTGTGTATCGTGAATGTCCATTGGTCGCCTCCCATCTAACTTATCGATTGGTTGAGTGTGTGTGTGTGATGTTTCTGGTGCTCCCTCTAGTGTCTGTCTAGCTTACTTGTATTTACAGTGATGCACATCACCACACCCTCCCCTTTTTATATGTTCATATTTTCTGTACACTTTAAGAAAAACTGAACAAAGAACAGGTAGAGAAGGTAAGGTATATACAAGTCATGGGAACGGTGATTAAACAATAAGTCCAAATCATTCATGTGAGTCCATAAACCATCAATCATCATGGTCAAATGTCTCTCTTGGTTATGAACGCCATCAACAGGAACCAAGAAGTGGTTGAATCACTGCGCTGTCCGATTTGGAGTCTTTTTCTTTTTTCTTTTTATGTTTGTGGTGGTGCTGTCGGATGGCATCTTGTAGCTGATAGGTCGTTGACATTGAAGAGGTATCATTCGAGGTCATGGATGTACCAGATGTTGAAGTCGGATGAGACTGTGCATACTGGTTCTGGCCACATGCTGTGCTGGAAGGGTGATTCTGCTGAGAAGCGTTGAAGCATGTCGATTTGGAGACAGAATTGCTGCTCGCAACAATGTCTGGTGATGGTGTGAAACTAGAACCTTGCATCTGATAGGAATATGCTGTCTGGCCAGGCTGTGGTGCAGCAAATCCTGGGCAGTAACTAGGGCACCCAGTCTGTAGTGCAGACTGCACTGGCGGTAGTCCTCCTTCGGTCTTGATTCCATTAGTGGGCAATCCGTAGTGCTGGCCTGTTTGAGAATATGCTGCATAGACTGCTGGCTGCTGCAGGCTTGAATACTGGGTTTGTCCAGCATGAGCTGTCATTGGCCGCACTGTCGGTGTGGAACAAATGTGTGGACATAGCTGTGGTGAAAATTGGTGTATTCCTCTTGGACTGTAGCTGCTGCTTGTTATTGCTGACCCAGTGTGATTGTCACGTGA
Organism: Scyliorhinus torazame; assembly: GCF_047496885.1. Taxonomy (NCBI): domain Eukaryota; kingdom Metazoa; phylum Chordata; class Chondrichthyes; order Carcharhiniformes; family Scyliorhinidae; genus Scyliorhinus; species Scyliorhinus torazame. The sequence goes on along the minus strand of NC_092722.1, from coordinate 148,101,242 downwards.
TCCATCTCCTGTCGTTGTGGCATCTGCTGTCACCCTGAGCGTGCCATCACGGAGGTTGCGACACTGCCTGTCTGGAGTAAAGTCTGGCTTACGTGAATCAGAGTCGGCATTTGGTTGCTCCCCATCTGGAGTCTGGTCTGTTTTTTGTTGATGCTCCCCGTCCGGAGTCTTAGCAGGTTCACTGGAGTCAGCTGAGATTTCTTGAAGCTGCACGTCTGGAGTCGGAACATGCAGGAATGCATTGACTAGTGGAGAGGTTCGAGCAATTGAGGGTGGAAGTAGTGTGGTGTCACCGGAGTCACCAGTGGTCTCACCGTGATCGTCGAGTGCCTCTGTACGCACTAGCTGAGGTCTGTCACTTTGCACCTTTTGCATGGGAAGTGGGATGCTGTCGTCACTCGTTTCACATACCGTGGGTAGATCCTCAGTAGCTGCTTGCTGTTCACTAGGGTTGGGTAAATTGTCAGAGTTTTCATCTGGTGGTGCAAACAATGTGGGTGGACTGTCATTGTCTTGCTGTTGTCCTTCATTTGGGCTTTTCTTCTTTGGAATTTTAAATCTTCCCCCAGACATTACAGAACCTTGTTCATTTCCCTCAATTTCTCCCATATGTAGGGCATCAAATGTTAGATCCAATGTTTCTTTCGTCATTGTACTAGTTTCCAAAGAACAGTCTGTTTCAATTTTCTTCTCAGTTACTTCATATGCATCCTTTTCTAATGTACATGCCTTCATAGTCTCTGGCTCTGATTTTGCTGGGACTGGCACAGTCACAGTCTCTCTTTTACTGTTCTCAATTGCCCACATTCTACTCCCCAGACATAAATGCTTAATCTCTGGAGTTAATGTGGTACAATGGATAATCGGGTCGACCTTATCTGCATCTTCACCATCACTGGAAAGCACAATTGGTTCACTTGAAACTGCTGCGGATTTTAAGTGCTTTATCTGGCTACTCGATGTCGGTGTCCTCAGGATTCTTGCTTCAATGTTCTGCTCATTTATCAGTGGAGTGTGCAGAGGTTCAATGCGATTAATATTCCCATCATGGGTTGAAGAGTCATTACTGACTAACTGCTGGTCTCTGTAGTTGGGACTTTGCGGTTTTGTGTTGCAGGGAGACAGTTGTCCCTGCTGTAGATATGATTCAGGTTGTGTTATTTCCATTAAATGAGGATCAATGTCTTGACCATTTTTTCGATCCGTACTAAAGCAATGGCAATTTTCAGTCTGCTCCTTGCAAGTTAGACATACAAGCAATTTCTTGAGCAAATCCTCAGCATCCTTCTGTGACTGTGCAGCATTATTAATATCTCTTCGGCTAGAATGATCCTGAAGGTTAGCGCATAATCCTTTTTTCTTCGGGCTTGGAAGAGGCGATTCCTTTGGCTTGTCTTCATTTGGGCTTGAACAGTCATCAGCGCTGTGCCCTTCATTGTAGCATGATAGACCATCATGGTCGTCCTGCTGTGCAGTGGAGCGTGGTAGACTGTTATAGCCTTCTTGCTTTTTACGTGAGCATGGCAGACTTGCATCGTCTGCCGCTAATTGGTCAGAGGAGGTTGCTAGACCCTCATGGTCTTGTTCCTGCAAGGACTGCGCATCGGAGTCATGCATTTCTGCAATTGTGGAGTCTGTCCACGAGCTTGCTGTGTTGTCTTGTGACACTGGAGTCACGTCTTGTTCCTGCAAGGACTGCGGTGTAGAGTCTTGTATGTCTTCTTTCGTAGAGTCGGGAACCCTGAGCGGGGCGTGGACCACGCTCTGTGTGGAAGCAGGCCGCTCTCTGTGGGCTTGTACCGCTTTCTGTCTCTTAATTTCAGGCTGAAGCATCATCCTGCACTGATGAGTTGGGACGTCATACCTGCTGGGTTGAAGATCCTCAAATCCGAAAAATGAATCTGCATCTGCGTCGGATTCAATGCGGGGGTCGCCAATGTGCAACACGAAAGGTTCGTCCGAGTCATAGTCGTCTAGGACCATGGAGCTGTCACTGGGCTCGCGAGGTCCAGAGAAAATGTAAAGGTCGGTATCGAAGTATTCGAGGTCAGAATCATCGGTTTGTGCGTAGGTAACTGCTTGTTGCAGGGTTCTTTGGAGGTTAAATTCATTTCCTGGTTCAATTTGAGGCATTGTGCTGTCATTCCAGGTGAAGGAAGGTTGTTTTACAGCTTTAAAAGATTTTTCTTTGATTTGGGACGTTTCCCCTTTAAATTGGATTTGGGACGTTTCCCCTTTAAATTGGTGCTGTCTGGGGCCTCTGATGTCATGACACGCGTGATGTAGCACGTAGGAAGCGATTGCGCATGCGCAGATCGCTGTTCCTTTACCGATGGCCTTTTCCTTGATTGCGCATGCATGGCTTCTCACGTATGCGCAAACAAACCTTCCGGTTCTGCGCACCTCTCGCGCAACTGCGCTAGTGTAGTCCCTTTAGCAGGATGGCTGCCGACCTCGACCCAAATCGCTCTCTGGTCCGGGATTTCGGCCTCGAGGTGAGTACTGGCGCTTTTCTTACCCTTCCTTGCCGATTGGAGTGTGTTTTCCTCACAGTATTTGGCGAATTTGTCCAGGACTGCCTGGAAGTCGTACCTGTTTTGCCCCTTGGAGAACTTGAATTTTTTAAAGATTTCTTCTGCTCTTGCACCGGTGATGGGGAGGAGAAATCTATTTTTTCATCATCGGCCAGGTCTTTAAGTTCGGCTGCCACCAGGAAGAATTCAAACGTTTGCCGGAATCGCTGCCAGTTTTTTGCGGAGATCGCCGTGGCACTGGAGCGGCTGTGGAACCTGGAGCTCGTACATCTTGCCTGGGTATTACTGGTTGTCACTGTACGCTGAGGTATGGCTATCTGGATTTAAGCAGTTCACTACTGGTACCATGTTTTGTTATGTTTCCTTTGTAACATAAGCGGCTTCCTTGTGTTGCATTTGTCAAGGAAGGTCGAGACGTGTAAATAACTTCAACTCATTTATTTACACTATGTACACTTTTATAACTTGGTTCGACACTACTGCTAATCCTATTGTAGCTACCTAAACTGACTAACCAGCTGCTGTCTTCCACGTGGTGGGTGTGACAATGAATCAACCCTGAGCCTCTCCTCACTGACTGTCTCCACTGGCCAAAGGGGCTGATCATGTGTGTGGTGTCCTTTATGTATGGGTTGGTGTAATGCCCCCCTGTGGTCGAGTCACCTCCTTGTGTATCGTGAATGTCCATTGGTCGCCTCCCATCTAAATTATCTATTGGTTGAGTGTGTGTGTGTGATGTTTCTGGTGCTCCCTCTAGTGTCTGTCTAGCTTACATATATTTACAGTGATGAACATCACCACAACTCCCACACAGCAAATGAAAAGATTCTATTAAAATAGCACCTTGGGCAGCACGGTGGTACAGTGGTTAGCACTGCTGCCTCACGGCGCTGAGGACCTGGGTTTGATCCTGGCCCCAGATCACTGTCTTCATGGAGTTTGCACATTCTCCCCGTGTCTGTATATATCTCACCCCCACAACCCAAAAAGATGTGCAGGGTAGGTGGCTTGGCCACGCTAAATTGCACCTTCATTGGAAAAAAAAGAATTGAGTACTCTAAATTTATTTAACAAAATAAAATAACACCTTTGACATTATAGACATAGATATTTGTGTTATTTGAAGCAAAAACTTCAAAATGGTTTGCCATCAATGTTAAACCAGGTTAAAGTCCAATAGGTTTGTTTCGAATCACTAGCTTTTTGAGCGCTGCTCCTTTCTCAGCGCTCCGAAAGCTAGTGATTTGAAACAAACCTGTTGGACTTTAACCTGGGGTATTGTAAGACTTCTTACTGTGCTCACCCCAGCCCAACGCCGGCATCTCCACATCAATGTTAAAGAAATTATGAAAATTTAGGCCATGCTTGCTTTTTTTTTGTGGGGTGACGGCTGGCATCCATTTGTAGCTGCCCACAATGGCATGTTTGGAATTAGAAGCTCACTGCAGGTACAGACTTGTATTCCATCATTCCTGATCCTGAAGTAACACCACAGACTTGTTGCAGTGCCAATTATCCACCATTAGATGTCATCTGTGCACTTTGTAGATTTTGTACTATTAAGTGGAATACTAATCTTCGGATCAGAGTAATGCTGGTGAATCAGGACTTTATGTATATTAAAAGTGAAGAGCAATTGTCCACTATTTTCTGTGCAGGCACAAACATGTCAAGTTCCACCCTCACCATTTGACACCAGCAATGTAGCGAGAGTCTCTTGTGGCATTTAAGAATATTGCATGCGTTGATTGAGACTATTTTTAACCTATTTGCTTTCCTGTGAAAGAGATCCATATAAGTGGGTGGTGGTAATTGTGTGGTGACTTGATGTGACTGAATTGTTGGTTTGGTGTTTAAGATCTGAGGTATTTTTCAGTGGTGATAATTGATAGCAAATAAATCCCACCCAAAATTACATGTTAAATGAATAAAGATGTAAGGAAGTTATTGATCTGGCACAGGCAGCCATTTTGAATTGCTGTGGTGTTACCTCTGTTATAATGGTAATTATAGTGATATGTCATTTACTAAACTTCTATTAATCCTGTCACTTGATTGTAAAGCATCAGAGTATTTATTAAATTATCTTTAATTGCTTGAGACCAAACCCGGCTCCATGGTTGGATTTTTGGATCCCACAGAAAATGGAGGTGGGTGGGGGAAGAGAATACCAGCATCGGTTTCCCAGCTCTGTTTCTGGTGAAGGAGGACATCCAAAAATTCGCACCTGGCCCCTCAATGACTCTCAGTGAACATTGTTGAAGAGTTCACTGAGAGACATTGAGGGGCATGTTCAGATTATCACAAGGGTACACGGGCTGCACACTCTGTCTAGAGGGCAGACGAGGAGAAAGGAAGCGGTCACACAGCAGGGACCCAGTCATGGCCATGCCAGGGAATTAGCTGGGCACAGGAAAATATGAATGACGCATAAGGGGAGCTGCTCATTGGAAAACAAGCACCATCTGCGCAGGAGCTGGTTTAGCACAGGGCTAAAGAGCTGGCTTTTAAAGCAGACCAAGGCAGGCCAGCAGCACGGTTCAATTCCCGTACCAGCCTCCCTGATCAGGCGCCAGAATGTGGCAACTGGGGGCTTTTCACAGTAACTTCATTTGAAGCCTACTTGTGACAATAAGCAATTTTCATTTCATTTCATTCATCAGAAGGAATTATCGCCTTCCTGGCTTTGCAGGTCCATAAGAGGAGGGAGAAAGGATGCCAAGGGGTGAACAGAGGTTAGCACTGCTGCCTCACAGCGCCAAGGAATCAGGTTAAATTCTGGTCTCGGGTGATTGTCTGTGTGGAGTTTGTACGTTCTCCCCGTGTCAGCATGGTGTGGTCTGGTTTCCTCCCACAGTCCAAAGATGTGCTAGTTAGGTGGGTTGGCCAGGCTCTATTGCCCCTTAATATCCGGAGATGTTCAGGTTCGGTTATGGGGATATGGGTCCTCACATCTCTCAGAACTGCTTGCCATGTCCTGCCAATAACCATCAAAGTCATGTGGCTTTGAACCTCTTCACTTTTGGCTCCTTCACATGATCAGCAGCAGACTTCAGTGACATGTCGCAAATGCGAGCTCACCATTGAGGGGGATAGAGGTCACTGATGCCCTGTTTGTGAGAGAAAGCCGGACAGATAGGGTCTTGCGGGCATTAAGGGTATTGGGTTTTGCTGCCATCGCTAGATGTTCTCAGGTGCTGGGCATCATCGATTGCACCATGCAGCCACCCGGTCATCCAGCGATTGTCAGTGAGATCTATCAACATGAAGGGCTTCCACTCCCTTGACATTTAGCTATTCAGCAGCCACATAAGCTTCCTCCATGTGTGCGCATACTTTCCTGGCAGCTGTCATAACTGTTTCATCCTCCAGCAGTCCAGGCTGTCACAGCTCTTCACTCCAAACACCAAAGCCCATTAATGGATTGTAGGGGAAAAGAATACCCCTTGAAGAGATGATTATGCTTTTACAAGAGCAAGAGACCCATAGATGATAGAACCAAAGCTATCGGCTCATTGGAACAACCTTGAGCCAGAAATCTGCAAAAGATGTGGGCTGGGATTCTCCGAGACCGTGCCGGGTCGGAGAATTGGCGTTGATGACACCGGGATGCGATTCTCCGGCGACCGGAGAATCGACGGCAGTTGCGCATGTGCGGTTGACGCCGCACTTGTCGGGGGCCATTGAAAGAGGCCCCCATGGCGATTCTCCACGGTCAACCGGCCAAGTTCCCGCCAAGTTCCGCTGGCGTGGTTCACATATGGTACCATCCGGAGGGAGCTCGGACCCGTGGCCATGGTGGCCGTCCTGGTGGGGGATTGGGGAGATCAGACTCTGGAGGAGCCTCCACGACGACCAGACCCGCGATCAGGTCTACCGATTGGCGGGCGGGCGGGATCTGGGGGGCCTACCTTCTTCCGCTCGGGCCTGCTGTGTCGCTACGCCATGTTGTGCAGCGCCGGCGTGGGAACGGCCACCACGCACATGCGCCGGTGCTGAAATGGACACCGAGCGCATGCGCCGGCGCCGAATCGGCTGCCGCGCATGTATGGACCCACGACGGCAGTGCAGGGCCGCGTATCGGCGCCGGGGCTGCGTGGAGCACTCCGACACCATGCTGGCCCCCTGTGGGCCACTGAATTGATGGGCCAAGAGGCCCGTTGACGCCGGCACAAAACACTCCGGTGTTTACGCCGGCGTCAACACTGAGCCGGGATTTTGGTGAATCCCGGCCCTGGTTCCAGTGCCTGGACTGGTCGGGGGTACCCTGCAGTATATTACTGCAAGGGTCTCATTGTTGTGGTGGTCTGCTGTGTGCCCCATAACATGGGTGTCCAGAGAAGTGTGGAACTTGAGGACGGTGAAACTCTGGAAGCATACAGTTCATTTGAGTAAGAGGAGAAACATGACATGGAACAGGAGGTGGAAGATGCAGAAGACTCAAGGGCCTGAACAGGAAGGTTGGCCGGGCCCAATGCTGAGCTCAATGTCTTGCCAGGCTTTTGTGACCATCAGGCATCATATAATTCAGACTTGTTTCAGCTGAACTCTGCTCCCCACTTTCTCCCTCCTCTTATGGACCTGCTCGCTGTTGCTGTGCTTATCAGTCGGTGCCATCTTATCTAACCACATGTGAGGTCCTATCAAGGTGACTGGATCTGGGCTGGTGGAGGATACACTTTAAGGCTTGATGGTCCCTCTGCTGAGCTCCGATCTTATTCTGCCTGGACCGGTGATGGTGAGGGAGTTGGTCTTATTATCTCGATGTCTGCACCTATGGGACACACAAGAAGAGATCATGAGGACCAGCCTTGGAGAGCAGAAGCTCCAAAGTGCTGAGGCTTCCTAATGCAACTCAGTGCACAAAATGCTGCCAGATAGGATCGGGTGCAATACAACTCTTTAATGAAACATTGTACACTCAAATCTCCACCTCCTTCACAGAAGCCCATTTTTCCTTGTTCCACTTCCTCCTGGTGCATGACATGAGCCAGGTGATGTCCATGGCTCCCTTCTCCATAGCAGTAATAATGTGTATGTAGGAGATGGTTCTCAAAGGCATTGTGGACCTGTTTCTCCTGCAAAGACAAAGAGAGAATGTGATAAGGCATGCTGGCTTTTATGGCTATTGACAGCCGCTCCTACACCTTAGAAGCTGGCAACTCCTCAGCATCATTATAATTCAGAGTGTTGTTGGCGAGGGATCAGGTTGGCCTGGACACACTCCCATGGTCAGGAGCAGCATTCACTTTGTGGCTCCTCAGCTGGTGTGTCCGTTGGAGGCATAGTACCCAAATTCCAGTCCAGAGGGTTGATGATTGCACTCATCTTGTCAGAACAAATCCCGGCCAACAAACCTCTCCCGACACTAGACCCAGTTTTTGCTGACTGGATATAAACATAGCCGGTTTAGCTCACTTGGTCAGGCAGCTGTTTTGTGACGCAGAGCAAGGCCAGCAGCGCGAGGTCAATTCCTGTAACGGCTGAGGTTAATCATGAAGGCCCCGCCTTCCCAACATTGCCCCTCGACTGAGGTGTAGTGATCCACCATGTTGAATCACCACCAGTCAACTCTCCCCCTCAAAGGGGAAAGTAGCCTATGGTCATCTGGGAAATGATAACTTTACCTTTACCTGTAGAAACATAGAGCAGGTATTGGCCATCCGGCCCTTCGAACCTGCTCCGCCATTCATTGTGATCATGGCTGATCATCCAACTAGGTAACCTGTTCCCGCTTTACCCCATTATCCCTTTCACCCCAAGAGCTATATATTATTGATGAGTAAGTTCACGGATGACACCAAGGATGGTGGAGTGGCAGATAGTGTTGAGGATTGTCAGAGGATACAGCAGGACATAGATAGGTTGGAGACTTGGGCAGAGAAATGGCAACTGGAGTTCAATCCGACAAAGTGAGGTAATGCATTTTGGCAGGTCTAACATAGAGGGGAAATATACCGTAAATGGCAAAACTTATAAATATAGAAAGTCAGAGAGATCTGGGCATACAGGTCCACAGATCTTTGAAAGTGGCAACACAAATGGACAAGATAGTCAAGAAAGCACATGAGTGCTTGCCTTCATTGGACGGGGCATCGAGTATAAAATCTGGGAAGTCATGCTACAGTTGTGTGGGATGTTGGTAAGGGCGCACTTGGAATATTGCGCACAATTCTGGTCGCCACACTACCAGAAGGATGTGGAGGCTTTGGAGAGGGTGCAGAGGAGGTTTACCAGGATGTTGCCTGGTCTGGAGGGTGTCAGCTATGTGGAGAGGCTGAATAAACTCAGACTGATTTCATTAGAACGACGGAGGTTGAGGGGTGATAGGGGTCTGCAAGATTATGAGGGGCATAGATAGAGTGGATGGGCAAGCACTCTTTCACAGGGTGGAGGGGTCAGTCATTAGGGGAAATAGGTTTAAGGTCAGTGGGGCAAAGTTTAGAGGAGATGTGCGAGGCAGGTCTTTTACACAGAGGGTGGTGAGTGCCTGGAACGTGTTGCCAGGGAAGGTTGTGAAAGCAGATACATTAAAAGGCATCTCGACAAATACATGGATAGGATGGGTGTAGAGAGATACAGCATTAGGAAGTGCTGAGGGTTTTGGCCAAGGATGGTATCATGACCGGTACAGGCTTGGAGGGCTGAAGTGCCTGTGCTGTATTGTTCTTTAACTCCTTCTTGAAAACATGCAGGCTGGGATTCTCCATTGCAAATCTGCCCCACTACCGTTGGACTTGCCAACACTAAGGGCATTCAAATGGTCATTGGATAGACATATGGACGATAAGGGAATAGTGTAGATGGGCTTTAGAGTGGTTTCACAGGTCAGCGCAACATCGAGGGCCGAAGGGCCTGTACTGCGCTGTAATGTTCTATATCACTAGCGAGTCCCATTCACGGCAGTGGGACCGGAAAATCCAGCTGCAGTGAATGGATGGTGAATCCCTCCCAGTATTTTGGCCTCAGCTGCTTTCTGTAGTCGTGAATTCCACAGGCTCACCGCTCTGTTGGTGAAAAGATTTCTCCTCATCTCAGTCCAAAATGGTCTACCCCTTATCCTGTGACCATGGTTCTGTACCCCCCCCCCCCCCCCCACACACACACACCCACACCCCGCCATCGGACCATCGTTCTTGCATCTACACTGTCTAGGCCTGGTCAGCTATTATTTGGCCGGTTTGATTTCTTTGAAACATATTTTATACTCTTGAAAAATATGTGGAATATTTCTGAGCATCCTGCAGTCTGATCTAATGAGAATTAGCTTCTCATCTCTGGTCATGTGCATTATGACACTTAAAATGTCCAAATACTATTATTAGATATGGAATGATAATTGGATTGTAATTGTCTATGGTTCAGGGAATATCATAACGTAAGAATGTTCTATTGGTATGCCCGGCAAACCTAATGCGTGGACTGCAAATGATAATGCAAAGAGGTGAGTCGTAATAGCAAGTGGGAAACCAGAGAAAATGCTTTGAACTAAGCTGAAGGTGTTAAAGGCTTTATAAAAGTCCAAGCTGTCTTTTTCATCCCTTTCCCCATAGACACAAAATGAAGATGTCCAACATAAAGATGCAAGAATCCTCTTGCATTAAAAAATGAGACTGTCCAGCCACACGAAAATGTGAAAATCCCTTAGACAGAAAAGTTCCCATTCCTCGAGGTCAGCCCAGAACCTTGGGCTTTTTTCTGCTCTTATTTCCTTCTTCTCCTTTATGTAGTCCCTCGGAGTTGAGGATGACTTGCTTCCACAATATAAATGGTGACTGAGGAGTCCAATGCGTGACCGACAGTGGTTTAGCACAGTGGGCTAAACAGCGGGTTTGTAATGCAGAACAAAGACAGCAGCGCGGGTTCAATTCCCGTACCGGCCTCCCCGAACAGGCGACAACGCAGAATCGCCGAGCAGAAACTTATAGCCAAGTTCCGCACACATGAGTGCGGCCTCAACCGGGACCTGGGATTCATGTCACATTACATTCATCCCCCACCACCTGGCCTGCGAAATCCTACCAGCTGTCCTGGCTTGATACAATTCACACCTCTTTAACCTGGGGTTACCCCATCTCTGGATCTGTAAAGATTTAATCACCTGCTAATGCTCGCATTCCTAGCATTGTTTGGCATCTTTGAATTTGTCTATATATGTGTTTCTGGATCAGACCTCTTCATTCACCTGAGGAAAGAGCAGCGCTCCGAAAGCTAGTGACATCGAAACAAACCTGTTGGACTTTAACCTGGTGTTGTAAGACTTCGTACTTGGGAATCTGCACATTAGAAGCCTCAGGTACCTTGGGAATCTGCACATTAGAGTGAGACTAACTGTCTCGTTCTAATATGCAGATTTGCCAAAAAGTGATCCCTCCCACAATGGCCGTGATTTACATTGCAACGTCTCACGAGATCGAGCAGGGTAGATCCTGGGAGCATGGTCTCCTGGCTTTTATCGACCACGTTGCGACATGCAGAGCTGCTTTTCAGCCGCAGCATGGCCATTGAATCGCACCCTATGCATTCAACCTGGCTCATTATCCCTCAATACTCTTAATCTTAGATTTAAAACTATTGATTGAGCTAGTGTTCACTGCTTTTTGCGGGAGAATGCCGTACTTCTACACCCTTTGTTTGAAGAAGTAATTCCTAATGTTTCTCCTGAATGCGCCTGGCTCTGATTTCAAGGTTCTGGCACCTCGTGCTTGACGACCAACAGTAGGAAAATGTTCCCATTGCACGCTGTGAGGAGGGCAGAATCTTTTGTTTGAGCGGGATTTAATTGATATAACTGAGAAACAAGAGTAGACTGGGAGCAGAGCCTCGGAAACTACTAGCATTCGGCAAAATCTGGCAGCAATTTCTTCATCCTTATTTTGAATAACAATTGAGTACCCTGCCAGAAAATGTGGAGTCTGTGTAATTTGCTGACAGGGAACGGAAAGCTGGGAAATGGTGTACATGGTAGCCGATTGTCTGAAATCCTGTCAAAAGCCTTTTCCACATCCAGGAACATCAACAATATACCCTTTCTTGTTAAAGATTTGGAGGATGCACTGTGAAAGACGCAGGAAATTTCTCTGTTGGAGTCAATGCTGTTAAAGTAATGTTGGAGATGCTAAGCGATTATTCTCTCCATCAGTTTCCTTAGATAGGCAAGATGTGGCGATGCCGGCGTTGGACTGGGGTGAGCACAGTAAAAAGTCTTACAACACCAGGTTAAAGTCCAACAGGTTTGTTTCGAATCACTAGCTTTTGGAGCACTGCTCCTTCCTGAAATGAAATGTATACCGCTTATTGTCACAAGTAGGCTTCAAATGAAGTTACTGTGAAAAGCCCCTCGTCGCCACATTCCGGCACCTGTTCGGGGAGGCTGGTACGGGAATTGAACCGTGCTGCTGGCCTGCCTTGGTCTGTTTTCAAAGCCAGCGATTTAGCCCAGTGTGCTAAACCAGCCCCTAAACCACCTTCCTCAGGTGAATGAGGAAGGAGTAGTGCTCCGAAAGCTAGTGATTCGAAATACACCTGTTGGACTTTAACCTGGTGTTGTGAGACTTCTTACTGAGATAGGCAAGTTCGTGGATCATTGTGAGCACAACTGATTTGCACCATCTTGCAAAACAGCCAGCTCTGGTAACTTGGAGAAGATCTTAATCTGCCTTGTGCGTCATCACATTGGATGCTTCAAGGAGCATATAACTAGTTTTGTCATCTCCTCCAGGGTGCATGCCTTATAATTCAATCATATTTCAGCAGCAGTAACTGGCTGGACCAGTTGCATTCTTCTTCAATGTATCATCTGGCAATGCCATTTACCTGATTAAAGCAAAAGGATTTTTTCCTGCTTGGTCCAATCAGGGAATACACTCTGCTCTTACCCAAGGCCTGAAAAGGTTCTGAGACTGAACTGAGCCAAGTTTAAAAGTAGCTTTATGCACAAGCACCTCTTTAACTTTCAGTCACTTTATAAACCAATTTAAAAGAAGTTCGCCACCAGCTATATCAGACACACAGTTTGTTTGTTGGATGCTCTAATTCTAAGACTTGTGCACATAATTTGCAAACTGAATTCTCAGCTTGTATCGCTTCCTAGAGCTTACTACAACTGTTAATGCAACCACTAAATATTGTCATAGGTTCCATAAGTATCAGACAAGATTGGTATTCTAAAACTGGTGGTTGCTTTGTCATATAATAGATCATTTTGTTATGTATCAATGACCGATACTTGGATATAAGGAGTCAAATTTTTACATTTGCAAATGATGCAAACTTGAGAATGTAGGAACATAGAGCATTTGAAGCTGTTCCACCAATCATTGAGATTATGGCTGATCTGTAGTCTAACTCCACATAACCACCTTTTCACATATCCCTTGATATTTTTGTTATCAATATTTAGCAATTTCAGTTTTAAAATTTATAATTTATCAAGCATCAAGTGCCATTTGTGGAAGAGAGTTCCAAAATTCTATCACCTTTGTGTGAGGAAGTGCTTCATCATTTCTCTCCTGAAAGATCTAGCTCTAATATTTTTGACTGTGCTCCCAATCCTAGACTCCCCAATGAACGGAAATTGTTTTTCTCTATCTGCCCCAACTATTCCCCTTAAAATTTTGAAACTTTGATCAAATCACCCACTGACCTTTGTATTCTTGGGAATCCAACCTTCAATTGTTGAATCTCTGCTCATATATAGCGTAACCATTATATGAGTCCAGGTAACATTCTAATAAATCTACACTGCACTTCCTCCAAGGCCAGTGTATCCTTTCTTTTTTTTAAATAAATTTAGAGTACCCAATTACTTTTTTTCCAATTAAGGGGCAATTTAGCGTGGCCAATCCACCTAGCCTGCACATCTTGGGTTGTGGGGGCGAAACCCACGCAAACACTGGGAGAATGTGCAACCTCCACAAGGACAGTGACCCAGAGCCGGGATCGAACCTGGGGCCTGGGCGCCGTGAGGCAGCAGGGCTTAACCCACTGCGCCACCGTGCTGCCCCCAGGGTATCCTTTCTAAGGTGTGGTGCCCAGAACTTTTCAAAGTTCATGTGTGGCCTAAGAAGGCTTTACATGATTCAAGCATGACTTTTTCCCCTTGTATTCTATCCCTGGATTCTATCTGGACATAAAGGCCAGCATTTAATTAGCCTTTTTGATTATTTTCCATACCTGTTCATGCTGTGTTAATAATTTATATACTTGGACCGCCATGTCTCTATGGACTTCCACTGCTTCTTGCTTTTTGCCATTTAGAAAATACCTTGTTCTGTACTTTTTTGGGCCCAAAGTGGATGACATCACATTTGCCTGCATTAAAATCCATTTAGCACAGTTCTGCTCATTCGCTTAACCTATCAATAGCTCTGTAATCTGACATTTCTGTCCACATTGTTTTGTTGAATAACTGTATACTTTTGCCTTTTCAGTGCCATGATGAGTAACACGTCTGATGAAACAAATTCAAACTTTACGACCTCCCCAAACTCGACAAAATCACCTAACTTGAAAGGTAAATAGTGTGGCTTTTGCATTGTCCATGTTTAGTGGCGATGATCGTTAAAATCTGTTGTTTGTAGCTTTGCTGTGGATAAGTAGATTCTTGCAGGGGCACAGTCTTTATCAAGAAAAAGTTGGAGAAGTTCCAGAAGAACAGTGTTATTTTAATTACACTCTACCTCCTGACACTGCTGAACAAGAAAAGGAAATTGCGGGGTTGGCTTCCATTCCATCCACCGGTACCCGTGCATCACAATTGTGTGTTCACTGCCTGCCATCTGCTTCCCAAAGCTCGGATCCCACCTGCTGCTCTCTCCCCTCATCACTTCCCCACCATGGCTTATCACTGCTCCATTTTCCACTTGCTCCCCGCTCCCTCCTGCGACCCCTAACCTCTTGCTCACTACAGCCCCTCGCCACTTCCCAAACAGGCAGTGAGCAATGAACGGAGATGTGAAAAGAAGCAGGAGGGAGAAGCAAGGCCGTGGGAGGGAGCAAGGGGATGGGATCAGGAGGGAGTGATGTAAGGCCAGCAACTACAAAGGGAGCAGCGAGCTGGGGGGGGGGGGGGGGGGTGTACGGCAATGGGAAGACGTAATGGAGCATTGAGGGGGAGTGGAAGGCAAAGGAGGGGCTTGCAAGGGTACGGTAAAACAGCGACGAGGTGGCTGTAGGTGGGACTGGGGGAGGCAACAAGGGGAACCAGTGGGAATGGTGGTGGGGAGCAGCGGTGGTAGCCACAGGAGAGAGTTGGGAGAAGCAGAAAGAAGCGGAGGTGGGGATGGAAGCACTAAGCACTAGGGAACCAGACCAGTGTTGTATTTTCTTGTCTCTTCTTTTGATTTTTGTCATCTTTAGTGCAGGCACTGACACTGCTTCTGCAGGAAGTGCTCCCAGAAGTGTTGCAGCACAAATAAAGGCAGCTACTCCATGTAGTGTTAAAGGATGGAAAGATGCATGGGCAGTGATCACCACTGCACTGAATTTGTGCACAGACCTCGTGGAGCTAAAGTTTATCAATAACATCACCATCAACACATTATCAGACTATTTAAACCCAAGGGTTAGTGGAGAATAAATCAAAATTGGTAAAAGTTAAATGACCTTCACTGCCAGTCTCTGTCGAAGATATTCTGGGATGTTACATATCTAATTTTGTTCAATACAAGTGCATTTACTATTCACTTCCACAATTTAATTTGAGAACACAAAGGGCAACCATCTGTCAAAAAATGATAAGCAATCCAGTCTCTTGGTACACCATATTGTGCAAAAACAAACAATGGTCACCCTTCATATGCATGAGGGAGATATGAGGCTGTTTACATATGCAAGAGAAGGGATGTTCACCTGCTTCAGGTCCCCACATCAAAGCTTGCCTGGAGGCAGCCAGTGTCAAAGCTGGCTCTACTTGGGGAAACTGATCCAAAACAGAGAAAAATTGGTGAGTTATTAACTTGCAAGTACTGCTACGTCCAACCCTAAGCTACCCAATCCACACCCTTCAGGATCTGGCCCTCAACGCTGATGTATTTTCTTTCTGAGCCTAACCTCCAGACTCCCCAACCCCCAAATGCTCTCCCTCCCCCTAGCCAATGGTCTTTTCCTCCCTCAACGCACTCCCTCTCCGCACTCCCAAGAACTGTGATCCCACCACTGACCACCATTTACTTGCCTGTGTGTCGTTGCTGTTCTAACAGCCCCTACCTCCATGAAATATTCCAGCAACTTTAAATTATGTTAACTTGCTCGCACAAGCGCTAGATAGAGACTTGCTTCTGCAATTGGCCCATGGTGCTGTACAGCTGCAAGCTGCGAATGCTGATCTAGCTTGTCCTTGCGTGTAGTTTCATTATCTACCAAGCAGATGTTTAGTGGTGACATGGGGCCTATTTATCCCGACAATATTGCTCACCAGAACTGGAGACAGCCAAAGCACTCTGCACTAAAACAAAGTGTAAATATTCAGCTGTTGATAGTTGTTAACGTTGAAAAGAAATTTAATTTACAATGGGCAGCAAGCTAAACAAAATGATCCTCAGGTTGCTCTTAGGTTCTTGTACTTTTGATTTGTTACACATGATGCTGGAGAACTAATGCAGTCAAAATTATACAAGAATGTGAAACTATGCAGTGTTGAGTTTGTGACTCTCCCACCCAGAACCTGATAGTCTAATCTGAGCACTCCACCTCACAATTCCATTTCTAAAGGAACTAAATTTGCTGTGTACATGAAGAATTTCCTTCTGTGGTGTATATCAGTATTACATTTCCTTTATAATGGACATGAAGTTATGTGCACCATATACATTCCACAACCTGGTGGAATTGAATTCTTCTCAGGCATGGTGAGTTTGGTGATGGTGAGGCGGAAGGGTGGCAAGTGAGGAATCCGCCACCTTCCTACCTCTGCCCTGATTAAGTCTGTGGTGGTAAGGCCCTTGGATAGTCTTCCTGCTCCACTGCCAACTGAGGCCCTTTAAGTGGGCAATTAATGCCCACTTAAGGGTTTCATCCTGCCACCGCTGGTATTCGCCCAACGGCAGGCGGAGGACTCGCCATGAAGTAAACCTTCTTTGTTTTCTTTCAAAGTCCGAGACTAGAAGTCATAAAAAGCCACTACCTCAACCGGGACCCTGCCAGACACGACCCTGGAAACGTAACCAGCGCCCTGGTCCCCGCCAGCACCCTGGACACGCCAGACGCAACCTACCTCCCACAAGGTCTGAATTCTCCCAACGGATCCCAGGACCATCCAGCCACAGCCGCCAACCGAGGAAGCGAGAGAAACGTGGCGGTCTGCAGTTTCAAGACCCCTCTCCCCAGCATACTCCTGGCAAACGTCCAAGCGATCGAAAACAAGTTGGATGAACTTAACGCTAGACTTACCTCTCAGAGGGAAGTAAGAGACTGCTGTGTGCTCTGTTTCACAGAGACATGGCTCACTCCCGCCTCGCTGGACAGTGCCATACAACCTGAAGGCTTCTCAATGTACCGGGAAGACCGCACCTCGTCATCAGGCAAAGCAAAGGGTGGAGGGGTTTGCCTCCTCATCAACTCCTCCTGGTGCTTGGATGTGGAGACCCTGGCGACCTACTGCTCCCCAGACCTGGAATACCGGACCGTGAAGTGCCGCCCATACTATCTTCCACGTGAGTTCACTTAGCCATTATTGCAGCGGTCTACATCCCACCCCAGGCAGAAGTGAGAAAGGCGCTGGACGAACTGTACACAGTTATAAACAACTACGAAACAGAACACCCGGAGGCCTTGTTCATCGTGACCGGAGACTTCAACAACGCCAACCTCAAGGGTGTACTGCCAAAATTCTACCAGCCAAAATTCCACCAGCACATCTCCTGTCCCACCAGGGGCGACAACATTCTTGACCACTGCTACTCAAAAATCAAGGGCGCCTACCGTCCCATCCCCTGACCGCACTTCAGGAAATCAGACCATAAGACGTTGCTCCTTCTCCCGGCATACAAGCAGAAACTCAAGCAGAAGAATTCAGCTAAGAAGGTCGTGCTGTGCTGGTCCGAGGAAACAGAAGAGCTCTTACGTGACTGCTTAGAGACGGTGGACTGGTCCATATTTAAGAACTCTGTGACCAACTTAAATGAGTATGACACCACCGTCACAGACTTCATCAGCAAATGTGTGGTCGACTGCGTGCCAAAGAAAGCAGTACGTACGTTCCCCAACCGGAAACCATGGCACAATCACGAGAGTGACTCCCCACTGAAGGATAGGTCTGAGGCGTTCAAGTCAGACGACCCTGACCTATACAAGAAATTCAGGTACGACCTCCGCAAAGCCATCCAAGATGCCAAGAGAGAATATCAAACCAAGCTAGCATCACAGACAGACTCTCGGCGGTTGTGGCAAGGACTAAACAACATAACGGGCTACAAAGCGAAGCCGAGCAGTATCTCCAGCAGCAGCGCACCCCTCCCCGATGAACTCAATCCATTCTGTGCTCGGTTCAAGCAGGAAACCAACAATCCGCCGTCGAGTGCCCCAGCAGCCCATAACTCACCCTATTCCACCATCACAGCTTCCAAAGTTAGATCGGCCTTCCTGAAAGTGAACCCTCGGAAGGTGACGGGCCCGGACGGGATCTCTGGTCGTGCACTCAGAGCCTACACAGACCAGGTGGCAGAGGTGTTCGCGGACATCTTTAACCTGTCCCTGCTCCACTCCGAGGTCCCCATCTGCTTCAGGAAGACCACCATCATACCGGTGCCAAAGAAGAACCAGGCAACGTGCCTCAATGACTACCGTACGGTGGCCCTGACTTCAGTCGTAATGAAGTGCTTCGAGAGGTTGATCATGAAACGCATCACCTCCATACTCCCAGAACGCCTTGATCCTCTGCAATTCGCATACTGTCGCAACCGGTCCACAGCAGATGCCATTTCCCTGGCCCTACACTCATCCCTAGAGCATCTCGACAACAAGGACTCCTAGATCAGACTCCTATTTATTGACTACAGCTCCACCTTTAACACCATAATCCCAGCCAAGCTCATATCAAAGCTTCAAAACCTAGGACTTGGCTCCCCACTCTGCAACTGGATCATCGACTTTCTGACCCAAGACCACAATCAGTAAGAATGAACAACAACACCTCCTCCACAATAGTCCTCAATACCGGGGCCCCGCAAGGCTGCGTACTTAGCCCCCTACTCTACTCCCTGTACACACAAGACTGCGTGGCAAAATTTGGTTCCAGCTCCATCTACAAGTTTGCTGACAATACAACCATAGTGGGCCGGATCTCGAATAACGACGAGTCCGAATACAGGCGGGAGATAGAGAACCTAGTGGAGTGGTGCAGCGACAACAATCTCTCCCTCAATGCCAGCAAAACTAAAGAGCTGGTCATTGACTTCAGAAAGCAAAGTATCATACACACCCCTGTCAGCATCAACGGGGCCGAGGTGGAGATGGTTAGCAGTTTCAAATTCCTCGGGGTGCACATCTGAAAAAATCAGTCCTGGTCCACCCACATCGACGCTACCACCAAGAAAGCACAACAGCGCCTATACTTCCTCAGGAAACTAAGGAAATTCACCTTGTCCACATTAACTCTCACCAACGATTACAGATGCACCATAGAAAGCATCCTATCAGGATGCATCACAGCCTGGTATGGCAACTGCTCGGCCAAGGACCACAAGAAACTTCAGAGAGTCGTGAACACAGCCCAGTCCATCACACACACCTGCCTACCATCCATTGACTCCATCTATGCCTCCTGCTGCCTGGGGAAAGCGGGCAGCATAATCAAAGATCCCTCCCACCCGGCTTACTCACCCTTCCAACTTCTTCCATCGGGCAGGAGATACAGAAGTCTGAGAACACGCACGAACAGACTCAAAAACAGCTTCTCCCCGCTGTTACCAGACTCCTAAATGACCCTCTTATGGACTGACCTCATTAACTTTTTTTTTCAAAATAATTTTTATTAAAGGTTTTTATAAAATATCAATAACAAAATGAAAAAAAGAACCCAACAGGATTAAGTACAAAACACAATCTAGAAAAGCAACCCCCCATACACCCCCCGTACATAAATAATAAATGAACAATAACACCCCGACTTAACACAACAGGTATATACACCCCCTCAGACCCTTCAGTGTAAATAACACAAACAAAAATAAAGTAAACCCCCCCCCCCTCACGAGCTGCTGCTGCCATTGACCAATGTCTATCGTTCTGCCAGGAAGTCTAAGAACGGTTGCCACCGCCTAAAGAACCCTTGTACCGACCCTCTCAAGGTGAATTTCACCCTCTCCAACTTAATGAACACTGCCATATCACTGATCGAGGATTCCACGCTTGGGGGCCTCGCATCCTTCCACTGAAGAAGAATTCTTCGCCGGGCTACCAGGGACGCAAAGGCCAGAATTCCGGCCTCTTTCGCCTCCTGCACTCCCGGCTCCCCTGCCACCCCAAATATTGCGAGCCCCCATCCCGGTTTGATCCTGGATCCTACCACCCTCGACACCGCCCTCGCTATGCCCTTCGCAAATTCCTCCAGCGCTGGGCATGCCCAGAACATATGGATGTGGTTTGCTGGGCTCCCTGAGCATCTAACACACCTGTCCTCACCCCAAAAAAACCGTCTCAACCTTGTCCCGGTCATGCCCTGTGCAGCACCTTAAACTGTATGAGGCTGAGCCTCGCGCACGATGAGGAAGAGTTCACCCTCCCCAGGGCATCTGTCCACGTCCCTTCCTCAATTTCCTCTCCCAACTCCTCCTCCCACTTCCCTTTTACCTCCACCACCGAGGCCTCCTCCTCCTCCTGCATCACCTGGTAAGTTTACGAGATCTTCCCCACTCCCACGCACCCCCCCGAGAGCACCCTGTCCTGTACTGTGTGTGACAGTAGCCGTGGGAATTCCACCAACTGCTGTCTGGCAAATACCCTTACCTGTAAGTACCTGAAGGTGTTCCCCGGGGGGAGCCCGTACTTCTCCTCCAGCTCACCCAGGCTCGCGAACTTCCCGTCCACAAACAGGTCCCCCAACTTTCGTATGCCTGCCCTGTGCCGCCCCGCAAACCCTCCACCTGTTCTTCCTGGGGCAAACCGGTGGTTCCCCCGTAATGGGGTCCACGCCAAGGCCCCAACTTCTCCCCTGTGCCGCCTCCACTGCCCCCAAATTTTGAGGGCAGCCATCACCACCGGGCTCGTGGTATACCTCATTGGAGGGAACGGCAGCGGCACGTTGCCAGCGCCCCCAGACTCGTACCCACACAAGACGCCGTCTCCAGCCTCTTCCATGCAGCCCCCTCCCCCTCCATCACCCACTTGCGCATCATCATCGCATTGGCGGCCCAGTAGTACCCACAGAGGTTAGGCAGCGCCAGTCCCCCCCATCTCTACTCTTCTCCAGGAACACCCTTCTCACCCTCTGAGTCCCTCACGCCCACACAAGCCCCATTGTACTCCTGTTAACCCGCCTGAAAAAAGCCTTTGGGATAAACACGGGGAGGCACTGCAACAGGAACAAAAACCTTGGAAGCACCGTCATTTTGATTGACTGTACCCTACCCGCCAAGGACAGCGGCAACGCGTCACACCCCTTGAACTCCTCCTCCATTTGCTCCACCAGCCTTGTAAAATTAAGCCTATGCAGGGCCCCCAGCTCCTGGCCACCTGGACCCCCAAATACCTGAAGCTCCTCTCCGCCCTTTTTAGTGTGAGCTCACCAATCCCCCTCTCCTGGTCCCCTGGATGAACTACGAACAGCTCGCTCTTCCCCATGTTGAGCTTGTACCCCGAAAAGTCCCCGAATTCCCTAAGAATCCTCATTACCTCCGGCATTCCTCCCACCGGGTCCGCCATATACAGCAGCAGGTCGTCCGCATAAAGTGACACCCTATGCTCCTCCCCACCCGCACCAACCCCCTCCAGTTCCTTGACTCCCTCAGTGCCATAGCCAGGGGTTCAATCGCCACTGCGAAGAGCAGGGGGAACAAGGGACACCCCTGTCTCGTCCCTCGGTGCAACTGAAAGTACTCGGACCTCCTCCTGTTTGTGGCCACACTCGCCATCGGGACCTCATACAACAGCCTAACCCACCTGACAAACCCCTCCCCAAACCCGAACCTCTTCAGCACCTCCCACAGGTACCCCCACTCTACCCTATCGAAGGCTTTCTCAGCGTCCATCGCCACCACTATCTCCGCCTCCGCCTCCCTCGCCGGCATCATGATAACGTTCAAAAACTGTCTCCCCTTCACAAACCCCATCTGGTCTTCATTGATGATCTGCGGCACACAATCCTCAATCCTCATGGCTAAGACCTTCGCCAGCACCTTGGCATCTACATTTAGCAACGAAATCGGTCTGTAAGACCCACATTGCAGGGGATCCTTGTCCCGCTTCAGGATCAAGGAGATCACTGCCCGGGACATCGTCGGGGGCGAAGCCCCCCCCTCCCTTGCCTCATTAAAGGTCCTGACTAACAGCGGGCCCAACAGGTCCATATATTTTTTATAGAACTCGACCGGGAAACCATCCGGCCCCGGTGCCTTCCCCGCCTGCATGCTTCCTATCCCTTTGATCAGCTCCTCCAGCCCAATCGGGGCCCCCAATCCCGCCACCAGTCCCTCTTCCACCTTTAGAAACCTCAATTGGTCCAGGAGGCGGCCCATCCCTCCCTCCGCCCGTGAGGGCTCGGATCCGTACAATTCCTTGTAAAAGTCCCTGAAGACCCCATTGATGCCAACCCCACTCCGCACCACACTCCCTCCCCTGTCCTTAACTCCCCCGATCTCCCTAGCTGCGTCCCGCTTCCGAAGCTGATGCGCCAGCATCCGGCTTGCCTTTTCCCCATACTCGTAAATCTGCCCCTGGGCCTTCCTCCACTGCACCTCCGCCTTCCTGGTGGTCACCAGGTCGAATTCGGCCTGGAGGCTACGCCTCTTCCTCAACAATCCTTCCTCGGGCTCCTCTGCATACCTCCTGTCTACCCTCACCATCTCCTCCACCAGCCTCTCCCTCTCCCCCTGCTTCCTCCGCTCCTTGTGGGCCGTAATGGAAATCAGCTCTCCCCTCACCACCGCCTTCAGTGCCTCCCATAACATCCCCACTCAGACCTCCCCGTTGTCGTTGGACTCCAAGTACCTCTCTATACTTCCTCGGACCCGCTTGCTCACCTCCTCGTCCGCCAACAGCCCCACCTCCAAGCGCCACAGCGGGCGCTGGTCCCTCTCCTCCCCCATCTCCAAGTCCACCCAAATGGATATTGCCGAATACTCAGTATCCTCTACTCTCGCTATCAGCGCCCTACTCAAAACAAAAAAGTCGATTCGGGAATAATCCTTATGGACATGTGAGAAGAATGAAAATACCCTATCCCCCGGCCTTGCAAATCTCCAAGGGTCCACCCCTCCCATCTGGTCCATAAACCCCCTCAGCACTCTAGCCGCCGCCGGCTTCCTACCCTTCCTAGACCTGGAGAGATCCAGTGCCGGATCCAGCACCGTGTTAAAGTCTCCCCCCATTATCAGGCCCCTCACTTCCAAGTCTGGGATCCGACCCAACATACGCCGCATTAAACCCGCATCGTCCCAGTTCAGGGCATACACATTGACCAGTACCACCCTCTCTCCCTGCAACTTACCACTTACCATTATGTACCTACCGCCATTATCTGCCACAATGCTCGACGCCTCGAATGACACCACCTTTCCCACCAAGATCGCCACCCCTCGATTTTTGGCATCCAGCCCCGAGTGAAACACCTGACCTACCCACCCTTTCCTCGGTCTTACCTGGTCTACCACCTTCAGGTGTGTCTCCTGGAGCATAACCACATCCGCCTTGAGCCCCTTCAGTTGCGGGAACACGTGGGCCCGCTTAACCGGCCCATTCAGTCCCCTTACATTCCAGGTTATCAGCCGGATCAGGGGGCTACCCGCCCCCGTCCCCCGCCGACTAGCCATGACCCCCTCCTCGGCCAGCCACGCGCCCGCACCCCACACCCGGCCCGTTTCCCTCAGCGGCATACCCCCGTCTCAACCTCCCCCACTCGCTCCAGCTCCTCCTTGATCATAGCAGCAGCAACTCGATTCCGCCACCCCCCCTCCCCCCCCACGGCTAGGACCCATCCTAGCTGATTTACTCCCCCCATTGCACTTCCGCAAGTCAGCTGACTCCTGCTGACCCCGGCCACTCCCACCTCTCCTTCGACTCCTCCCATTGTGTGACACACCCTCCTCTCCCGTTCCCCATCCATAGGCTCTCCCTCCTCCCCCTTCCGTTCTAAGCACGGGAAACAACCCTCGCTTCCCCGCCCCGGCCCCGCCCCCTCCAGTCTTCAGCGCGGGAAAAAGCCCGCGCTTTCCACCTACCCGGCCCCGCCACCTCTGACACAGCTCCTTTTACAGGCCCACTCCCCTCACCCCCGACTCGGGCCTCCCCCTCCCCCGCGGGGCCCCATCTCACCGCCGGCCACCACCCCTGTTCCGTTTACCTACCCCCCCTCCAAGAGCCCCCCCAACCGACCCAACCAAAACCGTGCCCAACCCGCCCCAGCCACCCTCACCAACCCGAAAGAGAAAAACACAGAGAAAAAGAAACCCAGAGCAATACAAAGGCCTCCCCCCTCGAGAAAAATAAATAAATAAACATAACATATCAACCGCAGTCCCCAATCGCCCATCCCGACCCTCAATCTGTGTCCAACTTCTCGGCCTGAACAAAGGCGCACACCTCCTCCGGAGACTCAAAATAATGGTGCCGGTCCTTGTAGGTGACCCACAGTCGCGCCGGCTGCAATATGCCAAACTTTACCCCCTTCCTGTGCAGCACCGCCTTTGCTCGATTGTACCCGGCCCTCCTCTTCGCCACCTCTGCACTCCAGTCCTGGTTTATTTGAACCTCCGTGTTCTCCCACCTGCTGCTCCTCTCCTTCTTGGCCCACCTGAGCACACACTCCCGATCGACGAACCGATGGAACCGCACCAGCACCGCCCGCGGAGGCTCGTTAGCCTTGGGCCTCCTTGCCAGCACTCTATGGGCCCCTTCCAGCTCCAGGGGCCCCTGGAAGGACCCCGCTCCCATCAGCGAGTTCAACATGGTGACCACATAGGCCCCCACGTCCGGCCCCTCCAGCCCCTCCGGGAGGCCCAGAATCCGCAGATTCTTCCGCCTCGACTGATTCTCCATCCCCTCGACTGACCTCATTAACACTACACCCCGTACGCTTCATCCGATGCCGGTGCTTATGCAGTTACATTGTATACCTTGTGTTGCCCTATTATGTATTTTCTTTTATTCCCTTTTCTTCCCATGTACTTAATGATCTGTTGAGCTGCTCGCAGAAAAATACTTTTCACTGTACCTCGGTACACGTGACAATAAACAAATCCAATCCAATCCAATCCATTGCTGTCGCCGCCTTCAACACCGCTATTCCCACCCACCATTGGTCTTTGCTGATTTCTGGGAAACCTTCGCCCTTTAACTTTTTTTCAAAACCACTTCCAAATTTTGTGGCAAAAATATTCCCCACACTGGGCCAGCGAGGCCGGGCATACAGCAGGGCCCGAATTCCCCAGCCGTTCTCTGGCAGCAGGATTCTCTGGCCCCGCCGGCAGTGTACTCATGCCCATGGGTTTCCTAGCATCGTGGGGTGGCTTCAATGTGTTCTCATTGACAGCAGCGGGAACAGAGAATCCCACCACCAGCAAGCAGCACACCACATCTCGCCGCCGAGAAACACATGGCTGGGGACTGGAGAATCCTGCCCCAGATGTTTCCCAACTAATCAGATTGTGGCATCAAACAGCTGTGTTGGCTGGTCTGAGGCACAAATTCCAATTTTGGATCGCACAGGTCCACTCAATGTATATGGGCCTGATCTAACCAAATGGAAACAGTCTGTTAGCAAGCATGTTTAGCCATGTGTTTCCTGGTGTTTGCAGTGTTGAGAGCCATCCGGTTAGATACGGGCATCAGCGGGAAAGGCACACCCAAGGCCATACTCAGCCCCTGAGTTTTCTGCACTGATGAGTTTCACTCGCCGGAGCCCCTCAGTGCAGCGAGAGATCTCTCAATGTCACCCCTGAACCTCCTCCAACCCTAACTCACTATAAGGGGGTGGGGGTTCTCTCCAACCCCCCCCCAACTTCTCTCATCCATGCAGTGCACCCCTATCCCAATCACTGCCACGGAAAAAATGCTAGCTTAACACCTGGGCACCTTGGGAGTGTCAGGCTGGCACCCAGGTGGCAGTGCCAGGCCACCCTGCCCAGAGGGCATGCACCTGGGGGCCTCCAATCCCCTGAGAAACTCCCACGAGTGCTGTTCCGTCTGGTCCCCGTTTGTGGAGACCAGTACTGAACAGTGCTCGCCCGAGGTCTCCAAGGCGAAGGGGATAGATCCAAACACCTTGGTTACCTCAGGGAGCTGCCTAACTCAGGGAGTGAGACTAGATGCCTTGCTCTAATATGCAGATTTTCCAAAACATGATCCCGCTCACAATGGGCGGGCTTCACATTGCGATATCCCGTGAGATCACGTTAGATCTCACGAGGCGTAGCGAGCCGGGTCGATCCCGGGAGTGGGACTGGCAGTAACCGGTCATGTTGCACTGTGGTGTGCTGCTTTTTGGGTGTAGTATGGCTGGTAGATTGTGCCCTATGTTTACCACTCACCAAAAATCACACATACGGTCGCAAAAGGGAACTTTCCATGTGCCCTATTTAAAAAGCCAGATAAAGTTGCAAGTAAGGTGATTGAGACGAACATCTGTAATTGGGAAATTTGTGTAAAAAGCGAGTTGTATTTTTGGAAGTGTTATGGTGAGGGTATTCGGCAGAGGGTATTGCTGCATCCTCACAGGATTTGGTGACCTGTTCACACACAAGCTGCAGCAGGTGCGGGAGCTGCCTCTGGGTCTGTAGAACTACAGGTAGATGGAGCTGAGGCTGCGGAGAGGGAAAGCTTTGTGCCGTACCCTCTGCCAAGTTGAAACCAGGCTCCTCAATGCCCCTCGATAGTGGTGGCAGACGGCTGTCTGGTGGGTCTGCCAATTTAAAAAATAAATTTAAAGTGGCCAATTCTATTTTTTTTTTTCCAATTAACAGGCAATTCACCTACCTGCACATCTTAGGGTTGTGGGGGTGGGACCCGCGCAGACACAAGTAGAATGTGCAAACTCCACGAGGACAGTGACGCGGGGCTGGGATCGAACCCGGATCCTCGGCGCCATGAGGCTGCGGTGCGGAACAGTGCGTCACCGTGCCGCCCCAAGGTCTGCCAATCTACCCAATATCTCAGTTCGCATCCTTATGAGGCTTCTCCTGAAAGGAGTCCGTTGTAGCTGGCACATGTTTTATCCTTTTCCCCTGGCATACCTGCAGCACACACAGGCTTGGTGACGTATCACATGCACAAACCTGTAGCAGTTCGAAGGTATGAGCAGCGTTTGTCACTGAGCTGTTGGCTGTGGGTATCAGATCAATTCACTTTATCATTACCGTGCTGCTGCTCTTTATCTTCCTCTTGGGATGCAGTGGCGGGTTGGGTGTCGAAAAACAAAAAATCAGGAGAGGGAAGTTGGGGTGACGAAAAGAGATGGGTTGGAAAGGAAGAGGTCCATGGTGATGGTCTCTGTAGTTTCCTCAACATGCCAGAAAGTGGGATCAGTATGAGGTGGAATACAGAAGGAACACGAAGCACCACCAAACCGTTATTCTGAACATTCTCAGCAATGCCAAATGACACAGACTCTATCATTTCCAGCACCATGAAACTCGGAATCATCTCCTCCCTAGAGCTTAGCAAATGCAGCAGTCCTTTTGCTCTGTTCCCTCCTAATGTGTGCCATCTGGTCCTGAAAGAATGTGACTGATTGCATTGCCTGTATTTAGTGATGCGGAGCGACACCAACACGGCGGGTTCAATTCTCATCCCGGCTGAGGCTATTCATGAAGGCCCTGCCTTCTCATCCTCGTCCCTCGCCTGAGGTGTGGTGACCCTCAGGTTAAATCACCACCAGTCAGCTCTCCAAAGTGGAGAGTAGCCCAATGATCCTCTGGGACTGTGGCAACATTTACATTAGTAGTGTGACTTCCACAACTGGTGTTATGTGGAATCAACAGGAGCTGCCTGTGAGGCTGGCAGCACTGGCAGCTGTGTGATGGTGAAGTGGAATATCTGAATGCTAGGCCTGAGCCTTGAATGCTAACCACTTGGGTTGGGTGAGTGATGGCTTGGCACATTGAGAAGTGAGGATGCTGAGGTGGGTAGGAAGATGTGTTGTGAAGATGCATTCACAAAATCTTGACCAATCAGTTAAATTCTTGCAGCACTGTTGCCAGGTCCTGAGGTTCAGATTCGGGGCACGGACCTCCCTGGTCACTCATTTCCTTCAGAGGGTGAACCTTTGAGGCCTACTGGTCTCCCATAGACACCTGACCCCTCTCCTCCTGCCATAGAACATAGAACATTACAGCGCAGTACAGGCCCTTCGGCCC
The DNA here is from genome assembly GCF_047496885.1 of Scyliorhinus torazame. Lineage (NCBI taxonomy): Eukaryota > Metazoa > Chordata > Chondrichthyes > Carcharhiniformes > Scyliorhinidae > Scyliorhinus > Scyliorhinus torazame. The sequence continues at coordinate 148,073,203 of NC_092722.1, read as the reverse complement.
TCGATGTTGCGTCGACCTGTGAAACCACTCTAAAGCCCATCTACACTATTCCCTTATCGTCCATATGTCTATCCAATGACAATTTGAATGCCCTTAGTGTTGGCGAGTCCACTACTGTTGCAGGCAGGGCATTCCACGCCCTTACTACTCTCTGAGTAAAGAAACTACCTCTGACATCTGTCTTATAGCTATCTCCCCTCAATTTAAAGCTATGTCCCCTCGTGCTAGACATCACCATCCGAGGAAGAAGGCTCTCACTGTCCACCCTATCCAATCCTCTGATCATCTTGTATGCCTCAATTAAATAACCTCTTAACCTTCTTCTCTCTAACGAAAACAGCCTCAAGTCCCTCAGCCTTTCCTTATAAGGTCTTCCCTCCATACCAGGCAACATTCTGGTAAATCTCCTCTGCACCCTTTCCAATGCTTCCACATCCTTCCTATAATGCGGCGACCAGAATTGCACGCAATACTCCAAATGCAGCCGCACCAGAGTTTTGTACAGCTGCAACATGACCTCATGGGTCCGAAACGCAATCCCTCTACCAATAAATGCTAACACACTGTACGCTTTCTTAACAACTCTCTCAACCTGGGTGGCAACTTTCAGGGATCTATGTACATGGACACCGAGATCTCTCTGCTCATCCACACTGCCAAGAATCTTACCATTAGCCCAGTATTCTGTCTTCCTGTTATTCCTTCCAAAATGAATCACCTCACAATTTTCTACATTAAACTTCATTTGCCACATCTCAGCCCAGCGCTGCAGCTTATCTATGTCCCTCTGTAACTTGTAATATCCTTCCGCACTGTCCACAACTCCACCAACGTTAGTGTCATCTGCAAATTTACTCACCCATCCTTCTACGCCCTCCTCCAGGTCATTTATAAAAATGACAAACAGCAGTGGCCCCAAAACAGATCCTTGTGGTACACCACTAGTAACTGGACTCCAGTCTGAACATTTCCCATCAACCACCACCCTTTGTCTTCTTCCAGCTAGCCAATTTTTGATTCAAACTGCTAAATCACCCTGAATCCCATGCCTCTGCATTTTCTGCAGTAGCCTACCATGGGAACGTTATCAAACGCTTTACTGAAATCCATATACACCACATCAACTGCTTTACCCTCATCCACCTGTTTGGTCACCTTCTGAAAGAACTCAATAAGGTTTGTGAGGCACAACCTACCCTTCACAAAACCGTGTTGACTATCTCTAATCAAATTATTCCTTTCCAGATGATTATAAACCTTTCCAAGATTTTACCCTCAACAGAAGTAAGGCTCACTGGTCTATAGTTACTGGGGTTGTCTCTACTCCCCTTCTTGAACAAGAGGACAACATTTGCTATCCTCCAGTCTTCTGGCACTATTCCTGCAGACAAAGATGACTTAAAGATCAAAGCCAAAGGCTCAGCAATCTCCTCCCTAGCTTCCCAGAGAATCCTAGGATAAATCCCATCCGGCCCAGGGGACTTATCTATTTTCACACTTTCCAGAATTGCTAACACCTCCTCCTTATGAACCTCAAGCCCTTCTAGTCTAGTAGCCTGAATCTCAGTATTCTCCTCGACAACATTGTCTTTTTCCTGTGTGAATACTGACGAAAAATATTCATTTAGCACCTCTCCTATCTCCTCGGACTCCAAGCACAACGTCCCACTACTGTCCTTGACTGGCCCTACTCTTACCCTAGTCATTCGTTTATTCCTGACATACCTATAGAAAGCTTCGGGTTATCCTTGATCCTACCTGCCAAAGACTTCTCATGTCCCCTCCTGGCTCTTCTTAGCTCTGTCTTTAGGTCCTTCCTAGCTAACTTGTAACTCTTGAGCGCCCTAACTGAACCTTCATGTCTCATCTTTACATAAGCTTCCTTCTTCCTCTTGACAAGTGTTTTGACTGCTTTAGTAAACCACGGTTCCCTTGCTCGACCACTTCCTCCCTGCCTGACAGGTACATACTTATCAAGGACACGCAGTAGCTGTTCCTTGAACAAGCTCCACATTTCCATTGTGCCCATCCCCTGCAGTTTTCCTCTCCATCCGATGCATCCTAAGTCTTGCCTCATCGCATCATAATTGCCTTTCCCCCAGATATAACTCTCACTCTCGCCCTGCGGTATATACCTATCCCTTTCCATCACGCAAGTAAACGTAATCGAATTGTAGTCACTATCACCAAAGTGCTCACCTACCTCCAAGTCTAACACCTGTCCTGGTTCATTACCCAGTACCAAATCCAATATGGCCTCGCCTCTCGTTGGCCTATCTACATACTGTCTCAGGAAACCCTCCTGCACACATTGGACAAAAGCGGACCCATCTAAAGTACTCAAACTGTAGCGTTTCCAGTCAATATTTGAAAAGTTAAAGTCCCCCATAACAACTACCCTCTTGCTTTCGCTCCTATCCAGAATCATCTTTGCAATCCTTTCCTCTACATCTCTGGAACTTTTCGGAGGCCTATAGAAAACCCCTAACAGGGTGACCTCTCCTTTCCTGTTTCTAACCTCAGCCCATACTACCTCAGTAGACGAGTCCTCATCAAACGTCCTTTCTGCCACCGTAATACTGTCCTTGACTGACAAAGCCACCACTCCCCCTCTTTTACCACCTTCCCTGCGCTTACTGAAATATCTAAAGCCCGGCACCTGCAACAACCATTCCTGTCCCTGCTCTATCCATGGGCGAGATTCTCTGACCACCCGCCGGGTCGGAGAATCGCCGGGAACTGGCGTGAATCCCGCCCCCGCCACCACCGGATACTCGGCGGGGGCGGGAATCGCGGCGCGCCGGTTGGCGGGCCACCCCCCGCGACTCTCCGGCCCGGATGGGCCGAAGTCCCGCCGCTAAAATGCCTGTCCCGCTGGCGTAGATTAAACCACCTACCTTAGCGGCGGGCCAAGGCGGCGTGGGCGGGCTCTGGGGTCCTGGGGGGGGGCGCGGGGCGATCTGGCCCCAGGGGGGTGCCCCCACGGTGGCCTGGCCCGCGATCGGGGCCCATCGATCCGTGGGCGGGCCTGTGCCATGGGGGCACTCTTTCCCTTCCGCCTTCGCCATGGTCTCCACCATGGCAGAGGCGGAAGAGACTCTCTCCACTGCGCATGCGCGGGAATGCCGTCAGTGGCCGCTAACGCTCCCGCGCATGCGCCGCCCGGAGATGTCATATCCGCGCCAGCTGGCGGTGTACCAAAGGCCTTTTCCGCCAGCTGGCGGGGTGGAAATTCGTCTGGCGCCGACCTAGCCCCTTAAGGTTGGGGCTCGGCCCCCAAAGATGCGGAACATTCCGCACCTTTGGGGCGGCGCGATGCCCGACTGATTTGCGCCGTTTTGGGCGCAAGTCGGCGGACATCGCGCTGTTTCTGGAGAATTTCGCCCCATGTCTCCGAAATGGCCACAACATCGAAGTCCCAGGTACCAACCCATGCCGCAAGTTCACCCACCTTATTCCGGGATGCTCCTGGCATTGAAGAAGACACATTAAAACCACCTTCCTGCCTGCCAGTACACTCCTGTACTTTGAAACCTTACTCATGACCTCACTACTCTCAACCTCCTGTATACTGGAGCTACAATTCAGGTTCCCAAGCCCCTGCTGAACTAGTTTAAACCCTCCCGAAGAGCATTAGCAAATCTCCCCCCCAGGATTTTGGTACCCCTCTGGTCCAGGTGTAGACCATCCCGTTTGTAGAGGTCCCACCGACCCTAGAATGAGCCCCAACTGTCCAGAAATCTGAAACCCTCCCTCCTGCACCATCCCTGTATCCACGTGTTCAACTCCTCTCTCTCCCTATTCCTCGTCTCGCTATCACGTGGCACAGATAACAACCCAGAGATAATAACTTTGTTTGTCCTAGATCTAAGTTTCCACCCTAGCTCCCTGAATTCCTGCCTTACATTCCTATCCCTTTTCCTACCCATGTGGTTGGTACCTATGTGGACCACGACTTGAGGCTGCTCCCCCTCCTCCTTAAGGATCCCGAAAACACGATCCGAGACATTATCTGAGCTACATTAACCCTTAGCCAGGGAAGGAGCAGTAATGATGTAAATGAGCTCAATGTACACAGACTGAGTGTTGTGGTAGGAGTTAAGGGGGAGTTTCTGATTCTGATTGCTATCTGAGGATCTCCGCTGAAGTGCATACAATTGTAAACAGGTCAAAGCAAGGGCCAACATTGCTCCTCTTTGCAACCACATAACCTGCCAACATCCACTGTCTGAACTCACACATAAGGAGTAGCAATGTGGATGGTGCCAGAAGATTCTTGTAACACATGTGCAGTCAATTGGAAACATGTAAACAATCACATTAAGCTCAAACCACAAAGTCGTGACCGTTTTCCAATTTCTGCACTTACTAAAAATTGTGGCCAGGATTTTATGGCCCCTCCCACCAGGTGGGATATTTTGGTCGCTTTAAACTGAATGGAGCTGTAAAACCCTGGCCTAAGTGTATAATTTTGATCCATCTGTGCTCCTTTTGAAAATGCTTTTCTCTACTTTATTCAGATTCGTATATTCCTGTATATGTAATTGTGCCACTGGCGGTTGCGATTTTAATTGCCGCTGTTATTTATTTCAGGTAAGGGTCCAGCATTTTTAAAGTTTTAATTGATGTAAATTTTTATCTCACTGAAAACAAATTGCATTTTACAGGTGAGATTTTGTGTGCCATCTAAATGTAACATGAATTGTTGTAATGCTCCTGCGAAGCATCCCACTGTAAAGCATTAACTAGTTGCTTTGGAGATTTATGAAGTGCACAGTGAAAGCAATTTGCTCAGTGTTCTGCAAATCATTTTCTAATAGCTCTGCAGTAGTGACAAAGGAGTTTAGTATTTCTTTCAACACCATCGGGCAATCTTCTGCACTTGCAGATCAAAAAAAAAACACGGACCTTTTATTTCAAATCGATCAGCATTTCATTTAAAATTCAACAAAACATGCAGTCACTGCCATGTTACTCCCCATTGCAAAAAGGAAGATACTGCAAATGCTGGAAGTCTGGCAAAGCTGTGGAGAGAGAAACACGAGTTTACTTTTCAGAACAATGACCTTTCATTTGTCAGAAAGTTCACCACCCTGCAAAGTTACAGAAGAGTTTTATCTTTCAAGTCCGGTCTGGATGAATGTCGTGGAGTGGGGTGAGGTGATGGCGGAACTTCCTTCTCAATTTTATCAGTGGGAGCTTATCCATGAGCTGCCGTCAGGTTTGCCGTCAGCTAACATAATCAAACGATTGGCAGCTAAGCATTACCAGCAGGAGCTGACGGCCTTGTAAAATGGGCATTCGTGGGCCTTTTCAATATTCAAATTTGCTTAATTCCTTCTGGCGGGAAACCCGTCAGAAAGTGGTCCCGACAGGACCATGTTGGGAAGTCCATCTAAACCTGCTCTCCTGAATTTTACCTGCCTGCCCCACCCCACCCCACCCTGTGAACCCTTCCTCTGGGGGCATAAAATTCTCTTTCTTGTTTCTCTCTCCAGAGATGCTGTCTGGTCTATTGGTTATGTCCAGCATTTTTGTTTTTATTTCACGTTGTTCCCTCATCATGGCAAATGCAAAAAATGTTCCTGCCAGAAATTTAAAAATTTGTCCAACAAAACAATTTAGCCGTCAGTTGAAACCGCTCTTAAAACCAATTTGTTATGAAGTAAATCCATGAGTGGACAATAACCCTAACAAAGCAGAATCTAATGTCCTCACTTAAGGCTATAAAGAGACCTTCTTTAAATCATCAACAGACAGAACATTTATATTAAACTGTCGGCAAAAAATGAACAGGGCTCCAGAAGAGACAATACCAGGAAAGATAAACAACAGCTTAGTCAATGAGGTGGATTTTAAAGAAAAGGTGAGGGGGAGATGGGTTTAGGCAAGGAATTGAGTGGAGTAGCTGTCGTAGAGCTGGCAGGCAGTTACAAAGACAGCGAGTGACAAGGCTGGGAAGGGATTTAAAGAGAGGAATGCGAATGTTATATTTGAGGCACTGGGGGAAACAAGAGCCAAAATAGGTTGGCAAGGACAGGGGAGATCATTTGGGATAGAATAATATATAAGCGCAGTCTTAGATGAGTTGAAACTCACAGATTGTGAAGTGTTGAAGGCCATTCATGAAAGTATTCGAGTAGCTGAACCTGAGGTTGACAAAGGTCTAGACCAGGGTTTCAGCAGATGATGGACTGAAGTTGGATTGAATGTTTTACCGAAGAATATCAATCTATTTTCCTTTCAGCTCATAAACAATGCCACTCTCCTTGCTACCACCTCGTGCAACACCAGTTTCACTTTACAAAGTGGCAGATATGGGCTGCTCCACTTGTCATGTGGCAATATTTTGTGTCTTCAAAATTGGCTTTCCTTTGCTTTCTCCTTTTTTAAATATAAATTTAGAGTGCCCAATTCATTTTTTCCAATTAAGCGGCAATGTAGCGTGGCCAATCTACCTACCCTGCACATCTTTGGGTTGTGGGGTGAAACCCACGCCAACATGGGGAGAATGTGCAAACTCCTCACGGACAGTGACCCAGAGCTGGGATCAAACCTAGGACCTCGGCGCCATGAGGCAGCAGTGCTAACCACTGTGTCACCGTGCTGCCCCTTTCCTTTGCTTTCTCAGCGCTCTGCCTCTTCAGCATTGCCAAAGGCTGTCAGTGGGTTAAACTAGTTTTTTTAGCATTTCCCAAAGGCTACAACAATCCACAACGTCACCCCCAAAACTACCCCTGGAGCCATTTTAATAATGAGATGACCCTACACAGCCAATCAATACATTGCACAAAACTACACCCAGATCACAGCATCTAGACCCCAGCCTCGCTGACAGGATGCTTTGCGAGGCATATTGAGCGGAGGGCTTTTTCACTTGCATTGTGACAAAAATAAGCTTGCACAGCTTTCCCACAGTAGTACTGTTGCTGCACATTCCCTGTGCTTTGTAGTTTTTTTTTGGGGGGGGGGTTGCATCTGTTTATGTGTCTGAACAAAAAAAAAAAAACCACACTGGAAAGAACCTCCATCTTTATTCAGGCTGCTGACAACCAATCAAAGGGGGGATCAAAACCTCCACTAGTCAATAGGTGGAGCAGTTCATGTAGCCACACAGGAAGGCAGCTACAGAATAGGAAATGCAAGAATTGCCCAACCCACTAATTCAAATGTTGATGCTGCTGATAAGCTCTCAGGAGAGTACACTGAAAGAGTCTGGAGGAACCTAGCTTTTACAACACCGCGAGGGCAGAAATACAGTGTACGTAGCTTCCCAGAAATCCAGGCTGGGTCTTGTTTCTTTCACAACAGTAGCTTCAGTTTTAACACAGCTAGTTCTAAGCTACTTGTGCTGACTTGCTTCCTCTCTCTACTCATTTACGTATTTCCTTTTCTTCAGGTTCTACTCACATAGGCCTAACGGCCAAATTTCAAACTTTCTTTCTCACGCCTGGATCTTAAAACAAGCAGGTTACTCCTGCCAAACTGCTATCACCTTTCTACTTGTATGTCAATCGTACCATTTACATTTGCTAACTTCCTGAAAGATATTTCTACTCTAATATATGCTTTTAAATCATGTGATAATATTGGAAGTTCTATACCCAGCTACCGCATCATAAGGTTTAAGTTTAACATGCTTTTAAATACAAATTTATAGAATGTGCGACAAAGTAATTTGTGTTAAGCCTGGCTCTCAAAGCAAAGGCTTTATGTGAAATTAAGAAACATGCAGTACCTGGAAGTTTATTACCTGCACAAATGCTTTTATTTCATGTTTATCTTAAAGATTGAGAAGAAGGAAAAAGGAGGTTGTCATTGGGGGAGAGAAGAAGATTCCAAATGGTATTTTAGAAGAACAAGGTAACTTGAGTTTGTTTGTGCTGGAAATTTTAAATAAAAAAACTTGAAATTCTGCAAACACACAGCAGGCTTATCAGCATCTGAACAGGAAAAAAAGATGGGTTCCTATTTTAGTGGAAGGTCTTTTGAAAATCGGCTTTTTCAGTTCTGATGAAGCACCATCAACCAAAATGGTAACCCTTTTTGCATCTATGTCTACATGTATGCTAGCTGATCTGTACTTTTCCAGTATTTTCTGTCCTTATTTGAAGTGATTTTGTATCTGTGAGGTCTGATTTGAACACTTTAAAATCTAGATATAGAACACGTAACAAGGATACAATCTGAATTGCACCTAACTGGGCTTCTGTAGGTTATGTTGTATAAAGCTCATGAGCTGTAAAACCACGGGCAAGTGGCTTATGATCATACTCCACAACGATTCGTACATTTCCTGGTCTTGCAGGTTAATCGAACAAACCACATGAATCAGATGCAAATAATTTGCATACAAATTGTATTACTTTGTTAATTGCATTCAGTTTCGAAACGTGCGTCTGAGAAACTTAAAAAAGATCATGACTCGTAATTCATGAGTTTTAACTGCTTCACACAGAAAAAGGGTGAATTTTGTGCATTGTGATCCAGACATTAACTCTGACATGTAAAGCTCTATTTTTTTCGTTTTTTTCCCAATGTGATTAATGCAAAATTGCTCATAGCAGACTTTTTGTAATAGCTATATTTCATCTAATAGATGTCAGTGAATATACTGTATAAATGTGGCCTGGATCATCTTAGCACTCTATTACGTACTTTATGGACTTGTGACAAAAATTAAACCTTTCAGAGAAAAAGATGATGAAATCATCATATCTATAATAATGAAATCTTTCCTTTTACTTCTTTGTTCTGTCTCTTGGGGAAGATCATAAAAGTCTAATTTACACTACCAAGCTCAGATTCATTCTTCATGCTCTTTTGATGGCAAAAATTAACTATCTCACTAAATTAGGAATTCTGTGAAGAGCCCGCTTTTACAGTTAAGGTTGTAATATTAATTAGATGTTGATAGGGATGAGCTCCGAAATCATTTCGACCTGATTTTGACCTCTCTGATTGTTCCTGAATTTTCTATGTTTTGATCTATTCAGACAGCACATATCGGCAGATTAAATAAATGCAGTTACAGCATTTTTTATTCCTTCCCTTCATGTTCAAATTTACTTGACACTCTTTCCCAAGCCATCCAATAGTTCCCCAGCTAGACAATCAGTGCCTCTGCCTCTGGCACTCACACCTTGATCTCTAAGAGTCAAGTGTGGACAGCTTGGGACATGACCTGCTAGACCCCCTGGCCTCTGCTTTCATTCTCCATAGGCACAGCATAAATTAAAGCTCACTGTATGTGGATCTGCTTCATGTGAACCACATTGCATGTTGAACTGCCAGCACAGCATGCTGACTTAGCATCAATTATGGTAGAACTAATTTCCTACAAATCTATTTGCTTAGATTCAGATATCTTTTTGTTTAAATTGATTTGCTGAAGTATGTCATAAGGATGGTTGTGATGTAGGCAAATCTCTTTCTAACTTGGATAATTAAACAATAACCAGTCGTATTTTATCTAAGGATTTTATTTATTTGTAACTTTAGTCCATGGTACGGTCGGACTCCACTGTTCAGACTATACATGTCAACTGATTAATTAGTCAAGCACGGAGCATTTTACCTTTCTTACTCTTACTTCACATCAAGCTGTGCTGATGTGAAAGAGGAGACTCTGTTTTCCTAATTTTCTATCTTCCTTCTCCGTTCCTTTCCCAAAGGTGTTAAGTCTGGTTGGAATGGGATTGCATGGGAGCAGGCACACTGGTACCTTACATTCAAGGTGTTCTCCCTGCATGAGATGCGATTATGAGCTTTGGATGATGGGTTGAGGGCTTTGGTACGAAGTTTGATTATCCAACACTCTTACCTCTGCTCTTCCCAGCAGCAATCAGATGCAGAGATCAGGAGAAGGATTTTCTTTTCCCCTCCTGTAGGCCAGAGGCACATAGATCAATTGAAGCAGCCAGACGAGACATTCTAACTTGGGATAGACTAGGAATTTAATCTGAGACTCACTGGTTAGAATGGCTCAGCTCCAAACATGGTGATGACTTTGTCCGCTGAGCTTGTCAGGAGTACTAAAATTGAATGACTTTAACAGGGATCGCTCTGGATGTGAGATGAGCACCCTCATGCAAACAGGAGAATTGCATGGATCATCACTTCATTTAAAACACAGTGTACAGAGATTGAGAATTCTGCAAAAGGGAGTGTGTGTGTGTCCATGAAGTGATTAAAAAGGATGGAATTCTGAACTTGGGTCTGGTGTGGAATTTTTATTTATTTTGGAATCCAATTGGAACCATTGGGCGTGATTTACCACACATGTCCCACCGGAATGGTGATGGGACACGGGATCTAACAAAATCTTGTGAGATGTTGAACCTGATCCTGGAATCTGCTGGCCTCGCCGAGGAGACGCCAGCTGGGTGCCGATTAGTACTGGTCCCCACAGGGAACAGTCATACCGGCACTTGGAGAGGGGTGGGGGTGGGATCTCCCAGGTGATCGGAGGCCCTCTCTGTGCCAGCATGGCACCCTGGCAATGGCACTGTGGCACCCTGGCAGTGCCACCTGGGTAACAGCCTGGCACTGTCAGGTTGGCAGTGCCTGGGTGGCTATTGCCCATGTTGGGAATCAGACCCGGGGGTGCCCTACCCATGTGAGATGGGGTGTGGGGCGCTCGAGGATCCCCCCAACAGATGAGATAGAGCTTTGGGAGAGTCAGGGGGAGTCAAAGCTCCTCAGTGGAGGAAATGCAGCTGTGTGTGGTCTTTGCAGGGTGTACACCATCGAGCCTGAAAGTACCGTTAGATAGCAGGGTCACTCCCGGCGCTACATGTGCCAGGAAGGAGCCCTCTAATCCCGCCCAGAATGGACTCTTTTTCTTTGGTTAGATCACGTCCATTGTTTGTCTAGAAAATATGGCACATGCTGCTCGGTTTCAACCATCAAGGTATATGATGTAAAAATCTGATTCAGTGTGCAGTCAAACCTATGCTATGAACATTTGGAGGGGCACAAAGCCAGAAAAAAATTATCCCTAATGGGTTATTGATTCTTTTTAATGAACTCTTTAATCGATTTCTGATCAAGCAGAGCAACAGACAGTAATGCTACTCACCAGATCTCCCACGGTTTCGAAGAGGTATCCTCCTATTCCAGTAGAAGCTTTGGAACATGAAGTTCAGAAACGCTCAGCTGATGAAGGCAAACTATTTCGGGAGGAATTCAATGTGAGTTTTCGACTTTCTGTAATCTGATCCCATGGCAACATGAAGGAAGTGAAAACTTGGTGAGCTTGGTGCTGTTCTGGAATTCAGTTAAGCATAAAGAGATCTCTATATTTGCACAACATACTTCCTTAGTTGGCAGGAAGTTGGATAAGTTTCCAAACAGTTGATCTGCCACATAGGATAATATTTGCACTGTAGTTGTACGAAGTGCACAGTTTAATTACATTTGCAAGTGGCTGCGTAGGATTCTGCAGCAAAACATTTTCAAGAGCAAATTCTTGTCCACCAAGGGTGACAGTATATTGTATCAGTATTCCAAAGCGCTGTCATGAAGATTAGGATGTGAGTTGGTGGCCGCATTTTTTCATGTGTTAAGTTCCTGATCATTTTGTCAGAGTGAGCGCCAAGTGAAGTTGACATATTTCTCTAAAGGTTTGATACTGACTGAATGAACTTAGGTTACTCGCACGTCTCCAATTAGCCAACTGGGGGTCACTGTAGGCAGAGACATCGGAATGAGTAGGCCGCACACCCTCAAAAAATAATGAAGAGAATTGGAAAAACACCATTCAATATTAATTAATTTTTCTAAGAAAATAATTTCCTGTTAATTGAGAACTTGTCTCTTAAGTTTCATATCCACATTCTCCGAGATAAGAGACAGTAGCTCCAATATAGGAATTAGGCAATTCAGCCCTTCGAACCTGCTCAGATCAGCTCATGGCTGATCTCTTCCTGGTCTCAAATCCACCTTCCTACCTGATCCCCATATCACTTTAACCTGTTTTTTAATCAGAAATATATCCATCTCCTTCCTGAAACCATTTAATGATTCAGATTCCACCGAAATACGGGACAGCGAGTTCCACAAATTTACCATCCTCGGTGAGAAGTAGTTCCTCCTCAGCTCAGTTCTAAATCTACCACCACTCAATCTATATCCGTGATCTCTCGTTCTAGATTGCCCCACAAGGGGGGAACATTTGGACTACGTTTACTTTGTCAATCCCTTTTTAGTATTTTGTATACCTCGACCAGATCCCCCCTCATCCTTCTAAACTCCAGCGAGTATAAGCCCAAACTATTTAATCCCTCCTCATACATTAACCCTTTCATCACAAATCAATCTGGTGAACCTCCTCTGAACTGCCTCAAATGCCACTACAACCTCCCTCAAATAAGACCAAAACTATACACAATACTAGACAATATCAGACCATGCTTCCTTTATCTGGGCATTACACAGATATGGGTACACTGCAACAGGAGTGGGAACAGCTACAGGCCTCAAAGTGTTCTGGCTGTTGTTGGTGAATAGCAGTCAGATGTAGCCAATGCTGAAGATTTAGTAGGTCCCTGCTAAGAAGAAGGTGAGACATATTTTTGGCCCTCTTTACTTTGTTATTGGTTGGCCATTGACCTCTAATCTGAGAGGATTCCAGAGGGGAGGCCCATCACCAACTTCTTGGAGAAATCATTAGAAATGTGTGACCTTGACTCGGGAAAATGAAATTGTGGGGAGGAAGTTTGGGACAGATCCTCCTACCTCATTTTATGGACACCTGTTGCAAGTGTCAGCCCAGGTTCATCCATTTGTGGAATCCCGGAGAATGACAGAGCAAATAAAAAAAAGGAAATATATGAGGGGCAAGATTCTCTCCTAACCGGTGGGGCGGGCCGTACCAGCGCCGAGGAGTGGCGTGACCCACTCCGGCGTCTGGCCACCCGGAAGGTGTGGAATCATCCTCACCTTCAGGGGCTAGGCCGGCGCCGGTGGGGTTGGCGCCACGCCAGCCGGCGCCGAAGGGCCTCCGCCGGCCGCCGCGAGTTGGCGCATGCACAGGAGCGCCAGCGTTTGCTGGCGTCATCCCAGCGCATGCGCGGGGGGGTTCTTCTCCGCGCCGGCCATGGCGGACCGTTACACCGGCCGGCGCGGAGGGAAAGAGTGCACAGGCCCGCCCGCGGATCGGTGGTCCCTGATTGCGAGCTAGGCCACCGTGGGGCCCACCCCCGGGGCCAGATCCCCCTGCGCCTCCCCGAGGACTCTGCAGGCCACCGGCAAAGCCAGGTCCTGCCGGTACGGGACCCACTGAAAACGGGCGACCACTCGGCCCATCGTGGGCAGGAGAATCGCCGGGGGAGGACCGCTGCCAACGGCCCCCGAACGGTGCGTCGCGATTCCCGCCCCTGCCGAAAAACTGCCGCCGGAGAGTCCAGCAGCCGGCGTCGGGGCGGGATTTACGCCGCCCCTCGGCAATTCTCCAGCCCGGCGGGGGCGGAGAATCCCGCCCGAGATGACATGAGTTTCCATTCCTTATTCCTCTGTAGCTCTCTCTTTCTCCTTCTCTCCGGGATCGCAACCAACCCGATCGAGGCACAAATTCAAGATGTGGCAGACAGGGCCTCAGAAGTTAGGTCCGCCCATGCCCCTATTAAGCCCCTTAAGTGGCTACTTAATGGCCTTTTCCCATCCTGCCTCAATTTTTAGGTTGATGGACATCGGTTGCATCAGGGTGCCAGATAGAAAAGGTTAACAATCTCGATCTCTGGTGGGAATGGGGTCCCTTGAGATCTTGAGCATCCTCCTCGCAGGGACCTGGGAGCCCCAGTCCTCCCTGGCCTACCCCCCAACAATTTTAATTCTGTCCTCGTGGATGGGTTTTGAGCAAGTTGATTCATGAGCAGTGAGTCAACACATCAAAGCCCCTGGGCCACAATCCCCTTTGCGCATGGATCCAGTAGTTTTCTCTATGCTCATGATCCTGAAGCGTGTGAAGCTACTGCTCCTAACTTGACTGCTAATTGTTCATTTGTTTTTGCTGTTCACTGATATTTGTAACAATTCATTTCATCAAGCAACTGAATTAAAAAGTGACATAATTTAATAGTGATTGTAAGATTTCCCGGCCATAAAAGTGCCATTACCAGGTCCAATAAAGGGAAAATTGGTTATTGTTCAAAATGTGCAAAATGGAGTAGAAAGCAATCACTGATTAAAAAAACTTACCTTCTCAGCTACTTTAGGGAGGTTAGGCTGGTCTTGGCTCCCTAAAATCCCAGTGCCCCCACATAAGTGCCTGTTCCTTCCGTTTGAAAGTGATCAGGGGCGTCATTCTCCGCCGGCGGGAGTCTCCGTTTTGCCGGCGCCCGGGGGCTTCCCGACGGCATGGGGCTGCCCCACAATGGGAAACCCCATTGACCGGCCGGTGTAACGGAGCATCCGGCGGGTCGGGGCAGAAATGTGGCGGGGCGGGATGGAGAATTTCGCTCCAGGTGTACAGGATTTTGGATGGAGTCACACAAGGGGTGAAACTTTTAACAGTATAATCCCCACACCAAACATTTGTAGCTGACAAAATAACCTTGACAAGTTCACTGACGTTCATTCAGAACTGAGAGTACAGAGAGAATCACACCTTGGCATTTTGCAGCATTAAAAGTGTAACTGGCTTCTTGCTTTACCATTAATTTTAGTTAACACTTAGCAGCGTCACTGCACAATTCTAATAATCTTTGCCTGGCTTGCCACAGTCTCTGCCAATTGGAACATCAGTCGGATGCTGTGAAGCAGCAAATAAAGAGGAGAACAAGGACAAAAATCGATATCCCAACATCCTGCCAGGTAAAGACATCGCCTTAGTTGCTCTCATGGATTTCCATTTCCTTGGGTAAAGTTTTGTGCTGTCATGCATCCTGTCTAATTCCATTTGAAACTTATATTGTGAAGGAATAGAGCATGTATATGCGATGTGGACAAGGCTTATATTGGTATATGTTTTTAATTGTTTCATGGTACCAGCAGAAATGGCCAGTAATGATATCTTGTGCTGGTGAAATTTACATTTGTATTTAAGGTTAATTTGCAGCAATGACTATTAAGACCCAACTTAGAGTTTGAAACCGAGCACCTTTGATGGCATAATTGTACTGTAAATTAGATGAACCTCCTGATAGCAGTAACACAGAGGATGCTAGACTGTCTTTCACTGTATGTTTGCACCAACGTTTTGAGATAACAGGCAGACTACATAAGCGGAAAATGAGTTGTGCTTTTGAATTCATTTTGTGCACTAGCGGTTGATTTTGTCGGTGCTGATCATGTACGCGGGCAGATTCCGTAGTACCAATAGGCAAGTAAATTATTGGAAATAATTCTGGCTCACATCAAGGAGGCTGTTGATAAGAATTTTGTATTTGCAAAAGTAATAGTCGATGGAGGTATTAAATCATGAATTTCTTTGTGCAGTAACTGTGAGAGGAAAATGCATTAATTGCATCATTCACACTTTCAAGCCTAGTGCTTTCATGTCTATTGCCAGGTTTCTATTGATTAGAGGGTTAACCATTTATGCTATTACTGAACATAACAAAGAACAAAGAAAAGTACAGCACAGGAACAGGCCCTTCGGCCCTCCAAGCCCGTGCCGACCATGCTGCCCGACTAAACTACAATCTTCTACACTTCCTGGGTCCGTATCCTTCTATTCCCATCCTATTCATATATTTGTCAAGATGCCCCTTAAATGTCCCTATCGTCCCTGCTTCCACTACCTCCTCCGGTAGCGAGTTCCAGGCACCCACTACCCTCTGCGTAAAAAACTTGCCTCGTACATCTACTTTAAACCTTGCCCCTCTCACCTTAAACCTATGCCCCCTAGTAATTGACCCCTCTACCCTGGGGAAAAGCCTCTGACTATCCACTCTGTCTATGCCCCTCATAATTTTATATACCTCTATCAGGTCTCCCCTCAACCTCCTTCGTTCCAGTGAGAACAAACCGAGTTTATTCAATCGCTCCTCATAGCTAATGCCCTCCATACCAGGCAACATTCTGGTAAATCTCTTCTGCACCCTCTCTAAAGCCTCCACATCCTTCTGGTAGTGTGGCGACCAGAATTGAACACTATACTCCAAGTGTGGCCTAACTAAGGTTCTATACAGCTGCAACATGACTTGCCAATTCTTATACTCAATGCCCCGGCCAATGAAGGCAAGCATGCCGTATGCCTTCTTGACTACCTTCTCCACCTGTGTTGCTCCTTTCAATGACCTGTGGACCTGTACTCCTAGATCTCTTTGACTTTTAATACTCTTGAGGGTTCTACCATTCACTGTATATTCCCTACCTGCATTAGACCTTCCAAAATGCATTACCTCACATTTGTCCAGATTAAACTCCATCTGCCATCTCTCTGCCCAAGTCTCCAGACAATTTAAATCCTGCTGTATCCTCCGACAGTCCTCATCGCTATCCGCAATTCCACCAACCTTTGTGTCCAAAACATTTTCCTCCAAAACATTTATATATACTACAAACAGCAAAGGTCCCAGTACTGATCCCTGCGGAACACCACTAGTCACAGCCCTCCAATCAGAAAAGCATCCTTCCATTGCTACTCTCTGCCTTCTATGACCTAGCCAGTTCTGTATCCACCTTGCCAGCTCACCCCTGATCCCGTGTGACTTCATCTTTTGTACTAGTCTACCATGAGGGACCTTGTCAAAGGCCTTACTGAAATCCATATAGACAACATCCACTGCCCTACCTGCATCAATCATCTTTGTGACCTCCTTGAAAAACTCTATCAAGTTAGTGAGACACGAGCTCCCCTTCACAAAACCATGCTGCTTCTCACTAATACGTCCATTTGCTTCCAAATGGGAGTAGATCCTGTCTCGAAGAATTCTCTCCAGTAATTTCCCTACCACCGACGTAAGGCTCACCGCTTGCTACCCTTCTTAAACAGAGGAACAACATTGGCTATTCTCCAGTCCTCCGGGACATCACCTGAAGACGGTGAGGATCCAAAGATTTCTGTCAAGGCTTCAGCAATTTCCTCTCTAGCCTCCTTCGGTATTCTGGGGTAGATCCCATCAGGCCCTGGGGACTTATCTACCTTAATATTTTTCAAGACGCCCAACACCTCATCTTGTTGGATCTCAATGTGACCCAGGCTATCTACACCCCCTTCTCCAGACTCAACATCCACCAATTCCTTCTCTTTGGTGAATAGATGTTGGTGAACATCAATGCAGGCCCGCAACCTTTTCCCTCCCATTTGGGACAGGAGCCATAAATTATATAGTTTATGCTTTTCACACATTCATTACTTTGCAATGCAGGAGAAAAGTATGTGGCAGGATTCTCTGTTGGCTGACGCTGAAATCGCGAAACGCGATTGGGCGGAAAATCGGTTCCAATTGCGGTAGGCACCAATTTCATGGCAAATCATGATTCCCTGTCACCTCGACAGGGGCGCCAATGAGTTCGGGAACGTACATACAGAGTAAGCACCATTTGCATGTCATTAGTGGGCCTGACCCAGTATTCTCCGGGGCCTTGCGATTCTCCTCCTCCGATGGGCCAAGTTCCCGATGGCGCAGTTCACGTGTGAAACTGGCATTGTGGCTGCTGAGGGAGAGAGGTAGGATATGGAGAGGAGCGACCGTGGGCTGCCGGGTCGGACACTGGCCGGGCTCGCTGGGGTGGGGTTGATGGGGGAACAGGCTGAGGGACCAGGGAGACTCCCCACAGGACATTACCGCACCCTGATAGGCAGCCATCTTGCTGCGCACTCACTGACCACCCATGCTGGCCTCTGGTTCTGCAGTGTGACACCACCAACCATATGGGCGGCGCCCCCCCCCCACCTATGGGGCCAGGGGTTGCGGGAATTAGGGGGGGAGGGACATGCGGGGGCGGTTCCCGCAGTGCCAACCGAGGCCACCCCCTGCAGACAATGGATATAGGAATTGAACCAGCAATGGTGGCCTTCCTGCTGGTCACCGCAGCACTGGGGGATGCCCTGCGGCTGCGGGATGCCCTGCGGCTGTACGAGTAGGCTCTGCTCAAGGAGGAGGAAGCTGCAGCAGTAGAGTGGTCAACAGAGTGGCAGGAGGCAGACGCCCAGAATGGAGAACCGTCTGTCCAACAGGCCGCGGAGGTACCTCATGAGGCCTCGTGTACTGGCACAGTCTGTTATTCGAGGACCTGCCACAACGGGCACATCATCGAAGACTCCGGTTGAGTAGAGAGACTGTGCGACATGTCTGCCAGATGGCACCGCGGGGGAATGGGGAAGGACACCCACTCTCGGTGGCCGTCAAGGTGACAGTGTCCTGAACGTTTACACCACGGGGTCCTTCCAGGCGCCAAGTGGCAGCATGGTAGCACAGTGGTTAGCACAGTTGCTTCACAGCTCCAGTGTCCCAGGTTCAATTCCTGGCTTGGATCACTGTGCAGAGTTTGCACCTTCTCCCTGTGTCTGTGTGGGTTTCCTCCGCGTGCTCCCGTTTCCTCCCACAGTCCAAAGATGTGCAGGTTAGGTGGATTGGCCATGCTAAATTGCCCGTAGTGTCCAAAAGAGGTTAGCTAGGGTTACAGGGATAGGCTGGAGGTGTGGGGATAGGGTGGAGGTAGGGTGCTCTTTCCAAGTGCCGGTGCAGTCTCGATGGGCCAAATGGCCTCCTTCTGTACTGTACATTCTATGATTCTATGAGTGGGGACCTGTCAGGAATCTCACAAAGCTCGGTGAACAGGTGCATCCATGTCATCACGGAGGCCCTATACCCATGCGGATCAGTACATCCATTTCAATGTGGACCAATCCCAACAGGATGCCCAGGCAGTGGGGTTCGACAGGATAGCCCGGGTCCAGGGGGTAATCGACGGGGTGTATGTCCCCTTCGGGCATCTGTGGACAACAGGCTGTAGTACACAAGCCGAAAGGGTTCCAGTCGATGAACGTGCAGCTGATTACTACGCCACAGCCTCCATTTCATTTTGCAGAGAATAGATTTATACTTTTAGCTTATTTTTTGCCAGAATAATGTTAAACTTTATTGACTTGTAAACTTTCTTCCAGGTGACAATTACAGAGTGACTTTGACAGCTATAGACGGGGTGCCGGGCTCCGATTACATTAATGCCTCATACGTTGATGTAGGTACTCACTCTTTTTATTAAACCAGTTGCAACTCTAATCAGAATATTGGCAAACAATTTCTGTGCAAAAGATGTAAAGAAAAGTAACAAATGATGTGTGTGTGTATACATATGTATATATGGCGAGCTACAGTAACTTAATTACAATTACTAAATTTTCCCCTTAGGGTTTTCAAGTGAAGAATAAGTTCATAGCAGCTCAAGGTAAGTGACTGTTACATTACCTGTTATTTATTCTTTGTGTTATTCACTGATAGAAGATGTAATCTGATAGTAATAAATGTCAGATGATTTGTAATAATTGCTCTCAGTAACATGGCCAGATAAACATAATGGATTTAATATTTGGCACTATAATCTCCTCCATTCATTCGGAATCAGTATTATAATTTTGCTTGTTTTTCTCTCAATACAAATTTCACTATAGGGTGGCATTAATGTAAAGATGCCATTACAGATTAATAGCTGCTCACACTGTTAGTAAGCCATCAGATGGCCACTAAAGTCCTTTGCCATTTGTGTTCATATAAATATATATAACAACATTATAAATCTAGAACTTTGGAACAAATGGAGGCAGAAGTGTTACTTTGATTAACAAAAATGATTCAAATGAGCATCATTACAAGGACTAACTTCTAGCATTGGCAGGCACTGTAGTAGTCCAAGAAGGTGAATGCCCACCACCTTCTGAATGGCAATTAAAGGTAGACAATAAATGCTGCCCTTGCCAGCGAAGCCCATGTCCCATGAAATATTTTTTTGAACTCCCCCGAAGACTGGATATAAAGGCAACACCTCAGGAATTGGAATGTTTTGTCCTCGCGCTACTCTGAAGGCTTTTTCCAGGTTTCATCTGATGTAGAATTTGTACTGAATTTATCTCTGCAAGCAGAAGTCTAATGAATTTCTGAGATTAATTCATTAATCATTAATTCAGTCTTGGTCAGACTTGTTCAGTCCCTATTATTTTGAGCACTCGTACTGGAGTTTTAGACAATCGAATAGACGAGCTGATGCTGATTTTAGCAGTCTCTAATTGAAGCTATGGAGGAATCTACACTTAGCTCTATCGTTACCATTTGTTTAGTATAGAGTGTACACATTAGATAAAAAACTAAACTTTGGGGTCTCCAAAGTGTTCAGTGTTCATTACTCCTGTAGTTTCACCAATTCAGAATTATCCAATTTAGCAGAGCTAAATCACCTTTACCCGAGAGAGATCCTCATTTCCTACCCTGCCCCAGGAGGATAATCACTCAGTTGATTCTCCTGTCAAGCCCATGTTTGAATCCATGCTTAAGTGGGCAAAATGTGCCAGGTGTTCCTCACTAGTGACATGGTGAGAGTACAACTCACATTGATATGTTCTGATACATTGGCACTATTCTCCTAAATGCAGAATATACACCCATCGTATCCTATGAATGGTGGCTCCACCAACTGGAGAATTAGAGGCCGCAATCTACGACCTCTTGTGAGATTAACCGGCCTTGTCGTGGATCTCGCAAGGTGTCGCAATCCGGAATCCACCCACAATCTTCGCCGAGGCCACAAAATGAAACGGAGTCCTGTATAATAGCAGGGTCATTCTCAGCATTGCCAGCGGCTAAAAGCACTCAACGCGGGACTCTGTTCCATTTCTGTTAAATCGTGCCCAGAGTTTCATCGGTAGCCATTTGTCTCTCTGCACCTCCCTAGCATCGCCATAAGCCCTGGGCTGTAAACCCTAGATCAGTGTTTTTCAAACTTTTTCTTCTGGGACCACTTTTGCCAACTGGCCAACTTTCGGGACCCACGCCGATCGACCTGCAGGACCCACACCGGCCGACCTTCGGGACCCATGCCACATTTGCTTACCCAGTCTATCCTGAATCAACGCAGTGTTTGGGACACTAAAGTTTTCTTGCCCCAGGAAAGGGAGGGGAAGATGAATTCTCTAGTTTTCCTGTTCTTAATCACTGTCCAGTAGCCCCTGGTGGATTGAATTTGTATCAGCATTGAGTGAGGACAGGATAATTGAGCTAACCGGCCCCCCAGAATGCCAAGTACCTGAATTTAAAACAGACATTATTGGAAATATTCAGCAGATCAGGCAGTACCTGATAGCTGTGATGGGAGTCCCTCAACCTGAAACGTTGAGCCATTTCTTTTTTACCATTGAACATCGAAACGCAGCTCAAAACTAAGTTGAAGAGAAAGTAAAAGGCGTATCCTTTTTCAAACATCCTCTTTCTCAGCGACATGGTGTCTTCCATATTCTAAATGTTGTATTTTTATTTAAAACAATATTAGTATCTAGTTAACAACACCACAAAACAGATTACATTGCAGAACACTTTTGCACTGCATCTGCAAAAGTGCAAAAACTTGTGGGCACATTATTCACAATCCACTCCAGCAGATATTTCACATGTACTTTACTTATTAAACATGAATGTCTCAACAAGTGAAGAATAGTCTGTGTGAGCTCTCCCTGTGCAATATGCATGTTCCATCAGCCCAAAAATTAAATATTAGATTGTTTGGAGCAAGAGAAACAAAAATATTTGTGTCAATAGATGTCCTTTTAACTATTTTGCAAATTCCAAGTCTTGAAACCACTGAGATTTATGTTATCTGGACTGAGTTGTGTGATTGAATACACACGCATTTACTGACTCTAAATCAGCACAAGTGGGCAGGCAATTGATTAAAATAGAGAGAGGGGACTGACAGTTTTCATAGTCGGTGGTGTGGAGGGGTTAAAAAAAATATATGCAGAGTCCTGAAACAGTCTGAATCCCATTTGCAGATCTTTCGAACAGTCCCAATGCTCACTTATATTCTGCAATTAGAACCGAATTTCGGATGGTGCCATATAAATTTGCCTCCGAGCCAATGTGCAATTTCACCTTGATCATTTAGTGAGAGTAGGTGACTCCCTCCCTTTGTCAATAGTCAGATAAATTTATTAGCTACGATATTTATGCTCTTGCCAATCCTACCCTCAAATAGAGAAGTTGCCTCCCTTGCTTTAACAAATTAGTAGGTTAATCAAGTGCCACCAAATACCCTTCACTCATCAGCGCCCAGCTTTATCACATTTCCAGGCCCTGAAGAGCACATATTAGGGAAGGATTTTAAGGGGCGAAGCATAGTTCTGTTCTGACCTACAGTAGTGCACACACGGTCACTTAGAGTTGTATTCACTCTAACGTGATCGTCCTGATAAATGTACGTCCATCAGCTCCTATGACCCAAAACCAATTATAGTGTACTGAAATTACTTCTTTAAAATAATTAAAGGAGAAATATTGATAAACATGAATCTGATGCAATAAGCCAGAATTCCTAACTGTCAAATCTGTCCTCATTGTCATCTGTTATTTAAGAAGAGGACTGGATTGACATTTTAGGTAAAACATTTCCTGCTGGTTTCTGAATGTTGCCGTTGGGAAACTGCGCTAGCGGCTGATGGGTACATTGAGAAGCAATTTGATTCTGCTTCCGTGACCCTTCTGACACCTGCCTACGACCCACCCGTGGGTCACGACCCGCACTTTGAAAACCCTGCCCTAGATACATAAACACGCTCTGATATACAGCATGCATCCAGCAGTTGTCTGAGCAAACTTCTGAATTTCTTCATCAGCCGTACAGTTGATCTGTGTGTTCTGGAAGGACCTACAAAGCTCATCCTGGCACTGCCAACATGGCACCCTGACAGTGGCAAGCTTGGCACACTGGCAGTGTCATCTGGGTGCCAGCTTGGCACTGCCAAGCTGCCCAGGTGGCACTGCCAGCTGGTAGGGGCATTGCCAAGGTGACAAGCTGGAATTTTGCGCAGTGGCGGTTAGGCTGGAGTGATCTGCGTAGGTGTTCGGGGGTGGGTTTGGGGGAGGGGTGGTAGGCCGGGGATGCCCTCACAATGATTTGGGGCTTGGGAGGGGTGGGAGTCGAGGGTGCCAGAGATCGGGACGCCATTTTTAAATGGCGTCCGGATCTCTCGCTACACTGAGGAGTTCTGACGAGCGGAGCTCCTCAGTGCAGAAAACGAGGCTACATGCAGCCTCGGCTGTGCGTTTCCCGCTGAAGCCCCTGGGAAACACACGGCTAAATGCACCCGCTAAGGGACTTTGGTGCCATTTAGTTAAATTGCGCCCAGAGATTGTGTGTGAAAGGCACACTACATTTTATTATTTTACTTAGACCAGTTTAAATATATTAAAGCTAACCTCTTTCTTCGTTAAACTCAAGAAAACCTGTCCGATTGGTTTTTCACTGTGCCTCCTGCCAAGTTATGATGGTTGCGTAAGTTCGCCACCAAAGCCTGTCTGTGCATGCACAGAAGACCATTACATCAGTAGCAGGAGACAGAAGAAATCTAACCTGAAAGCACAGAGTGGGTGGGCACCTGGACTTGTTTACAGAGGTGGAATGATGTGTGCAAACCATTCTGAGACGTGGATGCAGGACTGAATGAACCATGTGTGGTTGTACAGTTTGGTGCCTGTTGAGTAAGAATAACAGTTATCAACCGAGGCCAAGATTGAGACCATGAGCAGGTTAAACCACCAAATCGGGTCCCATAACAGTGACCCACTGCATCCTTGGGTGGCTGCTTCCATTTTGGGGAGCTGTTGGGTGAACGTTGTTGGGGACAATGTGAGATTTTTAATGGTGTGGGGGTTTTCTTACAGTGTCTGTATTTGCTTAAAAAGACTTCAAAATTCATGGGAAAAACTTGTTGCAGAGAGCAGATTACTGTGGTGTCCCATGAGATGAATTCAGACTCTGCAGTACCTCTTGCTGATGTTGACTTGCTTTGTCCTGTGTTCACTGTCAAGGAAAGGGCCTTCTAGCTTGTTGTATTGTGTGCCAAGGAAAAGGAAACTAAATCTGAAACTTTGGCAGGCTGCCCGGGAAAAAAGGAATGTGAATACACTGAAAAACGGGTGTGAATCTCTAACATTACCACATCAGCTCATTAATAGTTGTTTGATAAGTATCTCCGCTCTTGGCTGCTGATTACTCCACCACTCGCAATGACGTCAAAGAGTGAAGTAGTATAACTGCGCATGCATAGCGTTGGCGAAAAAGGCAGCCTTGGTTTTCTTCTAATCATAGTGCGTAAACAATTAAGTACTCACTAAATTGGCAAGTATATCCTTTCCAAAACTATTTTTTTTAAACTGTTGCGGTTAAACAGAGAGAAAAACGGGAAAGCAATTCAACCCTTCCTCACCTGATCGTAACAGTCTACAATCTCCTTCCCTACCTGTACCTGGCTCTCCGTTTGCCACCATTCCAATCTGCACTAGGTTGTGGATCTTGCAAGATGGAGCACTGCCACCAGGGTTAGGACTTCATGGTACAACCCTCAAGCACCTCAGTAAATGGAGTACAAGCACATTAAATGCAGTTGAAATAATTATCATAAAATGTAGCACAATCACAGAAGCCCAGATTGCTCACAAATTATTTGTCCAGCAAAAATAGTTATAGATATTGTTTTCTGCAAATTAATCTGGGAAAATATGGTTCACCATCAGTTCAATAGAAAAGGAGAATAATGTAACAATAATACCATGCAAGCACCGAGCATTTGTGGAGTTACCTTTTATCCAGAATGATTTCTGAAGCAGGCCCCTCACATCTATCTCTATTCCCAAAAGGTCCCAAAGAGGAGACTGTTTCAGATTTCTGGCGAATGATATGGGAACAGAAATCTGCTGCAATAGTTATGTTAACAAATGTAAAAGAGAAGAAGGAGGTGAGTATGTGAGCATACAAAGATGCTGAAAGTATGACAAATTCTGCCTGTTTTAAATATCCTTTGATGTGAGGAATATGCAGTCTCGGTTAAGATAGATTATTAATTTGACATTTCCACAAGTAAATCACCTTTTTAAATGATTCCTAATTAGTTTTTACTGATTCACTCTCAAAATCGCAGTTTCCAGCTGGTCTCACTTCCTGAAATATCTCTTTGTGTGAGACCTCGATGTTCAGCAAGCCTAGCGACAGTGTACTGTCGCAACAATTACATCATCAGAAGTATAGAATCAGGTGGATTACTTAGATTGGAAATTAAAACAAAATATCAGCAAATATATTTTTACATTGTAGCTATGAAATTAGTGAAATATGAAGAAGCTTGTTTCTTTTGAAAGAGGCACTCAAACCATAACCAGGGGCTTGATTTTTTAATTCGGGGTCAGGGAACCGACACGCCCAAATATTTTCTAGGTGCTGACCGTGTGTCAAAGAGTTATAGAACTTTTCAGCACAAATTGAGGCCTTTAGGCCCATTTTGTCTGCACCAGCCATCGAGTACCTATAAAATTTTAATTTTCCAGCACTTGGTCGTTAGCCTTGTATACTATGGCATTTTAACTGCTCATCTATGTGCTTCTTAAATGTTGTGAAGGTTCCTGCATCTACCTTCCTTTCAGCCAGTGAGTTCCAGATTCCCATTATCCTCTGGGAGAAAACATTTTTCCTAAAGTCCCTTTTAAATCTCCTGCCTCTTACCTTAAAATCTATGTGCCCTGGTTATTGGCCCCTCTACTAAGGGAAAAGGTTCCTTCTATGTCTCTCATAATTTTGTACCACCATGTTGTGCCTGCATCGCCCATGTAACGTAATCTTCAAATATAGATGCCCTATTTGGACCGGCGAGGTGCTAGTGCAGGGTATAATTGCCAAAGCCATAACGGGACTTGTGGCTGCCTAGAAGAGAGGGGGCAGAACATTGGAGGACCTGCAGCCTCACGACAGACGAAAGTGGCCAACCAGCCAACTGAAAGGCACTGTTGCCAATCTGGGACAAAAGCTCGTTTGAACAAAATATTTTCAACAGAGAAATAAATGTTCTCCATATTGCACCGGACAGCTGTGCACGATTGTGCATCAAACAGCTTGGATTTGGCGATATGTGATTTGAAAATCACCTTTCTCAGTCTGTTAACAAGCTCCTCAAGGAGCTTAAGAGGTCGTTAATTAGAGATAAGCAGGTTCCTGAGCTCAGATGGTGGGGAAATGCGATCCTCTTTTCAGGAACCCCTTGCTCATGAGGAGGCCCTGTAGTGGCAATGGCACCACTTGCCCCTAGCTAAACGTCCCCTTTCTCTACTCCTAACCCCAACCTCATCACCAGGGCCTGACTGTCTTGCCCTGGTACCTCAAATCCTCCATACCTTATTTCACGGGTGCATGGCCATCGATGTGACTTTACCCTGCAGGTGCAGCTCTCGAAATGGCCACTACTAGAGATGGTACTGCTGAGCTGTGACCAGCAAAATGCAGCCTAGGTCACAAGCGCCCACTGATTTGGGGTCCCCTCGTCTCTCCCACCTTACATTCAGCTTTCATTGAATCAGAGTCCACTCCTTTCTCCCACCTCACATTCAGCACCCACTGAATAAAGGTCCCATTGTCTCTCCCACCCCACATTAGCACCCACTGAATCAGTGTCCCCTCTCTCACTCTCTGAACACCCACCCCACATTCAGAGATGATGATGGCCCTCCTGCCGTCACTGCAAAGGTCTGTCCCCAGTAGTTTACTTCCCTGACCACCTACTTCCATTAATTTGGAGGATGTTTCTCCCAGTACCTAGCAGAAACATGACCTCTCTCTTCCTGTTAACCTCCAGCACTAAGGCCTCCTGCCCTACATTCATGAAACTGTGAACTCTCTCTATATCCTAGAGCTCCGATTTGCTTGCTTGCTTCTTGTAGTCAACTGTACCTAGACACTCAGCAGCAGCTTCCTTCTAATGACTGCTGCTTCCCTTTAAGAGGAAACAGGCTGCCTTTAAGTGGCTCAGACTATCTGGAGGTCTGTTAGTCATGCACATGGCTCAGTCCCCTGTTGAGGGATCAGTCAGCCAGTCGCACCAGTTGCACTCAGCTGAACCATTAAATGAATGAGGAGGTAGAAGAAAAAGTGCATGTTGTGTCCATCAATGGGACTGGTTTTTTGGTTGCGAATCATGATCCCTGTGCCCAGTAAATGGGAGAAAACTAGGTTTTACTCATAGACGTCTGAATAGTTCTACTTATTGTGCAATGTGTTTGCAAGTCAGTAAATCACACAAAAGATTTTAATTGACAGTGGTAAAGTGTATTTTCTGCTCATCAAATTATGATGTCATACCATACTGTGGCATGTTTAGTAAGAATTTGATAAATCACTCAGACCCTTCTCTATCATCTGCCATATTACACCCCGATGCAACATGTACTGTTTGTGATAGAGAAATAGAAAACATTTTCTAGAATGTGCCCCTAGCTACCAAAGAAAGTATTATTGTACCGATTATCATTAAGTATGTGCTTATTCCGACAGGAGAAGTGTTTTAAGTACTGGCCCGACCAGGGTTTGTGGACATACGGAGCAATTCGGGTGTCCGTGGAAGATGTCACAGTTCTTGTGGATTATACCATACGCAAATTCACCATACAAAATGCAAGTATTTTCTGGATTTTTTCTATTTGGTGACTTAAATTATTTCCAAAAGGAAATTTGAAACCATTTACTCGTTGGCTCAATTAATTTGTATGTCAATCATTTATCAAATTTTAAAAAGTAATTGCCCACTGTTTTCTATATGATTCTATATGACAGATCTTGTTACTGCCTTCAGAAATGTTTCAGTTTGCAGTTTAATAGCCAGTAAATAAAATTTAGCTCCCAGATGTTTATTAAAGATTTAGTTGTCAGATTAGATTTAGTTTAGTGGGCACCGCTAACCTATCCCAATTTAAGTAGCTATAACTAAAGGTTTCCGGCTGTTCCCGCCAGTGGGATTGGAAGAACCCGCCGCAGGCGAACCTTGCCATGGTTTCCCCAGCAGCGGAGGGTGCGAGCCTCAGGAAAACCCAGTTGACAACGGCGGTACAGGAAGGTCCTGCCACCGGCCATTGCCGATGCAAAATTTACGCCGCGGGGTCTGGAAAATCCTGCCCTATGATGTTTCCTTTGAAAAAAATGACCATTTCAATGTACTTTTCGCACTAACCATAGTTAATTTATATCTCAATATCCTCTCAAAATTATACTTTAATGTGAATGCTTTCCCTTTGTTCACATGTTAGAATGCCAGGTATTGGTTAATTGCTGGAAACATTTTAATTTACATGTGCCTTTCTCAATATGTGAAAATTATGTGACGATTGTTCACTTGTTACAGCAAAGAGCGGGCAACAAATCTCCGAGGCTGGTAACACAGCTTCACTTCACAAGCTGGCCTGATTTTGGTGTGCCATTTGCACCCATTGGCATGCTCAAATTTCTGAAGAAAGTTAAAGCCGTGAATCCCTCCCATTCAGGACCTATTGTGGTTCATTGCAGGTAATTGCCGAATTTATTTTACATCCTTCTGCAGTAACATGTGACAAGTTATTACTATGCATTATAATCCCAAGCCATATAGATTTTATTTGGCTCTGCCAAAGTATGTATTGCTGTCTAGAAATGTTGTAAGAAAAGAACTTTGATTACTCTTGCTGCTTAATTATTGTATAAGAGTAGCATTGTGCCACATTAGGTATTGCCTTGATCAAGGACACATTGGCCAAAATTTTGCACTGCTCAGGTGGGCACGCGCTCAACCCGGAGCGTGTGAAATCGTGCAAGGAGGCATCTGGAATGCTTTCTGACATTGTCGCGCATTCATGCAATACTTTGGTCAGCAGGCAGATGTGCAAGTCGTTGAGCCGATTAAGGGGCCAATCGAATGCAATTTTACATGGCCCATCTGCTTTTATGTTTGGTGAGCAGACCGATTGCCCAGGCGGCTTTTAGGTTTTAGCTTCAACCTGGATCCACTGGGATGAACTGTCAGGGCTGAAATAAAATCAACAAATGTGTCTGGGGACTGAGCTCTGTGTATTATTTTTCTGGGTCCCATTTATTGCTCATCGCTAATTGTCCTTGAACTGAGTGTATTTCAGAGGGCATTTTAAGTATCACCACATTGCTGCGGGTCTGGAGTTACATGTAAGCCAGACCCGGTAAGGCTGGCAGATTTCCTTCCCTAAAGTGAATCAGATGGGTTTTTCAACAATCAGCAATGGTTTCATGGTCAACATTAGACTTTTAATTACAGATTTTTATTAAAGTCAAATTT
This sequence comes from Scyliorhinus torazame, assembly GCF_047496885.1. Lineage (NCBI taxonomy): Eukaryota > Metazoa > Chordata > Chondrichthyes > Carcharhiniformes > Scyliorhinidae > Scyliorhinus > Scyliorhinus torazame. The sequence continues at coordinate 148,043,949 of NC_092722.1, read as the reverse complement.
CACACTCTGTTATGGTGGGATTTGAACCCCAGTCCAAGCATTACCCTGGGTCTCTGCATTACTAATCCAGTGGCAATACTGTGGTGATGTGCATCACTATAAATACACAAGGGGTTAATTATGTAAATACATGTAGACTAGCTACACACTAGAGGGAGCACCAGAGACATCACACACACACACACTCAACCAATAGATCAGTTAGATAGGACACGACCAATGGACATTCACAATACACACAGAGGTGACACAACCACAGGAGGGCATTACACCAACCCATATATAAAGGTCACCACACACATGATCTGCCTCTTTCCAGTGGAGATAGTCAGTGAGTACAGACACAGGGTTGATTCAATATCACTCCCACCACGTGGATTGTAGCAAACTGGTTAGTCAGTCTGGGTAGCTATAGTAGGATTAGCAGTAGTGTCAAACCCGAGTAATAAAAGTGTAAATAGTTTAATAAATGTGTTGAAGTTATCTCCACGTCTGAACCTTCCTTTGTCAAGTGCACCAAAGGAAGCCGCTTATGCTACACCTAGAACATAACAAATCAAATACCCCACCACCTCTGCTAGTTAATAATTTACCAACATTGCTCACTTCCACGGTTCTTTGTTTTGCTTCTCTCTCGCCCTCTCTCTCTATCTCTCCCCTCTTGCATTCTCTCTCCCTCTTTTCTTCCCTCTCTCTACCTCTCTCTCTCTTTCTCCCTCTCTTTCTCACTCTCTTTTCTACTTACCTCACAGGCATTACCTGTCCAAGAAAATTTGGAGGCCTGGTTACAGACTTCCATCAATTCAGTCTGTGTCTTGATCATATCTCTCCCTTGCTCATCGGAGCTATTTGTCCTCCAAGTGACTATTCCCCATGGTGGCACAATTGAGAATAGAAAGTCACCTCATTTAGGAGCAACAATTCTCAATGACTTTTCCCCAAACCCAGCCTGGGGCACTCAGAACAATTATAGCATCTAAAACTGATGCCCTAGTTGAGACCAGCTAATGTAACACAAAAACTGAGATTGTCTGCTGTATATCATTTAACACAGTGAACATACAATGAAAGATGAAAAACCAACTGCTTTACACAGTTTGTCCCATCCCCAAAGTATGTAACCATCACACTCAATCACAGTAAACTCACCTACCTCCTTTTCTACTCCCCTCCTCTCGCACTCCCCTCCCCATTTCATGCAGTTATCAATCTCCTCAGAGGGACATAGAAAGTATAAACTGGGGACCAATTTCTGATACACCTCCTCTCCAACTCCCAAAGATGAGCAAGTATGTTGTGGGAGATCCTTATAACCGAGTGACCCACCTACCATCTGCACACTCTTTCACCCCTGCTGAAGTAAAATGGTATCATCAGGTTGCTTTGAATGGCATCTTAAATTAGGATTTTGTTAAGTAACTTTATTCATAATATGCGAGTGGCTAGTTTGTAAGAACTTAGTGAAATTCTAGTGTAAATTCAGTCAGTGTCCAACCTAGAAAAGGAAATCTCAATTCACTTTGCTTCAGGATCAATTTGGACCCCGACTCCAGATGTATATTACAACTCCTTCACATTGCTGCAAAATACAACCCAGTTTGCACTGATCCTATGATTCAAGGCGTTTCTGATGCTCAGAGTCAAGCACCATGTACAAGAACCTTTACACCCAATAAACTGCTGCAATCGCAGAACAAACACACAGCACTAGAGGAGAACATGTCAATAGTTTGCTTGCCACGAAAGGTTCACTGTTGCCTTTTCAATCTCTCACCTAATGGTGACAGTGGTACAGTTTACAGCTGCAGTGAAAATGGAGGAGGATTTGAAGGTGAGGAAGTGTAGAGTTACTCTGAACACAAGAATTAGGAGCAGGAATAGATCATATGGCCCATCAAGCCTGCTCCACGCTGCTCAATAAAATTCTGGTTAGCCTTGGGCTTCACCCCCAGTTTTCCATCTACTCCCCATATGCCTTGATTCCCTGAGAGACTAAAAAATCTGTCTATCCCAACCTTAAATGTATTCAACGATGTATGGGCAGCACGGTAGCACAGTTGCTTCATAGCTCCAGGGTCCCAAGTTCGATTCTGGGCTTGGGTCACTGTCTGTGCGGAGTCTGCACGTTCTCCCCGTGTCTGTTTGGGTTTCCTCCGGGTACTCTGGTTTCCTACCACAGTCCAAAGATGTGCGAGTTAGGTGGATTGGCCATGATAAATTGCCCTTAGTGTCCAAAAAAGGTTAGGTGGGATTACTGGGTTATGGGGATAGGGTGGAGACGTGGGCTTAAGTAGGGTGCTCTTTCCACCCTACTCGATGGGCCGAATGGCCTCCTTCTGCACTTTAAATTCGATGACTGAACGTATTCAATGATGAAGCATCCATCTTGGAAACCGGAATCTAAAGATTCACAATCTTTTGAATGAAGTAATTACTCCTCATTTCAATACTAAAGAATCTGACTTGTCATAACCCTCACGAGGAGTATGGGGAAACGATCATTGATCTCCTGGTGGGACCCATGGAGTATGAGCTCCCTAGGTAGGGAGCGGAGGCCAACCACCTGGGGCTCGTAAGAGCAAGGTATAAAAGTTGGCCCAACTCGAGTGTAACAAATCCTCCCAACTAGGATTGCACCAAGAGTGAGTCGCTGCATTACGTAGACTATTTTAAATATGTAAATAAATTCATCTTTGTTAACGGCAGTTTCCTTTATGAGTTATTATAATACCCTTGTCCTGAGAGTGTGCCCCATGTGTTTCCTAAACCAAGAGAAACAATCTCTCGTTGTCTACCTATCAAGCACCTTCAGAATTCTGTAGGTTTCAATGAGATCGCCTCTCATTCCTCTAAACTCCAGAGAATACGGACCCAGTTTGCTCAGCTTCTCATCATAGGACAGCTCCTTCATCCCAGGGAGCAATTTAGTTAAACTTCACTGTATCACCTCCTGTGTTATACATCCTTCCTTAAAGATGGCGGTGAAAACTGAAAAATTCAAGACCTCATGTAATTCACTTAGTCCTCCGCCTCCCTAAGATACCATGTCCTAAGAGGGCATTGGCAACCATGGGTTTCCATTATATTGGTCTCTGGTTATGCTTGGCAAAGTACTAGAGTGGTTTGCCATTCTGGAGAGTGGCCGACCACAAAACTCTCATACTCTTCCGACTGATATCGGGGGCAAAATTCTCCGGTATCGGCGCGAGGTCTGCCGACCAGCGCCAAAAATCGCGCAAATCAGTGCGGCATCACGCCGCCCCAAAGGTGCAGAATCCTCCGCAGCTTGGGGGGCCGAGCCCTAACCTTGAGGGGCTAGGCCCGCGCCGGACTGATTTCCACCCTGCCAGCTGGCGGAAAAGGCTTTTGGTGCCCCGCCAGCTGGCGCGGAAATGACATGCCTGGCGGCGCATGCGCGGGAGCGTTAGCGGCCGCTCATGGCATCCCCGCACATGCGCTGTGGAGGGAGTCTCTTCTGCCTCCACCATGGTGGAGACCGTGGCGAAGGCGGAAGGAAAGGAGTGCCCCCATGGCACAGGCCTTCCCGCGGATCGGTGGGCCCCGATCGCGGGCTAGGCCACCGTGGGGGCACCCCCCGGGGCCAGATCGCGCTGCGCCCCCTCCCAGGACCCCGGAGCCCACCTGCGCCGCCTTGTCCCGCCGGTAAGAGAGGTGGTTTAATCCACGCCGGCGGGACAGGCATTCTAGCAGCGGGACTTCGGCCCATTTGGGCCGGAGAATCACGGGGGGGGGGGGCCGCCAACCGGCGCGGCGCGATTCCCACCCCCGCCAAATATCCGGTGCCGGAGAATTCGTCAACCGGCAGGGGCGGGATTCACGCCAGCCCCCACGATTCTCCGACCCGGTGGGGGGTCGGAGAATCTCGCCCCAGGTGTATCGCAAGGATTTACATGCTGATGATCAACCTGTTTGGCCACACTATGAATGCACCTTCTGTGGCCATCAAGTCCTAAAGTGGGACTTGAACTCCGAGATTCTGGCCTAGAGGTTGTCATGCTATTCCAAGTGTTCGACAGTTCTAAACAATTAAAGATACTGAGGTTATAGAGATCCCACAATTAAGGAAATAACTTAAAATATACCATCATTCTTTCACACTAAAAATTATGAATTCTAAGCCAGGATTTTTGATTTTGTGAAGCCTCAGTGTAATGTTGTTAAGGTAGTGCTATGTGCTTCTGAATTGCCTGTTGTTCACACCAGCAAATATTCAAGGATGGGCTATTTGAATGATGTTTGCAGGTTCGATCCCTGCCTGCAACAGTGAACCCAACTTTGCGGTTGGAGGGGATTTCAAAGGTTTGGAGCAGCAGGGCTAGCCTCCGAGATATTTATTCTATAAATTTTTAAAGGGCTATAATTAGTTGCACATCCTGATGATAGTGGGGTTGCGGGCAGGGATGGAGCTCAATTTGAAATATCCCCCCCCACTTATCAAGACAAATCCAGATGTTGGTAACAAGCTGGTGTTCCTTGCATCAAGCGTTAATATGGTGCTGATGATGGACAGTCTGATGGTATCTTATTATCACCTACTTATATCTCTCTTATATTTGTGTGGAATTCGTCAATGACTGCTGTCACTTCAAGCAGAAAATCCCACAAGGGCAGCAAAATAGCAGGACCACAGCTGAACCACTCCCGGGTAACATTTCCATCCATTTTGCATAAGTAGCTCCCAAAATCAGACAAAGTGGAAGAGAAAAATCACAATGTGCCTTTTGGGTTGTCAACTTTGTGACATCAGCACCTGTATATCTGCACCCCAGGGAGTTGCCAGGACAGCTATTCAACATATTTGGCTCAATTAGATTTGTTTCCTAAGAAACTGCAACAAATCTCAGTGACTTAACCTGAAAGAGATCCAGAACCAATAAAGGTGCATGGAAGACGGTATTAAGGGAATGCACAAGGGCGATTAGTCGACTTTTGTATTGTAATTATAAAGTTGGTTTTGAGTGTTTATTTTGAGTTAATTTTCATGTTTGCATTGTGGCACTCAAAAAAAAAAACTGGTTGCTAATAGGTCAATTTCTCTCACCCATCATTTTAGATATTTAATTTCAATACTCACTTCAGTATCTCCTTTTGGAAGCAGCTACATTAAAGTTTATGAAATAGCTATATAGCTTTTGCACATTCCCCTTGAAGGAAAATCCACTGCCAAATATCTTTTTATCTGTACCTTCATAAAGGGAGTTTGGATATGTCAAGTTTTGATGCTTCAGCTAATCCTTCCAGGGGATTTGAACTTTATTTTACACACTCTTATATATTAATTCTGTGAACTATTCTGCTCATGTATTATGAAGTTTCTTTCTTAGAAATCAATACTGGTAGCAGTGCTGGCATTTGTAAGCAGAGCGCATCAGCTACAAGCTCTTGTGTAGACAGCTCTTTCCTCTTTGCATAACACAAGGTTGTTCCAGCTTTAATCCAATCCAAAATCTTTCCAATTGTTTCAGGAGACAATTTCTTAATCTCTTTATGCCTCATACATGTCCTTCAGCAGTGGAACATAGGTTTCACTGTGGAGATGTGCTTTATACTGTTGTACTCAGGGAACATAGGCAATTGTGTATTTCCCTTGAAATCTTTTCTCCAGAAAGCTGCTGTCAAAATAGTATGTATGTTGCATTATTACCAACCTGCAAGATAACAATCCTTCATGAAAGGTCAGGCCACCAGTGCCGTAGGAACCTCAGAAGCTTGTTTGAAAAAATGTCTCCCAGATATATGTATTATCTAAAGAAAATATCAGCTAAGCATCAATCATTTAATCTAGCCTCAGAAAATAAACTTTTACAGTCTCCAACAAATACTGTCACCACCCGATTGGACCTCAACCTTATCAGAATATTAATATCATAAGTGATGATAACTCAGCGATTAAAATAGACAATTACCTGCATGTAGAAGGATCCCTGGTTCTTTGAATAATGTTATCCTATTCATTCATAATCCCTGTCTGATCAAACATGTAAGTTGTTTTGGGAATTAGTGTTCGCATAAAAATCTTTGAAAATCCCTATTCTGCCTCATCTAGGCAAAACAAAAATGTTGATGTGCATAGCCTAAGATATGATATAGAGCTCTAGACAGCTGTAGACAAATACACTTGATGCATAATGTTTCCAATGAGCAGTGTCCTTGTGGCACTGGCCTGCTCCCATGATACTACCATAATATTATCCTGCACATAGATTTGAAGAAAGGTAGGTCATACATCTCCATAATTTTGTAAAAAGTAGATAACTGCCATTCTTGGAAGTAGAAAGTGCCATTTCAGTGGTTGAAGTGTGGCTCTTTGTGCATGGTATGGTTAGCCCCTACCCAAACACACAATCCACAATGTGAGGGATGTACTGTAGCATAAAGTATATGATCAAACACAAAAAAAACAGGTTTAAACACCAGGCGACGCAATGTTTTTGAAATAATCACAATGTTAATGTTAAATTTAGCCTACATGTATAAACATTTATAGTGGAGAGGGAGCCTTCCAGAGACGCCTGCTCCTAGAATTTAGCAAAGAAGCCAACAGACAGTAACACTGGTGCTGCCCCAAGTATGAACCCGACAGTGTAAAAAATGTCAGTGTTTTACGGGAGAGTGTTGCTCAGGATTGTGAATTGTCAGTAACTGTGACAACAGCAGTGGACTTGCAATGAAACACATCATGCCGTGGCACAGGGCCCCCAAATTACTGGGAGGGGGGGGGGGGGGTGGTGGTCAAAATGCAGGATAGTCTTCACATTTGAAATACTTGCCTGTGAAATACATGCAAATCACACTATCCAAGCAAATATTTCAGTCCACACCATTTGGTTTTCTTTCGACTTGGCAATCTGGACACATCTTTATCCGTCACTCGCTCCCAGGCTCGTCCCCTTCCACTGAACCACCACAAGCAGCTCTTTAAGACTCAGCCAGGGGAACCGGGATCGGATCCAAGGAAAGTGTGCGGCTGGCCCGGGTACTGAGGAAACAGCTCAGGTTTCACAAAGCGAGTTCTTCTTCCCCTTCATCACAAAGAATGGACAACCAGTAGTAAGAATCGCCTTTTACAGTCACAATCAGTCAACTTACCCCAGCAAGGAAAAATATCTGACTTGTCATGCAAAACTGGCAATTGTTTTGATTACTTCCTATATCTCCTTGCTTTACATGGCAAAAAAATAGTTTCAAAAAAGATTGCAAACAGGTTCCTGTTGACCAAGCTGTTCCATTCATGCGTGCCAACAAAAATACCTGCAAACTGATAAAGTCATTTGAGGTATTGAATAAATTAATAATTCCAGAAGTGATAGGTTCCCTACTGGTTTTAGCTCAATGTCACTTGGCTCGATGAGTCAATACTATAACATTTGAAATGAACTGTTAAGTACTGCAAGGTCTGTGTGCCTGCTCTAATCCAGCCCCACAATTTTTATTCAGGCACCCGAGATTGGAACGATGTGTCATATCTGTTTAATTTGTAATCATTATTTAAAGTTCCATTTATTATTCTAGGCCTAGGGAGAATTGCTCAGTGCATACAGATCGTTGTTATCTGCATGGGTTTCAGCTGGAATTGTTTTGTACAAAAGAAGTGGGAGTTACTTTGATGGAATTATGTAGACGACCATATAATTCTGAAATTCTCAAGTGAACGTTTGAGTCTATATGTGCTTGTAAGCTGTAACGCCAGATAAAGGTACATCGGAAATAGGAGCAGGAGTAGACCACATGGCCCAGCGAACCTGCTCTGCCATTCAGTACGATCATGGCTAATATTGAGCTTCAACTCTATTTTCCCGACTGCCTCCATATGCCTTAATTCCCTGAGAGACCAAAAATCTGTCTATCCCAGTCTTAAATGTGTTCAATATTGGAGCATCCACAATCCTCTGGGGTTCACAACCCTATTCAGTAAAGTAATTTCTCCTCATCTCAGTCCTAGCCCCTTACCCTGACAGTGGCCCCTTACCCTTATCCAAAACTGCTCTCGGTACTTCGAATGTGTTCTCACCAAAACCCTGTAGAACTGTAGAAAGATTGCTTTATTCTTGTACTCCAATCCCCTTGCAATAAAGTCCAAAATGACGTGGAATTCCAAGATGGCGCGCGAGCGAGGCAACTTCTTGCAAGCTGTGCACATCATACCCTCTAATTCTTTTACTCTAAATCTTCTCTAAATCTTTTACTCTAGTGCTATGCTTCTAAAACTTCATTCTAACTGTTTTAAACTCTCCAACAATGTTCCCTACCTCATATTAAGTTGATCTTTTCTCTACACCTTGCTATAACTGTAACATTATATTCTGCAGTCTCTCCTTCCTTCCCTATGTACGGTATGTGTTGTTTGTACAGCATGCAAGAAACAATATTTTTCACTGTATACTAATACATGTGACAATAGTAAATCAAATCAAAATCAAATCAAAACAGTGTGTCCCTATGTTTTAGATTCCCTAACCAACGGAAATGATCTCTTAGTGTCCACATTATCAAACCCCTTCAGAATTTTGTAGATTTCAATGAGATCGCCTCTCATTCTTCTGAACTCCAGAGAATATAAGCCCAATTTACCCAGCCTCTCATTATAGGACAAACCCCTCATTCCAGGGACCAAGTTAATGTGCCTTCTCTGTACCACCTCTGATGCAAGTATATCCTTTCTTAAACATGGAGACCAAAACTGCTCTCGGTACTTCGAATGTGTTCTCACCAAAACCCTGTAGAACTGTAGAAAGATTTCTTTATTCTTGTACTCCAATCCCCTTTCCCTTGCAATAAAGTCCAACATGTCATTTGCCTTCCTAATTCCTTGCTGCACCTATGCTAACTTTCTGCACCCAAGTCTCTTTGAACATTAACACGTACGGGTTTCTCACCTTTTAAAAAAATATTCAGTTTTTTTTATTCCTGTGACTAAAATTAGAACAAGCTGAATCACTTTTCTAAATCTAATGCTATGCCAGTTGTTGGAAAATAATGTAAACTTGTAGCCTGGTGGCTAAGTGTGACAATGCAGTAAGTGGGATAGGAATGGGACTTGAATAATCAGTTGTGATACATAGAATCATAGAATCATACAGTGCAGAAGGAGGCCATTTGGCCCATTGAGTCTGCACTGACCCTCCAAAAGACTCCGAAAGATTCCACGTATGTCATTTCCTAATTTTCCCTAGGGGACCTGATGGTGTGTCAATCAGGTGATTGTTTGAGGAACTGTAGAGTTTAGTCCAGCATTCCCCCTTCTATAGCCTGGAAGGACAAACACATGGGATATGCCTTCTGTCCACCTATGGCCATGGAATGGCACAAGGGGCATGAAGGATTTGAAAAGTGGGGGGAAACAAGTCAGGATGGATTTTATTATTTCTAATGCTACATGGCCAGACTCCTGCAGCCTGAAAGACATTTGGAAATGTAACTCTCCTTTTTAAATTGCAGTGCTGGTGTTGGTAGAACTGGAACGTTCATAGTTATCGATGCAATGATAGACATGATGTACGCAGAGCAGAAATTGGATGTCTTTGGTTTTGTGTCAAGAATTCGGGGTCAGCGTTCACAGCTAGTTCAAACTGACGTAAGTATTAAACTGTTCCTATCAGGTTCTCCTGTTAGGTCAAAATGGTACCAGTGCTTTACAGGGGAAAGAAAGGTCAGTCTTGGTCTCCTATAGGGATCTTCTCTCTCAAGCTGTTGTTTGCCCCAGTTTATTTAATTTATTTCCATTACTCTGCACGCAACTGATGCCAAATACAGCTCTGTTGGTGCCTCGGGAACTGTCCTCTGCTTCTAATAGATATCCGTATAATTTATGACAGTGTAAAATTGTGCTACACATCTAGGTGTTAACGTGGTTTTCATTCACTTTATTGTTCCTTGCAGATGCAGTACTCCTTCATTTATCAAGCTCTGCTTGAACATTACTTATACGGTGACACAGAGTTGGATGTGACCTCTTTGGAGAAGCATATACAGAAGCTTCACAGCAAAGCAGGACAGTTTGACATCACAGGCTTAGAAGAAGAGTTTAATGTGAGTCAGTAAGTTAATAACCAAAGACGGGCTAGCTATTTAACTTTGCACTAGCTGCAAAAATTATTCTTCAGATTGTCGTATCCAGTAATTCTGCTATGATTAAAACAAAGTTTAATTTTAAGAAGATTTCATGTCAACTGTAAAGTACTGAGTTCAGTGAATAGATAATTAACTCTCATGATTCTGCTCATAAAGGGGCAGCACGGCGCCGAAGACCCGGGTTCGATACCGGCCCTGGGTCACTGTCCATGTGGAATTTGCACATCCTCCCCCCACAACCCAAAGATGAGCAGGGTAGGTTGATTGGTCATGCTAAATTGCCCCTTAATTGGGAAAAAAAGAACTGGGCACTTTAAATTAAATTTCCGGTCATAAAGAACTTTAAATCCTTGGAGCTAGTCATGACATTCTGCTCGATGACTTTATTCCAATTCTCTTCCCGCACCTATTGGTGCGCTAAGGCAGATTTTCATCTGTTTCCATAGTTAGTAATTCACGGAACAGGTTGCTAGTCTGTCACCAGAGGCTTAGCTTGAGGGGCGCCACTCCATATCAAGCATGGTTGACCAGGAGCCTCTCCCACTCTTACCGTCAGCCGTTGGCATGTTTAGAAAGTATTTTGAAACAATCAAATTGTTTGACTGCATTATGGACATCTTGGGCGGGATTCTCCGACCCCCCGCTGGGTCGGAGAATCGCCGGGGACTGGCGCGAATCCCACCCCCACCGGTTGCCGAATTCTCCAGCACCGGATATTCGGCGGGGGTGGGAATCTCGCAGCGCCGGTCGGCGAGCACCCCCCGGCGATTCTCCGGCCCGCGATGGGCCGAAGTCCCGCTGCTGGAATGCCAGTCCTGCCGGCGAGAATCAAACCACCTCTTACCGGCAGGAGCAGGTGGCGCGGGCGGGCTCCGGGGTCCTGGTGGGGGGCGCGGGGCATTCTGGCACCGGGGGATTCCCCCATGGTGGCCTGGCCCGCGATCGGGGCCCACCGATTCGCGGGCGGGCCTGTGCCGTGGGGGCACTCTTTTCCCTCCACCACAGCCACAGCCTTTACCATGGCCGACGCGGAAGAGACAAACCCCCCCCACTGGGCAGGGGCGGGGATGACGTCAGCAGCCGCTGACGTTCCCGCGCATGCGCGGACTTCCGCTGGCCGGTGCAGTCCTTTCGGTCCCGGCTGGGGTGGCGCCAAAGGCCTTTCCCGCTGGCCGGCGGCGCGCCAACCACTCCGGCGCGGGGCTAGCCCCTCAAGGTGAGGGCTTGGCCCCTAAAGGTGCGGAGAAATCCGCACCTTTGGGGTGGCCCAACGCCGGAGTGGTTCCCGCCAGTCCATCCCGCCGAGACCCCCCACCCCGCCGGGTAGGGGAGAATCCCGGCCCAGGTCTTGTGGTGGGACTCAAACCTGAAGCTTCTGGTTCAAAATCAGGGATGCGACCCATTGCACCACAAAACATCCCTATGTTTTTATAAGGAGTCTTAAAGTCAGAATATTTAGGTGTAAGGAAAGACCGGGGGGGCGATTATCCGATATTGTGGCCAAGTGTTTGTGCTGTCGTGAACGCCGTCTCGTTTCACAAAGGCGCAAACAGGGCCCAGACACAACCTATTCTGGCCCCCACAGGGGGCCAGCACGGCACTGGAGCGGTTCACGCCATGCCGCGCCAACCCGCGCATACGCAGTTGGGGCAGCCCAATCCTGTGCATGCGCAGTTGGGCCGCGCCATCCTGCGCATGCGTGGGGAACATCTTACGCATGCCAGTCCCTCACCATCATGGAGCCGGTGTTCTGGGGCCGTGCGCAGAAGGAGGCAGGCCCGTGGGGGAGAGGCCAGCCTGCCAATCGGTGGGCCCCGATCGTGGGCCAGACCCCAATGGAGGCCACCCCGCTGAAGGAGCCCCCTCCCCCCTACAGGCCGCCCCCCAGCATTCCCGCAGAGTTCCCGCTGGCAGCGACCAGGGAACCATTCGTGTCGTTGTAGGCCGCTCGGCCCATCCGGCTGGAGAATCGCCGCTCGCCAGTTCTCCGAGCGGCCTGGTGTGAATCGCGCGCCGCTGGTTCCAGGGGGGGTGGGAGAATCACGTGCGGGGGTCGGGTCGGCGTGGTGTGATTCGCGCGGTGCCCCGGCGATTCTCCTACCCGGCGTGGGGAGGGGGGGGGAGAATAGCGCCCCATGTGTCCGAAGGACATCTTTTCATATCCCTCAGGCCCATCCTTCTCCAGAAACTCTTGTCTCTAGAATCCTTCCCTTAAGTCTGTTTCAATTCCCTCCCTTGGTGATATTGTTCTAAATCTGTCAAGAGGATATGGATGGCACTGGCCAGGTCACATTCATTGCCCAGTTCTAGTTACCCTCAGAATGTGATATTGGAGCACTAATTTCAATCTGCCATTCTACTGGTTCCTTGATTTCCTTTGTCTGGTGGTGGGGCGGGGACGGGGGAGGCACTGGGCATGATCTAAGCAAAAATAATCACAGTCCATCTTGCAGCATCGAACAACCCCGCTATCTTTGTGCCATCTTGGGCCCCAAAACAGCGCCGCCCACTCTGAGGCTGCACATCCGTCATTTCCTGCACTGAAGAGCTCAGGAGAGCAGATCGGGATGCCATTTTTAAATGGCGCCCCCATCTCTTTTAACTTTGCGAGTCTGGGTCATGTCCTTTTGTGAGCGGGATCCAGATCACGACATCTCACGAGATCTGGTTAGATCTCACCAGGCGTAACGACCATTGGGAATCCTGGTGAGGCCTTTCCCAGGATCTACCAGCCAGGTACCGGCCTTATTCAGATGGGATGCAGCCAGTAGATCACGCCCATTAAGATTATGACAGCAATTTTTCCATTAATAGTGAAAGGAAATTGGCCCCAGAACTAATCCAGATGTAATTGCACCTCTACTGCTGATGACTACCTGTCAACAATGACAGAAATTTAAGTGTAGATGTGACTCGTTACCTGAAATTTGAGGATGGCTGAAGGAGAAAATTAATTATGGTTTTTACAGTCATTTTGGTGGAAGGATGAAAACAGACACCAGGGGCGAGATTCTCCGACCCTCGCCGGGTCGGAGAATCACCGGGGGCTGGCGTGAATCCCGCCCCCACTGGTTGCCGAATTCTCCAGCACCGGAGATTCGGCGGGGGCGGGAATCGCGCCGCGCGGTTGGCGGGGCCCCCCCCCGCGACCCTCCGGCCCGGATGGGCCGAAGTCCCGCTGCTAGAATGCCTGTCCCGCCAGCGTGGATTAAACCACCTACCTTACCGGCGGGACAAGGCAGCGCGGGCGGGCTCCAGGGTCCTGGGGGGGCGCGGGGCGATCTGGCCCTGGGGGGTGCCCCCACGGTGGCCTGGCCCACGATCGGGGCTCACCGATCCGCGGGCGGGCCTGTGCCGTGAGGGCACTCTTTTCCTTCCACCTTCGCCACAGTCTCCGCCATGGCGCGGCAGAAGAGACTCCCTCCACAGCGCATGCGCAAGGATGCCGTGAGCGGCCGCTAACGCTCCCGCGCATGCGCCGCCCGGCAATGTAATTTCCACGCCAGCTGGCGGGGCGGAAATTAACCCAGCGCGTGCCTAGCCCCTCAAGGTTGGGGCTCGGCCCCCCCAAGATGCGGAGGATTCCGCACCTTTGGGCGGCGCGATGCCCGACTGATTTGTGCCGTTTTTGGCGCCGGTCGGCGGACATCGCGCCGATACCAGAGAATTTCGCCCCAGGTTAGGAAGTCGGGTTTTAGCATATACTTTTAATCCAAATTGTTGATTACCATAATTGTCTGGAGCTGTTGAGACAAACACATGCAGTTAGATACAATTTTCTTGGAGCAGTATTTGTGGGCTGCAAACAGCCAATTCCAGGAAAGATGAGGTGTGCATGAGCTGGCACTCAATGGCAGATTTCAGGGCCGCTCAGGGCTCAAATGTGAAGGCACACACGCAGTCAGACATGGTACAGGAGGTCTTATGGAGAAAGGATGTCCGTACTCGAAGCAGGGAAGGTGTTCAACTTTTACCGTCCTTTTCCTCTCCGCTGCAGCAGCTGCTCTGCCTGGCACCATGTCCACCTGCAGACTAAGGGTGACACCAAGCAAGATCTCATGAGGACTCCCTTTTTCCCAATCACTCACAAAAGGTGTAAAAAGGAATAAATGTTGATAACATCTTGATGAAGTCTTGGCAAAGTGTCCCTGAAAGTCTCCTGATGTGTTTTAAAAGTCCACTTCAAATCTCCAGCAGCGAGTGAGCAAATAAATAATAAAAGATGATGTACATTTCACTAGAATTCAATAAACATTCTGGTGGTGGAGACAGCTCACCATTCACGTCCCGCTGAGATCGATGGGGCGCGGTTCTCTGATCTGGAGACTAAGTGCCGACGCCGGAGTGAAAACCGGAGTGTTTTACTCCGGATCCGGAGGCCGTTCCCAGACCCCGATTCACACTCCCCCAGGGGGCTAAGAGCAGTGCCGCGTCATTTACGCGCGCTGCGTAAAAGCGGTGCTGTGTAAATGACAGGGCCGGCACTGCGCAAATGATGTCAACCGCGCATGCGCAGGATAACTGGCAGCAACCCGCGCATGCGCGGTTGATGTCCTCCCCACAGCCGTCCTGCAAGATGATGGCGGATCGATCTTGCGGGGCAGCGGAGGAAAGGAGGTCCTCCTTCAGAGAGGCCGGCGAGCCGATCGGTGGGCACCGATCGCGGGCCAGACCCCTTTTGAGCACTCCCCCCAGTGCAGGAACCCCCCTCGCACCCCCACAGGCCGCCCCCCCCCCCAGCATTCCCACGGTGTTCACGCCGGCAGCGACCAGGTGTGGATGGCACCGGCGTGAAGCTGTCGTTTTGGGCAGGCCGCTCGGCCCATCCGGGCCAGAGAATATCGGGAGAGCGGAGGATCGCCATTTTGGGGGTCCTGGGTGATTCTCTGGCCTGCGCCGCGCAGACCTCGACGGGGCCGTTCTCGGCGCTGAACGGCCTCACAGGTAAAAATGGCGCCCCAGGCGATTCTCTGAAACAGCGCGTGAGCAGAGAATCGCGTCCATGGGGTTTTGTTAGCTTGCCCACCTCGCCGCCAGGAAAACCACCACTGGAGCTCCTGGTCCCATCGGCGAGAAGGGCTGGGAAATCCTACCCGAAGAGAACAGGATAAAATGTCCCCATTCGTTTTTTAAAAAGAAAAATTTCCTTCTTCTTCTTTCAGATGTTCTTTACTTTTTGATCGTTATTTTGCCTTGACCATTTCCATTCTATTTTGTTATTGCAGAAATTAATTACAGTGCGAATAAGGAAGGAAAATATGCGAACAGGGAATAAGCCAGTAAACATGAAAAAAGCCAGAGTCCTTCAGATCATTCCCTGTGAGTGATTTAAGAATTTAAATTAATGAATTTCTTTTCTTCATTTATTCTACCTCCGCCTACATCGAAATAATTCCCATTGTCCCTCAGGAAAAAGTCACCCCGGGACGTTTCATAAGTTCCCAGTCTCAATTTCTCATATTCCTTCCTGAGTGTGACCACTGTCAGAGGGAGGCAGTGAACTGAACAATGTGCTATATCCCAAAAGAGAAAGTGAAAAGGTGTCAATAAATTCTACCAAAGCCATTTGCTTTGCTCGTTCCAGAAAGAGTTTAAAAGTGGCGCTGCCGGAGATTTCGGAAGAAGTTTCCTGCCTGCTCTCTCACTGAAGGAGTGGCTTGAGGCAAAGGAAATAAACACAGCAAGGAACAAAATTCCTTGCAGTGCCCGGTTATCTTACATTTAAGACTTTTAATTGTAGTTTATGTTTTTTCTGAAATTTATCTTTCTAATTTAAAGTAAGTGTTTGAGTGCATGAAGTGTTTACAAAATGGGCCTGGTGGGTGTGTGTGGGGCGGTGGGGAGGGGTGGGGGAGAAATGCATTACAATACCATCTGTCCCATGAGATTAAGGTTTAAAATTGTCCAAATTGGCTAAAATCCTTTCTACTGATTTTATTTTTAAGTGGATGAATACAGTGGATTAGCACATTATTTATATACTTGAAAAGCTTCAAATTGAGAGTATTCCTTTGATATTAACATGGGGAAATCAGAGGCACTTATTTCCTTTGCCTGTGCTGTCAGTTTCTTTGTACAGATTTCCATGGTCAGAGACATCTCTGTGTCTGCTGAGTTAAGGAAGGCTACCTCATCGACACAGCTTTAATTGTTGATTGACAGCATCTGGTTTGTAGCCTATCCAAATCTAAAGTTTATACAGCGGGAGGAATCTTATGCTCTTGCTGCTGGTGAGTTTGGAGGCAGGAAGGACATCTACTTAGGCAGGATCGTGGCACGCTCTGGCCCAACATCCTTCCAGCACCTGACTGAATTAAGTTCTGGGCTGAAGGCCCATGATCAAAATTCTGTTCCGGCAGCAACTTAAGGCCCTTAAGCGGCCAATTGAAGACTGCTTAAAGACCTCATTCTATCACCACTGGGACTAACCTAACTACCAGCAGGCATGTAACCATGCAGCATGCATGACAACTGCTACCCTGTGGGCAGCTTGTCACCTCTGGGTGGTCCCTCGAACAAAGCACTCCGTGCCTGATCAAGGGAGTGGACATCGGGAAAGGGGCCAACTCCCTCTGCTTGTTTCCAACCAACCACCTATCCTCCCTGTCCTCATGACGTCCATCCACGACACCCCCCTCCCACCTCCACCCCCAATCTCCCCCCATTCCCCATGCCACCCACATCACTTACTTTTGCCCGAGGTTGCTTCACAATCCTGGGACTGAGGGGTGTGTTCTTCTGGTACCAACCACCACTTCCTCTGTAAAGGTGCTGAGTGCATGAGCTGCCACCCTCTGATTGGCCAACAGCTCTTGCAAGGTGAGATGTTGGCGCCCCACCCCTCCCCCTCAAGGTCTGACTAGCATGTTATTTGGTGGGCCTTTCAAAAAAGAGGCAGGAGAGACCTCCCACTATACCTCAACAAGATTCTGTCCCTAGCTGTAGAGTCCACTTTTTACATAACTTAGCTCTTTATTGATTAATAGCACATATTTTGTGTTATTTTTAGCAGAGCAAATATAGTGGTGATGAACTATCAATTACGATGAGACGAGAGTAGAATGTAATCGAGGCTTTATTACACAGATGTATGGCCTCCTACAGCAGTTTACGAAATGGCTGCTATTTGGAGAGCACACACATTTATACTCCGCCTACTGGGCGGAGCCAGCAGGCAGGGATCTACCCCCGTACCTGTAGTACAGGAGCCTTACCGGAATACCCATATATGCAATATAATGCAACAGTGGTGACTACCACAAGTGGCCAGGATTTGACAGCCCTCTCAAAGTGTGTCTCCCACCAGTGGGTGCAGTGAGCCATTTAGGTTTCCATCATAATATCCTGCCAGGCCGGGGACGGGGTGGGGGCATAAAATCCTGGCCGGTAATTTTAAAAATCTGTACTTCCCCTTAAAAATTTTGAGCCTCATTGAAAACAAAAGATTTGCACTTGTATACTGCTTTTCATGACCACAGAGTGCTTTGCAGCCAATAAAATACTTTTAAAATGTAGTCACGGTTGTAATAGTGGGCACATGGCTGCCAATGTTTGCACAGAAAACTACTCAAAAAAAGTAATGTGGCAATGCAAGAGTCTTTCTTGTGCCATTTATTGAGGGCCAATCTTAACCAGAAAGCCACTTTTTGAATTCCAGAGGTAAGAATGTCCTCCTTATTCCCCCAACCTGCTATGTTCCTCCTGCAAAGTTAACTAAGAACAAGTGTTACTTTCCTGATGTTTACGACCTGCTGGAGCACAGTCTCACTTCGAAATGTACGTCTGTCAAGCTGCTGAGAGGAGGAATTCAATTGGTATTTGGCTGAATATGATTTATTTTCCATTTTTAAGATGATTTCAACAGAGTCGTTCTTCCCAGAAAAAGAGGGCAAGAGTTCTCTGATTATATCAATGCTTCATACATTGATGTGAGTATGCTTACCGTAGGTTTATGTTTTGGTGTTGGCATGTATCATTGTGGACAAATCCTGAAACTACGACTTGTTTGCTTGCTTCGGGAACATTATAAACTACAGGTGAAAATGTCCATATGTCTTTCATTCTATTTTCCATCCAATTGTCATTTCCTTGGACTGAAACACTCTAAATCCATATTGTAAAACATAGCGATTGGACTTGGCAGATATTCTGTGTGAAATTTAGCAAAAGGCAGCTTGCATTGAGGAAGTTGAATTTTCCAAAGTGACTAGTTGTTTCACATCGTATTGTTTCAATATAATTTTGCATACAAGTGTTTGGAACAGGAATTCTACATAATGGGTGTGATAGGGAGATGATTTACTATCTCAATAATTTTATCCTTGGATCATGTTTCTCGAGTTGATTATAATCTGGGGTGGGATTCTCTGTGACCTGCGCGATGGCCTGACGCTGGTGAACCACTCCGTCGTCGGGCCTACTGGAAGTAGCGGAATTCTCCACACTTCCGGGGGCTAGGCCGGCGGCGGAGGGGTTTGTGCCGCGCTAGCCGCCGCCGAAGGGACTGCACGAATTAGCGCATGAGCAGAACCGCCGGTGTGGTTCCGCGCATGCGCAGACCGCCTGGTGTATTCTGCCGCATGCACGGGGGGTGTCTTCTCCGTGCCAGCCATGGCGGAACCCTACAGGTGCTGGCACGGAAGGAAGAAGTGCCCCCCGGCACAGGCCAGCCCGCAGTTCGGTGGGCCCTGATCGCGGGCCAGGCCACCGTGCCCCCCTCCCTCCCCGGGTCGGATCCCCCCCCACCCCGAGGACCGCACCAGCCAACTTACCTGCCAGGGTCCGCCACGTGGGACCATGTCCTATCCACGACGGCAGGACTGGTCAGGAACGGGCGGCCACTCGGCCCATTGGGGCCTGGAGAATTGCCGGAGGGGGCCGCTGCCAACGGCTCCCGACCAGCGTGTTGTGAATCCCAAAAACTAGCGCTGGAGAATACCGCAGCTGGCGTCGGGGCGGCAGGGCGGGATTCACACTACTCCCCGGGATTCTCTGACCCAGCAGGGGGGTTGGAGAATCCTGCCCCTGATGTCAGAACAGTGGTCATTTTCCACAAAAAAAAATCAAGATACCACAATTGGCACTTGAGGCCCAGTCTCAATCTTGTTCCTGGATTCAAAGTTTTGCAAAGGGAAATGAAATAGATGAAAATTGATTTTGCACCCAAACCATGTTTAACCACAAATTCAGTGTACGAAAATGTATCCTCACTGAGCTGCTTTTTTTTACAGGGTTATCGGCAGAAGGATTATTTTGTTGCTACTCAAGGCCCCCTCCCTCATACAGTGGAGGATTTTTGGAGAATGGTTTGGGATTGCAAGTCTCACACCATTGTGATGCTCACAGAACTCCGAGAAAGAGAGCAGGTATAATATCATAGAGCCTCGCTTAATGACATGGGCAAATGTCGGGTGAAGTAATTTTGTGGCAATCAAAGAACAAAAGTTCACAATGGTGACATGTCAAAAAATGTGTTTGTCTTGAAACTACAAAGATCTAACAATGCTCGAAAGATGAGTCATAATCAATTGTCACAAAGGGGTATAGCAATTTATTAAATGTTTCCAATGTTCATTAAGTAAATAAGTTGCACAATTTAATCATTTTGAATCAAGAAATATTATGGATTACACTGCAACATTTTACAAAATCCTAATCAAAGTGCAGATAATATATTTAGCTTATTTATATGCTGCAGCATTCCTCAACTCATAACTTGCACAAAATTCAGCTATATGCCTGTACTGTGTCTGAAATCAGCATTAAATAGGATAATTTAGCACATTACCAAACTGTAGACACACAAAGAAATATTAGGACCCTCCATACGATTTCTATGAGTTCAATTCAAGGTGCTTTTTTCTATTTCGGTTCTACCGAAGATAACTTTGACGGCGAGTGATTTTGGACGATATCTCATTAATATGTGCTAATTGGAGTCCTGTGCTCAGCTAGGACCCCGGAGACAATTTTAATGGCCTACTGGATTTCAGTGGCCAGCATATTTATATCGACCATTGAAACCCATCAGACACTCAGTGGAGTTCTTGAAGGGCAAATAAGAACTCTTTGCTGTGAGTCCTTGCTACTATCTCCTAACTTTCTATTAAAGTGTTCTGCTGTAATTTTAAAACATGTTCTAACTCTTGTATTCTTTCTGCAGGAGAAGTGTTCACAGTATTGGCCAACAGAGGGCTCTGCGACTTTTGGATCCTACACAATAGAAATGAAGAATGACCACATTTCTGATGCTTTCAGTGTCAGAGACCTCACCATCACAAACACCACAGTATGTGTTGCTTCAGATATTATTATAAATATAAAGCTTTCTCCAAAATAAATTAGACATGATGGACAGTTTAATTTAAATACAGTGATGCACTTTCCCCTATCTTTTGCTAATAAGGTGGAGGCAGATGCTTCAATCGTGTAAAAAAACATTTTACTTCCCTCGCAGGTAAAAAGTCCAATGACTGCCCCAATGATGCCTGTTGCTTAGTGAGTTTTGCCAGTTTGCCAAGAACAGGCTATTTCAGATTGTGGGGATATACTGGGCACAATTCTCTCCAAAAATGGCGAAGTTTTGGGCTGATTTGGTGGGGTGTTTCCAGTCAGCCTTTTGGGTGAGTTTCAAACCTGCATTCACTCTCACTTAGTCATTTTTGGGTGCTTGGGGAGTTTTCCACCGATCAATCCCACATTGAAGGCCTGATTAAATAGCTTTGTCACCCCCAACTAAGGAGGTGACAAGGCTGTTAATTGCGATGCTCAGGACCCATGTTTCAATGCCACCCCAAGGTCTTGCGAGACATCGCAATCTGGATCTCGCCCTCACTGGGTGGGATCTAGATGTGGATATTTAAGTGAGCAGCTGGGCTCACTTTAATATGTTTGGACCAGATTCTCCCAAGGCCCGGGATCAAACGCCCATGCCTGGGAGACCTCACCATGCCTCCATTTAGCACTGGTCCACACAAACATGGACTAGGCTTAAGGGCACCTGGTGGGGTCTCCCAGGCCATCTGAAGCCACTGGTCAGAGTGTGGGCAGGGTGGTACCCTGGCATTCCTGCTGGCACCTTGGCACTGCCAGCCTGGCACCTTGGCACTGCCACCTGGGAACGCTGGCAGTGTTCTCCCCCGGGTGCCTGGATGTCAGATTGGCACTGCCAGAGGAAGTGCCGGTGTACTGCCCTGCCCAGTCTCGGACCACCTGGAGAGCTCCAATTGCCGCTGAGACCCCTGGAGTGGTTATACCGCCTAGTCTCCACTTGTGGAGACCAGTACTAATCGGTGCCCGGGTGAGGCTTTGCCAGTGCGGCCGGTGACTCCCAGGCGCCCAGAGAGTGCATCCTCAAAGAGTCCGAGCATATTTAAATGAGTCATATGATTATTTGGATCAAGCAAAGTAAGTGCGTGATCCAGATTGCGCCTGATGCCCTGAGTTGATGACTCGTGTGCGAATTTGCGCCTGGTATAAAGCCAGATTTTGGCCACACCCGTGATGCTCCCAGTGCATTGAGATCAGTGCCGGGTGCAATGCGGTGGAAATATCGCACCCCATGTATTTTTTCTCCTCAAAGAAAAAATCTTGATCCTATAGTCCTTGAAAACTATCATCCCATCTCCAAACTCCCTTCTTACCCCAAAGCATTTTAATGTGTTGTTGCCTCCCAAATCCATTTCCATCTTTCCCAGACTCCATGGACTGCATTCTCCGCAGCACTGCGCTGAAATTGCGTTTGGCGCGGGGGCGGAGAATCGACATTCCCACCGGATCGCGCCCGGCACCCGGAGAATCGCTCGTCCATGAATCACGCCGCACGGCTGGGGGGCCATTGCCAGAGGCCCGCCCAGCGATACTCTGCTCCTGACTGGCCGAGTTCCCGATGGCGTGGTTCTAACCACGTATGGCCGATCGGGACGTTCGCGCGGTGGCTGCAGACTCAGTCCGCGGCAGCACTGGTGGGGGGCGGGGGGATCCAGCACCGGGGAAGGCGGGGGGTCTTCTGGGTAGCTGGGGCAGCGATCGGCCGGTCCGATGCAGGGGCGCGGGGCCGATTGGTGGGACCTTGTGTCTTGTGATGGTCCGCGGTCCGAGTCTGCCATGGCGCTTTGCGCAGCCGCTGG
Source organism: Scyliorhinus torazame (assembly GCF_047496885.1). Classification (NCBI taxonomy): domain Eukaryota; kingdom Metazoa; phylum Chordata; class Chondrichthyes; order Carcharhiniformes; family Scyliorhinidae; genus Scyliorhinus; species Scyliorhinus torazame. The sequence goes on along the minus strand of NC_092722.1, from coordinate 148,021,729 downwards.
AGGCCGCCGCCGTGTGCATGCACGGACTCGGATTCAGAAGTTCGGGGGGCCTGTATCCGCAGCCAAAGCTGTGTGAAGTTCCCAGGGTCCCTGCTAGTCCCTGTAGGTAAGTGAATCGCTCTTTATTTTTTGCAGGAAACTGGGGAGTGAAACGCCAGAGTTTTTATGCCGGCGTGGGGGACATAGCCCCATTTTGGGAGAATCCAGCACCATGTTTCAATCCCAACCAACAGCTTTCCACTCCTGCCACAGTACCAAAATAGTTATCATCAAATTCATAAATGAAACCCTGGGTGAAATTCTCCCCCAACGGCGCGATGTCCGCCGACTGGCGCCAAAGACCGCGCCAATCAGACGGGCATTGCGCCGGCCCAAAGGTGCGGAATGCTCCGCATCTTTGGCGGCCTAGCCCCAACATTGAGGGGCTAGGCTGACGCTGGAGGGATTTCCGCCCCGCCAGCTGGCGGAAATGGCGTTTGTTGCCCCGCCAGTTGGCGCGGAAATGCGGCGCATGCGCGGGAGCGTAAGCGGCCGCTGACAGTTTCCCGGCGCATGCGCGGGAGCGTCAGTGGCCGCTGAATGTTTCCCGCGCATGCGCAGTGGGGAGAGTCTCTTCCGCCTCCGCCATGGTGGAGGCCGTAGCGGAGGCGGAAGGGAAAGAGTACCCCCACGGCACAGGCCCGCCCGCGGATCGGTGGGCCCCGATCGCGGGCCAGGCCACCGTGGGGGCACCCCCCGGGGTCAGATCGCCCCGTGCCCCCCCAGGACCCCGGAGCCCGCCCACGCCGCCTGGTCCCGCCGGTAAATACCAGGTTTGATTTACGCCGGTGGGACAGGCAATTTCTGGGCGGGACTTCGGCCCATCCGGGCCGGAGAATTGAACGGGGGGTCCCGCCAACCGGCGCGGCCCGATTCCCGCCCCCGCCCAATCTCCGGTACCGGAGACTTCGGCGGGGGCGGGATTCACGGCGGCCAACGGCCATTCTCCAACCCGGCGGGGTGTCGGAGAATGACGCCCCCTGTGTGACTGTGACAAAAGTAAACTTTCCCTTCTTGACCTTTTTGACTTGTCTGCAGCCTTTGACAGAGTTGACCATCTTCTCCCAATGCCTCTCCACTGTCATCCAGGTGGACTGCTTTCACCTGATTCCATTCTTATTTGTCTCATGGTAACCAGAAGACCACTTGCTTCTCTTCCTGCTCCTGTAACATTACCTCTGGTGTCACCCAAGCATCTATCCTTGATCCCCTGCTATAATAATAATAATAATCGTTTATTGTCACAAGTAGGCTTCAATGAAGTTACTGTGAAAAGCCCCTCGTCGCCAGGTTCAGACGCCTATTCGGGGAGGATGGAACGGAAATTGAACCTGCGCTGATGGTCCTGTTCTGCATTACAAGCCAGCTGTCTTAGCCCACTGTGCTAACCAGCCCCTATAATAGTCGCTTATGTCACAAGTAGGCTTCAATGAAGTTACTGTGAAAAGCCCCTATTACACATCTGCATGATGAATAACATTTTTTTAAAATAGATTTAGAGTACCCAATCCATTTTTTCCAATTGAAGGGCAATTTAGTGTGGCTTGCACATCTTTGGGTTGTGGGGCCAAAATCTACGCAAACACTGGCAGAATGTGCAAACTCCACATGGACAGTGACCCAGAGCCGGGACCTCGGCGCGGTGGGGCAGAGGTGCTAACCATTGCATCACCATGCTGCCCCATGAAGAATAACATTTAAGGGGGGCGATTCTCCCAAATGGAGCCAAGTGTTCGCGCCGTCGTGAACACCGTCGCATTTCACGATGGCGCGAAACGGTCACGTGGACAACCGATTCTGTCCCCCACAGGGGGCCAGCACGGGGCTGGAGCGGTTCACGCCGCTCAAGCCTCCTTTCCTGGTGCCAAATGGGCGCCGCGCCAACCTGCGCATGCGCGGGCGACTTCTTCAGCGCGCCGGCCCAGACTCAACATGCCTTCGGTGTTCAGGGGCCGGCCGCGCAGGAAAGTAGGCCCGGGGGGTGAGAGGCCAGCCCACTGATCAGTGTGCCTCGATCGCAGGCCAGACCCCATCGTAGGCCCCCCCGGGGACGGAGCCCCCCCCATCCCCCTCCCACAGGCTGCCCCCGACCGTTCGCGCAGAGTTCCCGCCGGCAGCGACCAGGGATGAACGGCGCTGGCGGGAACCTGTCGTATCCGCGCGGCCGCTCGGCCCATCCGGGCCAGAGAATTGACGGCCCTGCCGATTCCAGCGGCCTGCGCCGCGCCGGCGCAAATGGCGCCGATTCTCCGCACCTCGGAGAATCGTGCATCGGCGTCGTGGCGTGGTTACGGCGATTCTCTGGACCGGCGCGGGGCTCGGAGAATCGCCCCCAGATGTTTCTATTAATAAGAATATGTAATATTTTGTAGTGCTGCACCAACTACTGCTGTTAATTTATCTTTTCACAAATCTGTCTCATATTAGCACTCACGATACCACTAAATATATAATTATGATATAATAAATATATTTCCACCAAACTAATTATTTTCGTTTCACTACACAGACCCATCAAATATAGAACAGAAACTAGCCATCCGGCACAACCTGTCAATATTAGGGTTTATGCTCCACAAAAGCCTCATAAGAAGCATAAGAAGTAGGAGCAAGGAAAGGCCGTTCAGCCCCTCAAGCCTGTTCCACCATTCAATAAGATCATGTCATATTTGACCAAGGCCTGAACTCCACTTTCCTGCCTGCCCCCGTCACCGTTGAACGTTGCCACCTTCGTCTCACCCTATCAATTCCCCTCATGCTCTTGCCCATCCTTCTTTTAATCATTTATAAAACAATTATTTTAGCACTTACGTTCAACAAATTACAAAACAAAGTATATCAGGAACTATAGTGATAAGATAAAAGCAAATTATTGCAGATGCTGGAATCTGAAATGACAGCAGAAAATACTGATAAATCTCAGCAGGTCTGACAGCATCCATGGAGAGAGAAGGGAGCTACCATTTCAAATCTGTATGACTCTTTGTCAAAGCTAGGAAAAACTATTAGTAACCATATTGAAATATTATTATGCGGTGCCAAACAGGATTTATACACATAGCTGACCATAAATTGAACATACAGCACAAAAGTGTTTGTAGATGAGAGTATTTTATATTTCTAGGTTTTGTTAAGATTAAGCTGATATAGTAGAAAACCAATACAATTTAATTTAAAAACAATAACATTGCAATTAAAATGCAGGAAAGCAAGAGCAGGATAGTTCGACAGTTCCATTTTCACGGCTGGCCTGAGATCGGCATTCCAGTGGAAGGTAAAGGGATGATAGACCTGATTGCAGCAGTCCAGCGACAGCAACAACAGTCCGGCAATCATCCGATCATCGTGCACTGCAGGTACTTCATGATGCAAGTAGAGATAGAAGTTGACACCCCAGCCCTTTCTAATGCTTAATCATGAGATCAGAACATCTAATCTGGTGGATTGGCGCATCGGTGCCAACCATCTGGAAATCGGACAAGCTTCCATCCATTACTCGATAACAAATTGGGGCAGCATGGCTGTAATTTTCTGCGATATGTGCTGCTGGAAGGGGAGGCTCCCTGGTAGCAGCACAAAGTTGGATGTTCTTCCTACTCTGGTGACTACATTCTGCATGCAAAACAGCTGAAAGGACAGACTTCTGATTATCTCTTACCCTTCATGACTGGAGGATGTTCCAAAGTGCTTGACACTCAGTTAAGCACTTTTGAAATGCAGTCACTGTTGTAATATAGGATACATGGTGGTCAATATGTGGACAGCAAGCTTCCACAAATTGCAATGGAATAATGAGCAGACAACTGGTTTGTGTGATTTTGATAGAGGGATCAATATTGGCCAGGATAACATGATAACTCACCTGCTTCTTTTCAAAATAATGGCATGGGATTTTTTATGTCCACTTGAGTGGATAGACAAGGCCTCGATTTAACCTCTCATCCAAAAGATCAACAGCGGAAGTCTCCATCGGCGCGGTCCTCCGGTCCGCTGGCAGCGCACCCAAGCCTGCGGGGTTTCCAACGGCATGGGGTGGCTACAATGGGGAACCCCATTAGCCGGCTGCGGGAATGGAGAATCCCGCTGCTGGTGGGTATGTACCATGTGGGAAAACGCAGCTGGTGGACCAGAGAATCCCTCCCCTTGAGTGTGTTTTCCGGTAGTGCAGGCAGCTTGCCATTGGCCGCTGGTGGGATCTCCCAGTCCCGCTGATGTCTATGGCATTCTGTGGCTTGTCCATCCCGCTGTCAGGGAACCCCCTGCGGGGGAGGGGGGTGGGGGGCTGCTGCTTTCGATGGGATCAAAAGATTCCGCCAGCAGGAAAAGCTGGAAAGTTCCACCACACGTCTTTGACTGGAGTGTCAACCTTGATTTTCATGCCCAAGTCGTTGGCCCGGACTTGAACCTTGAACCTTCTCATTCAAAAGCGATACTGATGTCAGCTGAGCCACACCTGACACTGGTACTGGGTCATGCAGACCAGGAGGATTCCATTTTCAATTGTTGGCCTATTGGCCAAGCCCACTTGGGGTTGAACCACATTTCCTCTCAGAAAAACAGGTCTCGGAATTTAACTGGAGTATCTGCTTCTCACAGAATGTGGAATACTATAATGTGCATAGATACGGTATGTATTGGATTAGGTTGAGTAGTGATGCCTCTCCTCTGACTTTATAACTTGTCGGTACTCATTATCTAGGGTCAATATCCAAGAGGACAAAGTGCCAGTGGGCTGCTGCTTCTATATAGATCTCCTGTATGAATCATGAGAAGGAGCTATAAAATCAAAATTCGCAACTCTGCCATTGATTGCAGGAGGTTCTTGGTCCTTAAAAATTTAAATTTGCCTCTCCCGATCTACACACAGCAACACTGAACACCAGAGATAGTTGGCACAAATTGATTGATATACGTAGATATGAATTAAGGGCATGAGTAGGCTATTTGGCCTCTCAGGCCCTCTCCGCCATTCAATAAGATCATAGCAGAACTGATTGTGACTTCAGCTCAATTTTCCTTCCTACTCCCTATTTGGTTCCATTGTCAGTGAAGAATCTAGCTAATTCGGCATTAAAAATATGCAATGATCCTACCTCCACCACTCTCTGGGGAAGAGAATTCCACAGACTAATAACTCTCTGAGAGAAAAACATTTCCTCATCCCTGTCTTAAATGGGAGGCCCCTTATTTTTAAACTGTGTCCCTGAGTAGTTCTAGTCTCCACAAGGGGAAAGATCCTTACAGCATCTACGCTGACAAGTCCCCACAGGTGGCATAATTGGTAACACTGCTGCTTCACCATGCCAGGAACCCGGGTTCAATTCCGGCCTCTGGTGACTGGGTGGAGTTTGCATTTTCTCCTCTTGTCTGCGTGGGTTTCCTTCGGGTGCTTTGCTTCCCTCCTACTGTCCAAAGATGTGCAGGTTAGGTGGATTGGCCATGCTAAATTGCTCCTTAGTGTCTAAAGATGTGCAAATTGGGTGGGGTTATGGAGATAGGTTGGGTAAGTGGCCATTCTTTCAGAGGATTGGTGCAGACCTGATAGGCTGAATGGCCTCCTCCTGCACTGGAGGAATTCTGGGTGGGATTCTCCGCTGGCAGGATTCTCCGTTTTGCCGGTGCCCTGGGGTTTCCCCGAAGGCGTGGGGTTGCCCCACAATGGGAAACTCCATTGACCGGCCGGCGTAACGGAGAATCCCGCCAGCGGGTCGGGATTCTCCGGGGCAGAAATGTGGTGCAGCGGGGCGGAGAATCCCACCCTCTATGTTTCAATAGTATTGCATTTCATTCTTCTGAGCTCCAATGAATACAGGCCCAGCCTGTCCAATCTTTCCTCCTCAGGATATCCTGATCCCAGGAATCAGTCAAGTGAACCTGCTCTGAACTGCATTTAATGCAATTATCACCTTTCTTAAATTAAAGAGAACCAATCCTGTACCCAGTACTGTAGATGTGGTCTCACCAATGCCCTGTACTACTGTAGCAAAAGATCTGTTTATATTCCATTCCACTGCAATAAACAACATTCAATTTGCCTTCCTCATTACTTGCTGTACTTGCTTATTAACGTTTTGTTATTCATGTAGCAGGACACCCGTCTCTCTCTGTATCTGAATTCTGCTATCTCTCTCTTAAATAATCTACTGCTTCTCTTATCTTCCTTCCAAAGTGGAGATGCCCACATTTTCCTAAATTATACTCCATGTGCCAATTTTTTGCCCATTCGCTTCACCATTCTGTATTTCCTTACAGAATCCTTTGGTACGTTTTTCACCTCGCATTATGCCTGCCGTTCATCCGGATGCATCATGAGGGAAGCCTAAATCAGGCTTCACGCTGGGCACAAACGTCGGGCGAGTCAACCGACCGCAGCGCATGATCCATGATATTTAATGAGCCAAACCCACCCAAAATGACACTTGCGGTCCGATTCAACTAATTGGGAACAAAGTCCCATTGGAGCACTGGGAAACACATGGCTATACAACTCAACCCGTGATGTATATGGGGCCTCAGCAGGAAACGCAAGGCTGAGGATGCACATAGCCTCATTTTGTACACTGGGGAGCTCCACTTGCTGGAACTCCCAATATCTCGCTACACTGGGTACGCCATTTAAAAATGGCATCCTAATTTCTGGATCTCCTGCAACGACCACCGAATTCCCCCACCAAACCCCCATCCCCAGCGAGAATGCACTATGGGAGCATCCAGGGCAGTCCCGGCCCAATCGCATGCATGCAAAAATGCCAGCCTGGCACAGCCAACCTGGCACATTGGCGGTGCCACTGCCAGATGGCAATGCCACCTGATCACCTTGGCAGAGCCAGGCTGGCACCCAGGTGGCACCAGCAGTGCCAGGACACCACCCTGCCCAAAGGGTATGCAGCTGGGAGCCTTTGATTCCTGGGAGACCAACATTGAACAGTGCTCACCTGTGATCTTGGAGGTGAAGGGGGGTGACTTGCAGAGCCTCAGGTACCTCAAGAATCTGCACATAAGAGTGAAACTAGCTGACATGCTTTACTATGCAGATTTGCCAAAATGTGAACTCTCCCACAATGGGCGGGATTTACATTGCAACATCGATCTCATAAGGCGTTGTGAGCTGGGTAGATCCCCGGAGTGGTGTCTCCTGGCTTTTATTGGCCACGCTGCGCCACGGTCCACTCCGTTTGGGGCTCAGCGTGGCCATTGGATCATACCCTCAGTCATTTTCTAGAATTGCACCCTTTATGTCCTTTCCTATCTACCTATGTGTCATCCGAAAATTTAACAACATTGCTCCCATCATCCAAATCATGAGTACAATTGTAAAAGTCCCCAGAAATGACTCCTGTGCCACTCAACTCATTGCATGCTATCAACCCAAAAGTGACCCAACCATGGCCAATCTCTCTTTCCCGTTAGCTAAGCAATGCTCTTTCTATCTTGCCCCGTAATACTGTGAGCTCTTATTTTGTATAGTAATATTTGATGTGACACCTTATAAAATGCCTTGTAGAAATCCAAGTACACACAGCCACAGGTTCCGCTTTATCCAAGTTGTTTGTTACTTCTTCAAGGGACTCTTAATAAATCAGTCAAACATAATTTCCCTTTCACAAAACCATGTTGACTCTGTCTGATTGCACTGAGATGGACTGCTATAACCTCCTTATTAATAATTTCCAGCATTTTCCTGATGAAGCTGTTAAGCTGTAATTTCTTGCTTCCTATCTTCCTCCTATCTTAAATAGAAGAATTACATTTGCTATTTTCCAATCTGATATGCTTTCAGTATCTAGGTAATTTTGGAAAACCAATTCATTCTACTGTCTCAGCAGCTACTTATTAAAACCTCGAGATGAAATTTGTCAGGACCTGATGACCTGTCAGCTTTCAGTTCTAATGATGTTCTCGATACTCTTTCCCTGGTAATTGTAATTATTTTTTTCACCTCTTGATAAGTACTTCTGGAATGTTATTTGTATCCTTTACAATGAAAACAGATGTAAAACATCTGTTCAATTCATCCATCATTCCCTTATTTTCCATTATTAGTTCACCATTCTCACTTGATAAAGGACCAATACACATTTTTCTTACTCCTTTCTTTTTTAAATACCTGTAGAAGCTCTTACTATCTGTTTTTATATTTCCAGCTAGCTTTCTCTCGTACTCTAATTTTCTCCTCCTTATTATTTATTTAGTTATTCTTTGCTGTTTTTAATATTCCTTCCAATCTTATAACCTGCCACTAATCTTCGCAGAATTCTATGTTTTTTTTCTTTCAATTTGATACTATCGCTGACTTCCTTAGTTAGCCATGGATGGCATGTCTTTCCCCAGAGTCTTTCTCACTGGAATGTATCCTTGCTGAGTATTACAAAATATCTTCTTAAATGTCTGTCACTGCATCTCTACTAACGTACCCCTTAACATAATTTCCCAGTTGACTTTAGATAGCTCTGTCTTTATACCCTCATTATTGCCATTGGTTTTAGTCCCACTCTTCTCTCCTGTGGACTGAATGCAAACTTCAATCATGTTATGATCACTGCTACCTAGGGGCACCTCTAATTTGAAGTCATTAATTAATCCTGTCTCATTGCACATTTCGGGTCTAGAATGGCATTCTCTCTGGTTGGTTCCAGCACATGGTCCACTAAATAGTGTCCCAGAAACACTCAATGAACTCATCTTCAAGGCTGCCTTTGCCAATTAGATTTACCCAACCTATAATAGATAAAAATCACACTTAATTGACACCGAACCATTTTCAAAATCTCCCATTATGTCTTCCTGCACATTCCATACTATAATGTGGTTACTGTTAGAGAACCTATAAATTACTCGTACAAGTGACATCCTACCTGTAATAATTCTTAATGCTACCCAAATTGATTCCGCATCTTGATCTTTAGAACTCTCTTATCATTATCGTTCTCTTTTGTACTAATGACGTCCTTAGTTAACAGATCTATGCTTTCATCTTTCCCAAGCTTCCTGTCCTTCCAAAATATCATGTATCCTTGAATATTCCGGTCCCAGCCTTGTCATCTTGCAGAAAAGAAAATGCAAATTACAGAAATATTACAGTGACATTGCAATATGATAGTCACTGTAATATTTCTGTCATTTGCATTATCTTTGCAGTAGATAGACCAATGCATAGGTAGACTTGTATCTCAGACTCAGCATAACTCGGGTTCAAAAATGAGGCACTTTACAGCAGCATTCAAAGCTTAACATCAAGTTCAGCAAATTCAGATCATAACATCTGCCCCCATTTACTTAAATGACATGGTGATTCTGTTATTTCCATTTCCATCTCCTCTCAACCCATCTTTTCTTTGCTTATCCCATAACCACCCCTTTCTGATTAACCATCATCCCTTTTTTTCATTTAATCTCTCCTGCCTTGCACCTTATTACAGACCTACCTTTTGTTCTTCCCTTCACCCACCTTTCCTTGCTTCTGTACTTGCTTAAGTAAGACCTGTTACCGGTCTAATATTTACAGTTCTGATGAAAAATCATCAATATGAATGTTGGGATAAGGTTTTCTGGTCCCGTGGAGACGGGGTTGTGGGCAACCAGGAGGATTGGGTGGCAGGATGGTTTTGAGATGGCTCCCCCGATGCATTCCCAACTCTGCTGGAGTTCCCCTGCTGGGAACAAGATTTATTGCAGACTCCATGGAGGCAGACAGCCAAATAGGACAATCTAGGCCCCAATTATGGTCTATTTTGTGATGGCACAGTGGTTTACCACTGTTCGAGTATGGAATATGACAGCTTATTAGAGTCAGCCTGTAGGTGGCAGACCAGGGCTCATTAGAGTGAGAAAGTCTCGTGCCCCAAAGATGGGGCTCTATGATGCGAAGCTGAAACCTCGTCCAAAGCCAATCCTGTGGAGGGGTTCCCCTCCATCCGGATGGCCCTACCGTCTTTGGGTGCCCTTTTGCCAACATCTCTGGAGGCAATGTTGAGCTCTTACATTTGCCTTTTTACATCAGTAATAGCCACCTCGCCTGGTGGGGCTGCTGGCCGTCCTGTGCTGCAGGCCCACAAATTGCGCCTCATACCTTGGGAACCCTCTGGTTATCATTAATAAGGGAATGGGAAGGCAGAGAATTAAGAGGCCACCTCTCAAAATATAGTGACAGTAGATGTGCTGGCAACAAGAGCCAGATGTGGACTCACATAGGGTCCTAATGCCTGCTGGAAAACTTAGCCATTAACTCTGTTCCCCCTTCTCCACACGCTGCCTAAACCTACTGAGTAATTCCAGCATTTTTTGTTGCAAAGTCTAGGCCTTGACGATACACAGAACAAAATGACAACACAAGTTGGTTTTAATGGTTGTCCGTGTATAAGTAGCGATGTTGCAAGAGATAATTATGCAAGAAATCCTGGCATCTGTTTCCATTAAGCTGCCTCTAAACCAGTGTCAGCATCAGGAGTGGGGTAAAGATTGAGCAATTTAGGCAGGTGTCCTTCAATACCATGTTGCTATTCACATCAGACTCAAAACAAAAAGCAGCAGAATCACGATTGGGAATTAAAAAATTCAGTGAAGAAATTCGTTGCAGCTAGTTTCGCCCGAATTGGTCAAATTCGAAGCCATTTGGGACTGATTCATGACCCCCAATGGCTCCGCCACTGTCAGTATGAAACCTGCCCCATAGGGTAAGTTTACTTGGTCTGAGAATTGATTCAAAGGACAGAAGTTGCATGATTCACTATGTTACATGTTGGATGAATTTCAAAAGGTATTGGGTCTTACATGACCTCCAATTGACAGCGCAAAGTACCAGATCAAGCCACTGTTAATTTACTGTGGAGTTGGTCCCCCAGGATTAATTTACTAAATGCTAGGATTGAGAATCAATTAGTACAAAATAAATGTGGGCATTAATATTGTGTAAAGCATTTGTTAATCCTCCTAAATCCATATTTTCCACTGGGTCAGCAGGAGGAAATAGCACCGTTAACAGCCATTACTTATTCATTCTAGACAATCAAGTGGCATTTAAAGTTTCACTGTGTCAAGTGGGAATACTTTCTATCATGTTTGCTTTAAAAGGATTTATCTTTCTCAAAATCACTTTGTTGGATGAAGAAGTTTGGTTACAAGCACAACAGTGTTACAATTTTTGCACACTTCTCATTTCATCAATTTTCCAAGTGTCATGTAGAATCCTATCAAGATGGTTTACTATTTAAATAAAACTTGAATCTATTTATTTTGCAGTGCTGGTGCTGGCAGGACAGGTACATTTATTGCATTGAGTAACATTCTGGAGCGAGTGAAAGCTGAAGGACTTCTAGACGTTTTCCAAACTGTCAAGAGTTTACGGATGCAACGGCCACACATGGTGCAAACACTGGTATGATATGTTCTATTTTGGACTTCCTGAAGCATTAAAAGAAGTTGAAGTGAAACATAATGCTGATCCTTTAAAAAATATACACTGTCATGCATCAACTACATTTTCATTTCTTTAAGAAAATATTTTGCTTTATCTTTGCAGGAGCAGTACGATTTCTGTTACCAGGTGGTACAAGATTTTCTAGACATACACTCCGATTATGCCAACTTCAAATAAATGTTTGCCTTAGAGATTTTTAAAAAACTTTTCAATTGTTAGCTGACGGGCCAGTAAAGCATCTTTTGTACATTAAATTATCAAGAATTTATTTTGTATTTTGCTATGCACTTGTTGTCTAGAAGAATATTACTAATACATTGAAGGTCTTTTATTGTCTTGTGACTATGCTTTTGAGTATTTAGGTTACAGTAATTGAGGAGTCATGCATCTGCCAGGAGTCATTCAATATTTTTAACTGAATGAGCTCAATGGAGTACATTTATCATCCAGCGCACTCCTAAAAGAGCATTATTTAAAAATAAATCTTTTATACATCATTATCAGTTACATTGTATTTTGAATCTTGAATGTACAGAAGATTGAATCAGATCTACTGAAAAAAAAATTGTTTTGTGAAAATTCCAACAATGTTTGACCCCGTCAAAGTACTACAAAATGTGAATTTATACTGTGCATTGGAGTTTGCATTATTTTCAGAAGGTTGGGTATAATGCATATATAATAGATATATTTTTATATGAAAAGTTTACAGTGTTATAAAGTTAGTTGCATATCATGCGTATTGACATTGTGTTTGCTTACCTAAAATGTTTGTTCTTAAACATGTTTAATAACAATACGCTGGTGTCCAGAAGTTACACTTTTTTAAATCTATTTATTTTATATACTACCCCACAGACAGAACCTTGGCTGGTGCTGCACCAGGGTCACACACCCTCCTCCCTGCAATGGTGGCCCTTTTGTCCCATTGATGTTGGCCAGGACAGCCCAACATTAACCAGCCTAGATCTGGTGAGATTCATCAGGACACTCAATTTACATCTCTGATGTAAATGAGGCTGGGGTGACAAAACCATGGTTGTACCTATACCACCGAACAGGCAACTGATCAGCAGACCACCAATGGGTGGCTCAAAATTCAAAATCCATCCTCCCATTAATATTGCTCATTGTCACACTATTTCTACACGTGGGCCACCTTTAACAGTGCAGCACAGACTGTGTTGATTCCCAGTGAACAGACATTGCTATCTGTAGAGCCCACATGGGGTTCCTCAATGATATCAATGAAGAAAGCTGCTTGGAGTGCATGGGTAGCAGCCCGCAATGAAACCTGTCAATGGACAATCAACATAATTCTGTGTAGCATGCAACACAATCAAATTTCTACCCCACAGAACCTAGGACGTGTCTTAAATAAATATGAAACTCTCTGCACCCATGATGTAATATTTGTTTTAGTAAAAAGGGGAAAGTGGTGTCCGTTTTATCAACAGTTTCATATTTTCACAGATCGAATAATAATTCCTCCCAGTAGAAAAATGTAAAAATGCATCATATTGATCATCTGAAAGAGAAAGAAACACTGGATGTTACCTTTTTTCAGAAGTAAATACATTTCCTAATAAATAAATGTATCACTAGCAGTTTCAGTATTGGAATAGAGGTTTACTGAACAGTCACAAATATTTCAGTGTCAGAAAAGAGTGAAAGAATAATTTGATATATTTACAGTCAATGAGAGATGCCAATTTAAAGGATGATAAGTGCAGTTGCCATTTATTTAGTATCAAACCAAATGATAACCTATATGGATAGTACTGATTTCCATTTAGGTCCTGTGTAAATACAAGTGAAGGTAAAATAGAAATGAAATGAAGACAAATCTTGAAATAAGTTAGATATTCTGCTTTGTGTCAGACTGCCATGAATGTGGAGAAAATGATGAACTACAGAAGCAGATACTTCATAAAATTGAAAGGAAGAAATGAAGTTGTTTTTCACTGGTGCAGATTAGTCAGAATGCCACTGAATCTTTTGCTGCCATCATAGAATGTTGCAATATGGAAACAGGCCTATTGGCCCAGGAGATCTGTGCTATTGGCTCTTTACAGGAAGCAAGTCTAATTTCTCATTGTTCCTCCCTATACCCTTTAGTATTCCTCTTTTTCAAGCAACTTTCCAATTCCCTGCTAAAATAACTCACTTTGGCAACAGTTTGTAAGAAATTATGCATCACCTATGTAATCATATTTTAGTATTGCTGAAAAAAGAGACATGTCAAAGCAGCGTGGCATTTGCTTTTACTGGAATATATATATATATATATATATATGTGTGTGTGTGACTGTAGTTAGCACTGTTGCTTCATAGCTCCAGAGTCCCAGGTTTGATTCCCATCTCGGATCACTGTCTGTGCGGAGTCTGCACGTTCTCCCCGTGGCTGCGCGTGTTTCCTCCAGGTGCTTCGGTTTCCTCCCAAAGATGTGCAGGTTAGGTTGATTGGCCATTCTAAATTGCCCTTCGTGTCCAAAAAAAAAGGTTAGGTGTGTTACGGGGATATGGCCGAGGTGTTGGCTTAAGTAAGGTGCTCTTTCCAAGGGCCGGTGCAGACTCGACAGGCTGAGCTGTAAATTCTATAATTCGCTGATTCATTCATCAGGGCCATGCCTTGCCTTGACCAATCAAGGTCAAGCTGCGTGGTTTAAAATTTAAACAATGCTCGGAAGGTAACTGTGCATTCTCTCTGGCAATGCTCCTACTAATCAAAGTCCACTTGCCAACCAAACAGCACTCTCTTATACAGTATACATTGTTGTTTTCCCTTCGTATTGGTATTCTTCTCCTGATGAGTGCAAGATGAAAAACTTTGACATGCTTCTTTTTTCAGCAACACTCAAGTTCTTCATTACCAAAGGACTATTAATCATATTTAAGGAAAGATACCACTTGCATCAGAGGCGGTACGTGAAAGGTTCATGACATTGGTCCCTGGGATGAGAGGGTTGTCCTATGATGAGAAGCTGAGTAATTTGGGTTCATAATCTGTGGTGCTCAAAAGAATGAGAGGTAATCATACAAAAACTCTGAAGGGGAGTTAAGGTTACACTAAGAGTCTGTTTCCATGGCTGCGGGATCTAAAACAAGGGGGGGGAGGCACAGTCTCACAATAAGAGGCCGATCATTTCGGACTGAAATGAAGAGACATTTCTTCACTCAAAGCATTGCCAATCTTTAAAGTTCTGTGGTCCAGAGGATTGTGGATACTCCAATGCCAAATATATTTAAGGCTGAGATATTCAGGTTTTGGTCACTCAGTGAATCGATATGGGAACCAGGCAGGAAAGTGGAGTGGATGTCGAAGATCCGACATAATTGAATTGAATGCTGGGGCAAGTACAATGGGCCATGTGGTCTGTTCCTGTTCCTTTCTCTTACGTTCTAATGTAACAGTTTTTTCAAAGTCCTTTTTGTTTTCCTATCTTAATTTTTAAAAACTTTTTTTTAAAGTATTTTTATTAAGGATTTGCAGAATTTTTCATAATAAAACAGTAGTAACAATAATAACAAAACCATCTAGAGTGAACATTAACATAGTGTAAAAAGAGAATATACAATAACAATTAAATAGACATTACCCCACGCGACTCAGTCTTTTAATTTTTTTAAATTAACCACTGTAAATCATTATTATATGTTCAGGCTGCTGAAGATGCCGATCCAGTTTTCATTTAACCTGTTCAGTGCTAGCAAAAAAAGTCCTAGTTTTATAAATTTATGACTCCTTAATCTAATAACACCCTAGTGAATGCACACTTTCCACTGCTTCTCTTTCCATCTGTAGTGGAGTTTCCAGAATTAAATACAGTACTCCAACTGCAGTGTAGTCAAAGGGGGCAATTTACCTTCCCCTGTTCACGGAAGGAGTGGTACAGCAGGGAAAATGTAGGGGTTCCAGTTCCCCCTCTATTCGTACTCATTTTTGATTTTAACGTCATTGGCAGCACGGTAGCATTGTGGATAGCACAATTGCTTCACAGCTCCAGGGTCCCAGGTTCGATTCCGGCTTGGGTCACTGTCTGTGCGGAGTCTTCACATCCTCCCCGAGTGTGCGTGGGTTTCCTCCGGGTGCTCCGGTATCCTCCCACAGTCCAAAGATGTGCAGGTTAGGTGGATTGGCCATGATAAATTGGCCTTAGTGTCCAAATTTGCCCTTAGTGTTGGGTTGGGTTATGGGGATAGGGTGGAGGTGTGGACCTTGGGAGGGGTGCTCTTTCCAAGAGCCAGTGCAGACTCGATGGGCCGAATGGCCTCCTTCTGCACTGTAAATTCTATGAAATCTATGAAATGCGGTGCCTGTTGGGTATTGGTGGGAACTTCATGCATTGTTCCAAATTGGACACCGTTGTTGTCAAGCGAACCCAGTAGCATTTTAATTACACACCAACCTGTTTTGAAGGCAACAAGAGGAGTGCCCAATAGCCTGCAATGAAAATCTCAGTCTCTGCTTTCCCCAGCACCCCCTCCGCACACACACTTCATCCTGCCAGCCTGTGGGACCTTGCCAAACAACCCTCACCTTCATAAAGTACACATATGCTGATGAAGCTTCCTCTAGTGCCATCGATAGCCTCTCAGCCAAGAGAACTTCCATTCCTCTGTGCCGGCTAGCTGCTGCTTTGCACCCTTCTCGGGCAGGCAACTGACCTGTGGCCAGTACACAGGTGTAGCAAGTAAATCGGAAAACTAATAAAATGTTATAATTTATTGTTAAGGCAATTGTGTACAAAAGTAGGGTGGTTATGCTTCATGAAGGCCCCGCCTTCTCAACTTTGCCCTTCGTCTGAGGAGTGGTGACCCTCAGGTTAAATCACCACCAGTCAGCTCTCTCTCTTACAAAGGGGGAGAGCAGTCTATGGTCTTCTGGGTCTTTGGCAACTTTCATGCTTCAGTTGAACAGGGCACTGGTGAAACCACGTTTGGAGAATTGTCAACAGTATTGATCTCTTTATTTAAGGAAAGATATAAATATGTTGGAAGCAGTTCAAAGACGTTTACTACACTATTACCAGGAGTTATCTTGTAAAGAAAGGTTGGAGAGTTTAGGTTTGTATCCTGTAGAGATTAGAAGATTAAGAGGTGACTGGATCAAAACCTTTTAAGATTCTGAGGAGTACTGACAGAGTGGGTGGGGGTGGCTGTTTCCTCTTGTCAGAGAATCTAGAACCGGGGCACTGTTTGAAAATAAGGGGTCGTTCATTTAATACAAACGAGGAGAAACAGTCTTGAAATATTTTTAAGGCAGAGCAATGCACTGCAATACATGCCTAAATCAGGAGGCCCTTGGTCAACCCACAATTGGGTCTCATTAAAATAATGCGTTGAACTCATTGGAGGCTGTCCTGCCTCCAGAGGCTGCTCGCCACCTGCTGCTTCAAGTTACAATAAGCTCTCCAGTATGTGCCTGGGATTGAGTAAGTTGTGGGGTTCATGTGGGTGGATGGAGAACAGGAGGTGGATCAATCGCATGATGCTTAAGCTGCAGCGGCCATTGAAACATCCTGGGCGGGATTCTCCGAAATGGAGGCAGAGTGTGAACGCCGTCATGAACGCCGTCAAGGTTCACGACGGCGCAAAACAGCCCCTATCCCGACCGATTCAGGGCCCGATAATGGGCTAGGAGCGGCGCCGCGTCAGTTACACGTGCCAGGCCTTGGCACCGCGTGAAGGCGGCGCCGCATACATGACGCGGCTGGCGCCACATAACTGGCGTCACCCCCCGGCGCCAACCTGCGCATGCGTGGTTGCCGTCCTCTCCGTGTCCGCCCCGCAAGAAGATGTCAGACGGATCTTGCGGGGCTGCGGAAGAAAGGAGGTCCTCCTTTAGAGAGGACGGCCCAACGATCGGTGGGCACCGATCGCGGGCCACATCTCATTTGGCAACGGATCCCTTCCTACCCCCCCCTCCCCCCCCGCAGGCCACCACCCCCCCCCCCCCCCCCCAGTGTTCCCGCGCTGTTCCCACCGGCAGCGATCAGGTGTGGACGGCGCCGGGGGATCCCGCCGTTTTGGGCTGGCCGCTCGGCCGATCCGGGCCTGAGAAAAGCAGGGGTGCCGGAGAATCGCCATTTTAGGTGTCTCGGGCAATTCTCCGGCCTGCGCCGCGGGGAACTTGGCGGGGCCCTTCTCGCCGCTTGGGAGAATCGCGGGAGGGCGTCGGACCGGCATCACGGGAAAATCTGGCGATTCTCCCAACCGCCACGGGAGCGGAGAATCGCGCCCCCTGTACTTGACAGCTGTGTTTGTCACCCCACTCATTGCAAAACAATTTTATTGCCGAAGACATGTAATATCAGCATTAGTCCCACCATTCACAGATATAAAATAACTACCTTCTGTTGTAGACAGTCTCCAGGGATGACAGTCATCCAGGAAAGATGTTTTGTAAGGCGTGAGCAGTCTGGTATAATTCCAGGATGCAGTGGAGTTTGTTGCCATTCAGCCAGAATAAGCAATGTATTCAGATAAAAATCTCATTTAGCCACAAGATTAGTTTGACGTGCTTAAGATCCAGTATCAACAGCACCTTTATATTTAGGTTTCTTTCACTCTAATTTTACAATACTTTGAAACTATGTACATTTGTACTCTATGAGATACAGTCTACTTTAAAAAATACATATTAACCTGCAAAATTAATTTTCAATCTGTAGCCCTCAACTTTAACACTCTTGAACTTTTAGATTGCTACACTGAGGAAATTGAAAAGCGACATCACCAAATATGACTGAAATCTATCTATTTTTAAAAATGTTTCAGGAGAAGAGAGAGAGTGAATATTTCATATTTGGATGTGTGATTCACATTCAAACCAAACCAAATGTAAAACCAAACAAAATTATTTCTTCTCCCACAACTTGTATGGGTTAGTACCTCAGTGTATGCACCAGGTTTTCTCTTGCAGATCATTACGTAGTGAGCCGAGTCTAACAATGGGTTGGATATGTGTGACCTTTGACCCTGTTCTGTCATCAAGTATGAAGCATCAAAATCATGCTGATACAACCTGCACCGTGTATTCCCTTTTCAGCTGAATTGGTCACTCGACGAAACGCCTAGGTTACTTATTTAAACTTTTGTTTTTACTTGGCATGCCTGAGAATGTCTTAGTGCATTTTATAATATCGACTTCCACTGTGCCACAGTTGCCTAGGGAAGAATGCATGAATTAATTAGCATGTGTGTTAATTAACAATGAAAAATAAATGTGTTGCCATATTTTTTATAAATTGCGGGTATTTTTACACCCAACCTTTAAGAGAAGCTCCAGGCAAACAAGCTTGTAAATCTGAAAGACACTACTATGTGTATACTGCCATTTATTACTGTTAGTCTACCAGTGAATTGCTTACCTTTCTGTGCAATATACAATTGAATTATTTGTATATAAGATGTACACAGTTAAATTAGTAATATTAACAAACACAGATTTAATGTGGAATGCTTTATTGTGCTCATTGTGTTTCTAAAGTGCTAATGTATTTTTCAATTTTTTCATATAATTTACAGTTGAGATTTCTTTGTTTTACATTAAGATGAATAAGACAGTAATTATAAAAGGCCGAATTGTAATGAGAAAACTCTTCTGATCATTTCACCTAGATCAGTCACTGAGTGACTAAGGCTATTGAATGATGCAGAACCTCATCAGCCCCATTCTATTGTAAACTGAACTACGGTGACACCTACAGTAGTTTATGATGCTCCTAAGTGACAATGCTGATAGCACTGTGCTTACACCAATAATTTCCTCTATGAAAATTTTAAAATATAAACGCGGATGAACAGCAGATGAAAATGTGGGGCTTTAATCAGTAATGTGCTCGTCACAGTGATGTACTCAGCACAATTCAACATCCAGGTTCATTCAAACTTGCAAACCTTCCCATTTTAGCCCAAAGGGAGGAAAGTCAACAAGTAACAGAAATAGGACCACTTCCTGCCCTGTCGTTTCCATCTTCGGCTGTGGCAACCCTGCACAGAAGGTTTGTTTGCCTATTATATCCTGACCATCTTAAAAATCTGGACCTAAAGATTGGGGAAAAATACATACATATTACCTGATCAGGCACTGTATTTTCCATAATTATTTTTAAACAACTCTTCTGTGTTTTTTCCCCTCTTAAAAATGATGGACTCTTTCAGATGACCAGTTTGTTGCACTGGAGCCAAAATAAGTATGGAAAATGGCTTAAGAAGGGCAGGCGTGGTGTTTACAAAATGGTGGACAGTATTTTTCTGGATGTAAATAATTCGATGAAGGAGCCCTTGCGCCTCTTTGTGGTTAGGTCTCCAAAGCATTTCAAACTATTGCACAAGCTTCAAGGTTTGTCTTGGGTAATAGGAACAATTGTCAGGTTCATCAAAATTGAAATGTGAATTTGATGCCCAATTTTGGAGTATTTTCTTGAAATGGAATAGTATTGTTGGATTATGGCACTCTTGAGTGGGTCAGGCATCACCTGTCATCTGTCCTCAGAGTGGCCATTTACCTTAGGCAAATTTACTCTGGGTACTTAGACTGCGAAAGATTCAGTTCCAGAGGCGCAATTATGCCCATCGATATGAATTGAGGTTTACTAAAGAATATTACAAAGCTCGAATAATGCACTCTTTTAACAAAAAGGTGAAGGTGCCCCGGCAGTGTTATCCATCATAATCTGTTGTGTTCCTTCTGAAATTCTAAAATGGCACAATTAGATAAAACATTTGTGTCTTTCCACAGTAACATATATGAGATTACATTTATAAACATTTGGTCTGAATAAACCAAACGTAAAGGAAAGAGAAAATATTGGTGGTTAAGTTACGGAATTCTTTTCATTTGGCCTTTTATAAATCTCTATTGAACTTTTATTCAAATAAAAATTGAGATTCTGGGTATTTCTTTTTGAAATGATGTAATCATTTGATCCTGAGACCTTTCCCATTGCACTAATTTACTGACTATTGTGCTTTAAAAACACAAAGAACATTGTTTTTATTTTAAATACGTGAAATTTGCCTAAAATTTCCATGTTAAAAAAGATCCTGTAGCTTTAATTTGCAAGAAGTATTGTTAAGGGATGGCATTTTTTGGCTGGTGCAACAACAATAATTTAAAATGTAGATAAAATAGCATTATTCTAGTCATTTCTCCTTAGAAATCTATTCTTATTGTGAAAATGGCTTTGGTATGGTTATTTCATATATCATTGCAGTTATAAGATATATATTCAAATGGAGAAAGAAGATTAATTGTCATTTTTTAGATTGCAATATATTAGCCCCAAGATTATGCCATCCCTAAAATGATATATGAATGCTGTTTTAAATGTTTTTTGTTGAAATATGATTATGTATTAAAAGACCATTATTAATCAATTGCAAACATCTGCGTTAAGTTGAAATTTATGCCTTTTACCAGCTAGCATGCTCATGTTTTGTTCATGCTGGTCAACCGCCATCTTAATGTTATTTATCCATCTTTGCTAAATAATATTTTTGCTGTACGAATCCATGAATAAATTGTAAAGAAGAATCTTAAATTATCTCTGTGGTGCGTCTGTTTATGTTTTGGCATTGGTCTATTTTTAAATAGAACATGAGCATCAGTAACAACTGCGATGTCAATATTTCCTTCGAGACAGGGTAGCACGGTGGTGCAGTGTTTCGCACTGCAGTCTCATGGCGCTGAGGTCCCAGGTTCGATCCCGGCTCTGGGTCACTGTCCGTGTGGAGTTTGCACATTCTCCCCGTGTTTGCGTGGGTTTCGCCCCCACCACACAAAGATGGTAGGTGGATTGGACATGCTAAATTACCCCTTAATTGGAAAAAATGAATTGGGTACTCTAAATTTAAATATATATATTTCCTTCGAGAAACATGGCAATGAAGCTCTCTGGTACAATTCTGTGGCAGTATTATCTCATTTTGTTATCGTCAGACAGTTATCTAAGCAAATGGTAAGATCATATTAGAATACAAAGCATAATATGAATCTCTTCAAGTTCCACAAATAAGATCAATGTCCTCTCTTATGAAACAGTGTGTATTTTTACCCAACCTAATATAAAATGGAGTTATGATGAAACTAAGTACAAAATAAATCATAAAGGCTGCACTGTTGATGCTGGAAATCTGAAATATAATCAGAAAATGCTGGAAATGTGGATCAGACAGCATCTGTAAAGAAACAGAGCTAACAGCCTGGAAATTAGTTCTAGGTGGAGGGGGAACAGTTGTGAGATTGGGGGAAAACGTGTTTCCTGAGAGTCCTGCACAATTTAACTGCAGGGCCCCCTTAAATTATTTTCTGTAGGATTCCTCCTCCTACAGGTGGCTGGATTGATTGACAGTCTGGAGGCCTATCAGACAGTAAGCCTGTTTCACAGGACCAAAACCTACAAGAGAAGGTAGATGTATTAGGGGAGTGAGATAAATCATTCAGGGGTGTGGTCGACCCTGGTGATCTGACGAATCCTGATTTCAGAGCGATCAGACAGACAGACAGGTCGTGGAGGTGGGGATGGGGGTGGGAGCTGGTCAGTGGTATTTACTGGATAGTTTGTTGGACTTGAAGTGCTCCTATTCCTCCTCGCCCACAAGCTGTGCTGTAAATGCACTTAACTCATGGATTCAGCCGCTTTCAATCCCTTTAAGCTGCTGAGTCTCATGAGGCTCAGGAAACCATGTTGCCTGTGGTTAAAAATAGAATGATTGTTAAAATGAAGGCACACAGCCTCACTATATCACTTATCTCATTATAATACATGCTTCCTGCAAGTGGGTTGGTCACCACTTCCCTTCTCCCATTTCCCCCATACACCCTCCCTGATCTCACTCTGTCAAATCTGGAAGTCGGTGTGCTCGATTCTCGTTAAAGAATTTTGCATTTTAACAACTGGCATGACCCCCAACGTATCAGTTTTTGAGCATTTAAGATTCAGTCCAACTTTTCAGGTCATTTAGCTTATGGTGAGCTTTAGGTTCACATTTGTGGACCAAACAGAGAAGTTCAGCAAAGTAGCATCATATCTGAATTTAGTCTCCCGAATAGCGAGGAGATTGCATTTTCAACAGAAAATACAGTATACTAAATAGAAAGAAGTAGAAGTAAATCACTGTTTTGGATAGGGTTTTCAACCCTCCAGGATTAGCCTGGAGTCTCTAGGAATTGAAGATCAATCACCTATGTGTAACCGTAGAGAAAAAAACAGTGCTAAATGGCCAGTTTCTGTGTTGTAAATGCTACATCATACATGTAATAATTGAACCAATGTCCAGAAACAAGTTTCAGTGTCCTTTTCTATCCTACATCAAAGGATGAGTGAAGTTTGTAAGATTACAATTAAGATCAACACGGAATTTTAAAAATTTAGTTTCAATGATACTTAAGTGATATCTTAATTTGTAAGTATATCCATCCATTTTATATTTGCATATCCCGGGAGCAAATTCAGTGAACTTTCTAATCCCATCTTCCATTATTTTGGCACGTTCCTTATGAGCAGCATATTTCTGGCATGTTTGAATCATCCAGCCTTTGTTACTTACGTGTACATGGGTGACTTGAATTAGAAATGCTTCATCTTTTGAAGCAGTGATGAAAATTAATTTTGCATTAATGATAATTATTCACTTATTAACTTCCATTTAGCTATTAATGTGATTTTGAGCAATTGAGTATCACTTGAATAATATGTCTGAAGGAAACCAGATCTTGGAGTAATAAATCACAACACTGTCAGGTAACTAAAGGCTCTGCAGTGTCATTAGCGTAGTCTATGTGGCAGTGGTGATGAAATTCTAACTCAGTTAATTTGCAGTCACCGTTGAGTTAATTGGGGGAAGGAACTATTTTCATTAACTTACATTAACACTGTTTCGGAGTGGGGTGGAGGGGTAGTGACAGGCGATCGATGCAAAAGTCCCAAGAAGAAAAGTTATAGTGGTTTCAAGATTATAAAATTAACTTGCATTTCATTGTGTAAACCTTGCTCCACCATCTAGATGAGCTATCACAAAGGCAGAGGAAAACAGGCTCCCAGCTGATGTCACTACTGGGCGGTCAGGCCCCTTAACGGTACCCTTGCTTGATAAATCGTAACTTTTATTTTTTATTTAAAGGTATGGATGAACAGAGTCGCAGGTCTGCCCATTAACCTTGAACAAAAATAATTATTAAACAAGAAACTAGAATACAATACTCACCAATAGGTGAAATGTGGTCAGCCACATCACACTCTGAAACCAAGTGATGGATGCCACCCAAAACAATTTCTGTGGATTTCTCATAAAATCCTCCCAGATGCGTGTTACACTGGTCTCATTGGCAGTCTGACTCCCACACGAGTAATTCCAAGCTCCACTCTCAAAAAAGCGCACCTTCTCCCAAACACTGGGCACGATTCTCCACTCCCACGCCGGTTGGGAGAATCGCCTGGGCCGCCAAAATTTCCGGGGACGCCGGTCCAACGCCCTCCCGCGATTCTCCCAAGCGGCGGGAACGGCCCGGTCGAGTTTCGCGGGCCGCAGGCCGGAGAATCGCCGGAGACACCCAAAATGGCGATTCTCCGTCACCCCCGCTATTCTGAGGCCCGGATGGGCCGAGCGGCCAGGCCAAAACGGCGGGTTCCCCCCGGCGCTGTCCACACCTGGTCACTGCAGTCGTAGGCGGTGTGTGAACGCTGGGGGGGGGGGGGAGATCCTTCACCAGGCTTCACCTGGAATGTGGGGTGGCCCGCGATCGGTGCCCACCGATCGTCGGGCTGTCCTCTCTGAAGGAGGACCTCCTTCCTTCCGTGGCCCCGCAAGATCCGTCCCCCGTCTTCTTGCGGGGCGGACTTAGAGAGGACGGCAACCGCGCATGCGCGGATGATGTCTGTTATGCGGTGCCGGCCACGTCATCTAAGCGGCGCCGCTTTTACACGGGCGACAAGGCCTGGCGAGTGTAGATGACGTGGCCCCGATACTGGCCCATTGTCAGAGCCTGAATCGGTCGGGACCGGGGCCGTTCCGTGCCGTCGTGAACCTCGACGGCGTTCACGACGGCGCGGCCACTTTGGAGAATCCCGCACACTTTCTTTTGGATGTCTTCACCAAGGATCCACTTCCAGGATTTCAATCTATCCTTTCAGTATTCCTCTGCATTGGATTACCACATGTATTCAAGGTTCCACACAATTCCTCAGTTACGCGGCAATGCTAATTGAACACTACTGCTTCATTGTTTGTATCAAGATGTCCACAAACTTTTGATTCATCTTAGATGTCTGGCTTTTCACGAGCTGATTCTAAATCTGGGGCATCATTCTCCGACCCCCCGCCGGGTTGGAGAATCGGCGGGGGCTGCCGTGAATCCCACCCCCGACGGTTGCCAAAGTCTCTGGTACCGGATATTCGGCGGGAGCGGGAATCGGGCCGCGCTGGTTGGCGGGCCCCCCCGCTCGATTCTCTGGCCCGGATGGGCCGAAGTCCCGCCGATAAAATGCCTGTCCCGCCAGCGTGAATTAAACCACCTTTTGAACGGCGGGACAAGGCGGTGTGGGTGGGCTCCGGGGTTCTGGGGGGGGCGCGGGGCGATCTGGCCCCGGGGGGTGCACCCACGGTGGCCTGGCCCGTGATCGGGGCCCACCGATCCGCGGGCGGGCCTGTACCGTGGGGGCTCTCTTTCCCTTCCGCCTCCGCCACGGTCTCCACCATGGCGGAGGCGGGAGAGACTCCCTCCACTGCGCATGCGCGGGAAACTTTCAGCGGCCGCTGACGCTCCCGCACATGCGCCGCCCCGAGATGTCATTTCCATGCCAGCGGGGCAACAAAGGCCGCTTTCACCAGCTGGCGGGGCGGAAATTGCTCCGGCGTCGGCCTAGCCCCTCAATGTTGGGGCTCGGCCCCCAAAGATGTGGAGCATTCCGCACCTTTGGGGCGGCGCGATGCCCGTCTGATTGGCGCCCTTTTGGGCGCCAGTCGGCGGACGTCGCGCCGTTTGGGGAGAATTTTGCCCCTGGTCCTTGCAGCTGTCTCTAATTCACACCATTTTCTCTGCCTTTTACTTGAATTCTCCTGAACAGGGCCTTGTCGAACTTCTTATTCTTGTTCCTTTAACTGAACTGTCTTTCTGAGATTTTGTTACCAACTCCCTGGTTTCCAGACTTCCTTTCGTTCTGGGGATACGGACCCAGGAAGTGTAGAAGATTGTAGTTTATTCGGGCAGCATGGTCGGCACAGGCTTGGAGGGCCGAAGGGCCTGTTCCTGTGCTGTACATTTCTTTGTTCTTTTAGGAAGTCTGCTTTTTGGAGCTCCCTGCTCCTGTCCAGCTTCTCCTGGGACCACCATAAGACTCACTCAAAAATTATTTTGATCCTAATGTGACCCCCAGTTGCTAAGCCACACCTAGTTTTCCTTTTATGCCCTGTTTGTTTTCATGTCGTAAATCCTCATTACCTTACAGGCATCTGTAACCACAAAATTAAATTTACTTCAAGCTATCCCCTATTTCTAAGACCCACAAATACAAAAAATGGGTGGAATCTTACCAGGATTTGACAGTGTCAGGCTCACATAGAAAATCTATGTGGAACTCTCCAATTGCACAGACCAGTTTTCTCGTGGATTCTTGAACCTCTTTGTCACAACAAATCGAGTTGGCATGGTTTACGCCGTCATTATGGTGGCGCGGGAATTGGCCCCACACAGATCAGGGCACCATCTTTAAAAGATGACCGACCAGCGCTGCAGACTAACCGCCTCCAGCCCCATCACGGAGATCTCAGGGGCTCAACCTCTGACATTCAATCCCCTCAATCTCCACTCTCCAACACCACCCCCCCACCCCCCTCCCCCCTCCACCGTACATTAATGCATCCCTTCCCATGCATCTCCCATTAGGGTCCATCCCTGGCACTGCCCGGGCACATCCCTCTACCCCCACCGGGGGGACTAGACTTACCTCTGCACCCCTGGGGGGATCCCCTTGGCCGTTTCATGTTTGCCCAAACCTGTTGTAAACGTTGTTGACGTGACATGGGGCGTCATTCTCCGACCCCCCGCCGGGTCGGAGAATGGCCGTTGGCCGCCGTGAATCCCGCCCCCGCCCCCGCCGAAGTCTCCGAAGGGAGAAAAGTCGGCGGGGCGTTAATGGCGCCGCTGCCGCGGAGAATGTCACGGGTCTGCGCAAGGCAGCCGATTTTCGGCCTGCCGATATTCTCCCTTCCGGATGGGCCGAAGTCCCGTCGACGTGATGACCGTTCACGTCGACGTCAATCAAACCTCCTTTTCATCGGCGTGACCCGGTGCTCCAGGCTCACGCCGACCAGCGAGGAGGTGAGTGACGGCCTGGGGGGTTGGCTCTGGGCAGGAAATGGCGTGGCCGCAGTCTGATTGCCTGAGGAGAGGTGTGTCTCGGCTTGTGTGTGTGTGCGGCGGGGGGGGGGGGGCGGTGGTTAGAGTAGGCTGGGCTCCGGGGGAGTGCCGGGAGGGGGTCCGTGCCGGGGTGGAGGTTGGAGGTTGTGGAGGGGGTCCGTGCCGGGGTGGAGGTTGGGGGGGGGGGTTCCGTGCTGGGGTGGAGGTTGGGGGTTGGGGAGGGGGTCCGTGCCGGGGTGGAGGTTGGGGAGGGGGTCCGTGCCGGGGTGGAGGTTGGGGAGGGGGTACGTGCCGGGGTGGAGGTTGGGGGGGGGGTCCGTGCTGGGGTGGAGGTTGGGGAGGGGGTCCGTGCCGGGGTGGAGGTTGGGGAGGAGGTCCGTGCCGGGGTGGAGGTTGGGGAGGGGGTCCGTGCCGGGGTGGAGGTTGGGGGGGGGGTCCGTGCTGGGGTGGAGGTTGGGGGTTGGGGAGGGGGTCCGTGCCGGGGTGGAGGTTGGGGGTTGGGGAGGGGGTCCGTGCCGGGGTGGAGGTTGGGGAGGGGGTCCGTGCCGGGGTGGAGGTTGGGGAGGGGGTCCGTGCCGGGGTGGAGGTTGGGGAGGGGGTCCGTGCCGGGGTGGAGGTTGGGGAGGGGGTCCGTGCCGGGGTGGAGGTTGGGGAGGGGGTCCGTGCCGGGGTGGAGGTTGGGGAGGGGGTCCGTGCCGGGGTGGAGGTTGGGGAGGGGGTCCGTGCCGGGGTGGAGGTTGGGGGGGGTCCGTGCTGGGGTGGAGGTTGGGGGTTGGGGAGGGGGTCCGTGCCGGGGTGGAGGTTGGGGGTTGGGGAGGGGGTCCGTGCCGGGGTGGAGGTTGGGGAGGGGGTCCGTGCCGGGGTGGAGGTTGGGGAGGGGGTCCGTGCCGGGGTGGAGGTTGGGGGGGGTCCGTGCTGGGGTGGAGGTTGGGGGTTGGGGAGGGGGTCCGTGCCGGGGTGGAGGTTGGGGGTTGGGGAGAGGGTCCGTGCCGGGGTGGAGGTTGGGGAGGGGGTCCGTGCCGGGGTGGAGGTTGGGGAGGGGGTCCGTGCCGGGGTGGAGGCTGGGGGGGGTCCGTGCCGGGGTGGAGGTTGGGGAGGGGGTCCGTGCCGGGGTGGAGGTTGGGGGGGGTCCGTGCCGGGGTGGAGGTTGGGGGTTGGGGAGGGGGTCCGTGCCGGGGTGGAGGTTGGGGGTTGGGGAGGGGGTCCGTGCCGGGGTGGAGGTTGGGGGGGGGGGTCCTTGCTGGGGTGGAGGTTGGGGGTTGGGGAGGGGGTCCGTGCCGGGGTGGAGGTTGGGGGTTGTGGAGGGGGTCCGTGCCGGGGTGGAGGTTGGGGGGGGGGGGTCCGTGCCGGGGTGGGTGATGGGAGGGCAAATGAGTTGGTCCACCTGGCCAGGTGCCAGCCTCCAACAGTTGGACCCATGCGGTCCATGCCACCTGGCTGGGGGGAGGAGGGGATATGGGCAATGATGACATGTCGTCGTTCCCCTCCCCCCCACCAGGTCGTCATGTTTTCAGATCATCCAGCGATGTTGGCCGCCGTGGTGGCAGCCGCTCATGTCTATGTTGCCCTGGATGAGGAGGAGGAGGAGGAGGAGGAGGAGCGTGCCAGAGAGGCGGCGCAGGCTGCCGCAGAGGGGCAGGCGGCAGCCGCCCAGGCTGGAGGGACACCTGACCGACAGGACGAGGAGGGGGAGGAGGACGTCGCGGCCCCACGGCAACGGAGGCACCCGAGGGCGCCCCGTGTGTACCGGCCCCGGCAGTCATACCAGGACCTCACGGACCGGGAATGCAGGAGGAGACTCCGGATGAGCCGGGAAACCGTGGCACACATCTGCCACCTGCTGGCACACCTGTCACCGCGTGGCACTGGCGGGGGACACCCTCTCCCCGTGTCCGTCAAGGTTACGGTGGCCCTGAACTTTTATGCAACGGGGTCATTCCAGGCACCGAGTGGGGACCTGTCCGGCATATCGCAGACATCGGTGCATCGGTGCATCCGGGCAGTGACAGATGCCCTTTATGCCATGGCGCACCGCTACATCCGCTTCCCCGTGGACCGGGCCAGCCAAGATGCCCGGGCCGTGGGCTTCTCTGCCATTGCCGGGTTCCCCATGGTCCAGGGCGCGATCGATGGGATGCACGTCGCCGTGCGGCCACCTGCAGATAACAGGGCCGTGTTCACTAATAGGAAGGGGACCTATTCGATGAACGTACAGGTGGTCTGCGACCACCGCATGATGATCCTGCACGTCTGCGCCCGTCACCCAGGCAGTGTACACGACTCATTCGTGTTGTCGCGGTCATCCATCCCCGGCATGTACGAGGGACGCCATCCCCGGCTGAGGGGCTGGTTGCTGGGCGACAGGGGCTACCCATTGCGATCGTGGCTGATGACGCCTATACGGAGGCCACGCAATGAGGCGGAGAACCGCTACAATGATGCCCATGTAGCGACAAGGGGAGTGATCGAGAGGTGCTTTGGCGTGCTGAAGATGCGTTTCAGGTGCCTGGACCTCTCTGGGGGCGCCCTCCAGTATCGGTCAGATAGGGTCGGCCGCATCATTGTGGTGTGCTGCGTCCTGCACAACATAGCCCAGCAGAGGGGCGATGTGCCGCAGGCAGAGGAGGGCGGAGTGGAGGAGCAGCAGGAAGAGGCCCAGTCCTCCCAGATGAGGGGGATGGGGGCAATGGTCAGGGCAGACGGGGTAGACACAGATGGGTGGCTGTCCACCGTTACCGGCTGGCCCAGCGGGCACGGGACAGACTGATAGACGCCCGCTTCACTGACTAGATGGGCGTGGGAATCGGGTAGTATGGCCACAGACCGCACACCATGACAACAGCCGACCACCCACACCCCCCACCCATCCACCCACCCAGCACCCTCACCCCCCTCCCCAACCCCACACACACCACCCGCATGCACACCACCCCCCCACTCACAATTGCCGATCCACCGGCGGCACAACGGGCCGGGCTCACCCAGTTGCGGGTGGACGCGTGTCTATCGCAGGCCATGGAGAATGATGACAACCCGCCTCCGATGAGCTCCTGGCTCTACATCGTTGGACTATGTCTGACCCATGGCCACAGTGCCACCATCCACCCGGACCATCCCTGCATGCGGCTGTGACACTGCAGCGCACGGTCCCGTCCTCTGCCCGGGGGATGTTGATGGCGGCCCAGGGGGAAGGGGGCAGACTCACCTGGGGCTGAGGTAAGACCACCCCTCACACACACACTTGCGCTCAACGTACATGACACCCCCGCACACTTTGGACAGAGCACAAAGGCAGCTTCGGTAGGTGTAACATTGACTTTAATAACCAAAGGAGTTCATGCACGTGCCCTAGCGCCTAAAACTCATCTGTGCCCTGCACCCGTGCCAACTTACTCAGTGTCTAATTGTTTGGCCTTACGGGCCCTTTGACTACGTCTACGTGGTTCCCCAGACGGTACAGCAGAACTGGAGGTGGACTCCTGTGATTCCTGCCCTCTGACACTGGATCCCTTTGGCGGCCGTTTCCTGGGGCGTCCTGGCCTAGATGGGCCAGGCTGCGGCCCGGGCGACTGGGATGGCGAGCTGCCAGCCTGTCCTGCCCGTTGCCCACCCGATGCACCTGGGACGGAAGGGGGGGAGTCCGAGGTGTCGCGGTGTACCGGGACCTCCCCTACAGAGGGAGCCGGGACGGACCACACCACCTCCTCCTCCCTCGGGGTGCCCGATGGCCCCCAGGCCTCTACATGGGTGGGGGATGCGAACGGACTGGCCATCCGACGCGCCCCCGACATCTGGCGCTGCCAGTCCTGGAGGCCCGTGCTGGTATCGACAGGGGTCTGCAGGTTTGCAGCCATGGAGCCCAGGGGGTTGTCGAACCCTGTCTGCGACAGTGCGACGCCAGCTCGCACATGGCCACTGGCGCCGATGCCCTCAGCGATGGCCTGCTGAGACTGGGCCATGGCCTGCAGAGACTGGGCCATGGCCTGCAGAGACTGGGCTATGGACTGCTGAGACTGGGCCATGGCCTGCTGAGACTGGGCTATGGCGTTGAGCGCCTCTGCCATCTGGCGCTGGCACTGGCTCATGGCCTCCTGTGAGAGGGCAGCCATTTCCTGGGCCACAGACGCCGCCTGCACGGAAGGCCCCAGGCCTCGCAAACCGTTCCCCATGTCTGACACCGTCGCACCCATTGCCTCCACCGCGGACGCCACCCGTGCGGTGTCAGCCTGGGTGGCACGCATGACCGGGACCACTCCCAGCTCCTGGACGCGGGTGGACTCCTCCACCTGCGACCGCAGCCGCCGCAAGCCACCCGTCACCCTATTCGCTCGTCTCCGTGTCGGTGGTTGCATCGGATCTATGTGTGGGTGTGGTAACTGCAGGAACCCGGGATCCATCTGGGCGGCAGATGTTCGCTTGGCCTGGGCTGCCCTCCGACCGCCCGGTCCCTCTGCTGCTCCTACCTCCACCTGCTGTACCGGGACGGCTGTGTTGTGCGCACCAGTGAGTGTACCAGACACCTCATCACTAAAGTGCCCAACCGTGGTGAGTGTTTCTGCGATGGTGGAGGGTGTTGGTGACAGCAGTGGCGTTGTGTCGTGCTCTTCGTCCCACTCTGAGTCCATGGCACTTTGGGGTGGGGGTTCGTCTCCACCCATCCACTCTGAGTCACTGTCCGGTATTTCGTCTTCCCGGGTAGGGGTGTCCCGGGTAGTGCTGTCCCGGGTAGTGGTGTCCCGGGTAGGGGTGTCCTGGGTAGTGGTGTCCCGGGTAGGGGTGTCCTGGATAGTGGTGTCCTGGGTAGTGGTGTCCTGGCTCGGATGTGACGGGGGCCTGTGGCTGCCCCCCTCATCGCTGGGTGGTCGCTCCCGCACGTGACGGGGGTGTCGTCTCCCTGTTGCTCCAGGTCTCTCCGTCTCCCGTGGTCTCCGAGGGGCATCCTGCGGGCGTCGCATGCTGGAGGGTTCGGGTCTCTCCGTCTCCCGTGGTCTCCGAGGGGCATCCTGCGGGCGTCGCATGCTGGAGGGTTCGGGTCTCTCCGTCTCCCGTGGTCTCCGAGGGGCATCCTGCGGGCGTCGCATGCTGGAGGGTTCGGGTCTCTCCGTCTCCCGTGGTCTCCGAGGGGCATCCTGCGGGCGTCGCATGCTGGAGGGTTCGGGTCTCTCCGTCTCCCGTGGTCTCCGAGGGGCATCCTGCGGGCGTCGCATGCTGGAGGGTTCGGGTCTCTCCGTCTCCCGTGGTCTCCGAGGGGCATCCTGCGGGCGTCGCATGCTGGAGGGTGCGGGTCTCTCCATCTCCCGTGGTCTCCGAGGGGCATCCTGCGGGCGTCGCATGCTGGAGGGTGCGGGTCTCTCCGTCTCCCGTGGTCTCCGAGGGGCATCCTGCGGGCGGTCTGCATCTGCGGGGATGGGTGCCTGGACGTTTGGTCCTGCGATACACAATGAAGCATGCATGGTTAGACATCAGGCAGTGATCAGGTGATACGGGAGAGGGGGATATAGGGGAGGGGGGATATGGGGACGGGCTGTTGGTGGCTCACTTGCTCGTGGGGCCCCGACCTCTGCATCAGCAACCTCCCGGTCCTCAGGTCCGCCAGCCAGTTCCAGGGCCCTTTCCTCGTGTACGGTCAGTGGCCTCTCATCAGCGGGCCCTCCTCCAGTCCTCACATGCTCCCTATTGTTGTGTGCGCGCTTCTCCTGGGGGGGGGGGGGGGGGGGGGGGGTGGTGGCAGGGGTAAAAGGCAACAGTGTTAGTAGGTATATGAATGCACGCCATCGGTTGCGCGTGCATTGCAGAGGTTAAGGTTAGGGCTGGATTCACTTGGGGATATGGGGGATATGGGGGAGGGGGGATATGGGGGAGGGGGGATATGGGGGATATGGGGGAGGGGGGATATGGGGGATATGGGGGAGGGGGGATATGGGGGATATGGGGGAGGGGGAATATGGGGGAGGGGGGATATGGGGGATATGGGGGAGGGGAGATATGGGGGAGGGGGGATATGGGGGATATGGGGGAGGGGGGATATGGGGGATATGGGGGAGGGGGGAATATGGGGATATGGTGGAGGGGGGATATGGGGGAGGGGGGATATGGGGGATATGGGGGAGGGGGGATATGGGGGAGGGGGGATATGGGGGATATGGGGGAGGGGGGGATATGGGGGAGGGGGGATATGGGGGAGGGGGGATATGTGGGAGGGGGGATATGGGGAGGGGGGATATGGGGAATATGGGGGAGGGGGGATATGGGGAGGGGGGAATATGGGGGATATGGGGGAGGGGGATATGGGGAGGGGGGAATATGGGGGATATGGGGGAGGGGGGATATGGGGGATATGGGGGAGGGGGGATATGGGGGAGGGGGGATATGGGGGAGGGGGGATATGGGGGATATGGGGGATATGGGGAGGGGGGATATGGGGGAGGGGGGGATATGGGGGATATGGGGGAGGGGGGATATGGGGGAGGGGGGAATATGGGGGATATGGGGGAGGGGGGGATATGGGGGAGGGGGGGATTTGGGGGAGAGGGGATATGGGGGATATGGGGGAGGCTCACCCTGCCTGCTCTGACGAGGTCGTTCACCTTCTTGTGGCACTGGGTGCCTGTCCGTGGTGTTAGGGCCACAGCGGTGACGGCCTCTGCCACCTCCCTCTACAGACGCCGGCTGTGGCGTGGGGCAACTCTGCGGCCGTGCCCGGGATACAGGGCGTCCCTCCTCTGCTCCACCGCATCCAGGAGCGCCTCCACATCGCGTGACTCGAACCTCGGGGCTGAGCAACGGCCAGCCATCAAGTCGGGTGTTGCGGTCGGCTGTTCCGGTCGGGTGGGGGGGAGCTGCGCGGCCTTATGAGCCGTCACGCCGTGCAGCGCGTATGACGCTGCACGGCGTGAACCACTGCGCAAGCGCGGATCCCGTTACGTCGCTGCTAGCCCATTTCGGGCCGCAGACTATCGGCCCATTTTTATGACGTGACGCAAGTGGGATTTGCGCCGTTTTTTGCGCTGATCGGCGGAGTTTCCGCCGATAACGGAGAATTTCGCCCATGATGTCGGTCAGGTATGAATACAGAGGTTATCATTTGGTGGGGTGGGCGGGCACCAATAACATTAAAATGAATTGAAATTTATCAAAATAAAGATTACACCCTTTGTGGGTGTTTATGTCGTGACATCGCCGGCAAGGGGCGGGGAAAATCGGAAAACGTGATCTCTTCAGCGAGAATGGCGTTTCCAAATTCTCGCGTGATTTCCCGCTCTTGCCGCTGATCCAATGGGCGGCGAGTGCGGGTTCACAATTCCACCCATATATTATTTTAAACTTCCTCTGTTACCTGACATAGAGACACTTTCATATGATTTCCCATGTCAATCTTATGACTTACCTGTAACAGTTCCGTGTAACACCATTGGGTGGCGCTGTAATATCGTTTCCCATAAGGCAGTCCTAAAGATTTTATGCAAATTTTCTCTCAAGAAAATGTGATCTCTATGTCCACAATAACTTTTATAACAGACTGGAAAGAAAAAAAATCAAAAAATTTATACTTTACACAAACACAACTAATGTTATGATCAGTGGGGGGTAGAATGGCTCCCCTCTTTCCCCACTTCCCATTTGACTGCAACAGGTTATTTTAAAAGGATGTTTGCCAATTCAGTGAGTGTTTAACTGTTTCAATGTTGTGACTGTAACAGACAAAAGCAGTCATGTTTCCTTGCAATTTTTTTAAAAAGAAAAGAGAATAGTATTTATTGTACGTAACATTGGGCGCAATATCCCAACCACGTTGCGCTCAGCACAGATCCCATTGCGCCGGGATGATGGCCACTCTGGGAGTCTTGGAGGCCATTGTAGCCCACGGATATCTGGGACAGGGCAGGGCAGTGCCCTGGCTCTGCCCCTGGCATCTGGGCACCCTGGTAGTGCCAACCTGGAACTCTGGCAGTGCTAACCTTGAGTGCCAGGTTGACAATTACAGGTTGACACTGCCAGAATGTTGGGGCAGTGCCTGGGTTCCAGATTGGCAGTGCCAAGGGGTAGGGCATGAGGAAGGCCATGCCCATGTAAATGGGGTGAAGGGGGTATGAAGAGGCATAGTGAAGGTTGGTGGGTGAAGAGCAGGTCCTGAAATGGATGGGGCAGAAAGGGAAGGACCATAAAGGTGGGGGGCCCTCAGCAACTGCGAAGTAGGGTATGCTCACTTGGGAGGGGGGTGGCGACGCTCCGATGCCCACAAGGATAGATGGATGTGGTGCAGGGTCACACTCATGCCCACGTGGTGAGCTCATGATAATCTTTAGTAATGGGGGGAAGTTCCCCCTTGGAGGCCGAGGATTGGGGGTGTTGCCCATGTCTGCGGGGGGTCGCATTGTCCATGGGTGAGGATTGTGTGGGACCCTCCAGCTCACTTTGAGATCTGGGGACCCTTCAAAATGGCTCCCGATTTCTGAGAAGTCAGTGTGGCCGGCGAATTTAGTTCCCCACTACA
Organism: Scyliorhinus torazame; assembly: GCF_047496885.1. Lineage (NCBI taxonomy): Eukaryota > Metazoa > Chordata > Chondrichthyes > Carcharhiniformes > Scyliorhinidae > Scyliorhinus > Scyliorhinus torazame. The sequence goes on along the minus strand of NC_092722.1, from coordinate 147,986,416 downwards.
GAAAAAATTTCTAAGTGTCGGCTTGAGAGGTGAGAACACCCGAAGTCCCAAAATAATTAAGTGTGGGTGAATACTGGTCTGGATCTCACCCAAACAGCCAGTGGAAAACATCCCACCAAACTCCCCCAAAATGACACTTAGTCATATTTTGGGTGCATTGCGCCCATTCAGTCAAAACAAAAATAATTCCAACTCGTTCATACACATGCTTTCAAAGGTTCGCACACGTGCACACACCTATACACAGACGCACACACGAGTTACAAAGTTTGAGTTATTAAAAGTCAGTAATAAATGGATCTGTTAGATTGATGAATTAATAATAATAATAATCACTTATTGTCACAAGTAGGCTTCAATGAAGTTACTGTGAAAAGCCCCTAGTCGCCACATTCCGGCGCCTGTTTGGGGAGGCCGGTACGGGAATTGAACACGCGCTGCTGGCCTTGTTCTGCATTACAAGCCAGCTGTTTAACCCACTGTGCTAAACCAGCCCCTTGGGGCTTGGGAATTGGATGGTTTCAGGCTGGGCTCGATATTCCCTCTGGATTCAGCATTGAGACGCTTTAAAGATGCTGAAGGGTGATTTATCTTTTGTTCTTGAGGTAGTAGGTGCTGAGTTTAATCTTAAAATACTGCCTGAGGCATGTGGGTGGTCAAACAAGAGACAGGGCTTAAACTTGTGTGCTGAATGGAGAGAGAGAGTGTCCACCTCAGTCCGAGTTATTTGGTATCACTTCTGCCTATACCCTCTGGCCTGGAGAAAAATAGTTTCTTCAATGTAAAAGTTAGTTGCTCATCATATGATCGCGCCCCCCCCCCCCCCCCCCCCCACTGACTGGGGCAGCACGGTAACATAGTGTTTAGCACAGTTGCTTCACAGCTCCAGGGTCCCAGGTTTGATTCCTGGCTTGGGTCACTGTCTGTGTGGAGTCTGCACGTACTCCCCGTGTGTGTGTGGGTTTCTTCCGGGTGCTCCGGTTTCCTCCCAATCAAAAGATATGCAGGTTCGGTGGATTTGCCATTCTAAATTCCCTTTAGTGTCCAAAATGGTTAGGTAGAGTTACTGGGTTACCGGGATAAAGGGGATAGGGTGGAGGCATGGGGCTTGAGTAGGGTGCCCTTTCCAAGAGCCGGTGCAGACTCGATGGGCTGAATGGCCTCCTTCTGCACTGTAAATTCTATGATTCTAAGATTCTATGATTCTATGACTGTCCAGTTACCCAAACATGTTCGTAACAGGTTGATTCCAGGTCTAATGTTTAAACATGATTAGATTATGGCTCGATTGTTTCCTTTCTCCACCAGAGTCTATTGTCCAAAGAGATTTTGTTAATACTTGTTCTCCACCCAATTGCAAACACCGGTGATGGTATGTTTTTTACAGATCTGGCCATTCATATTCTCCGCAGGCAACTGTCTTTAAGAGACAGGCGGACTCCATTTTAATGGATTTGGAATATGTAAGGTACAGTCATGCAAATCTTCAGCCATCTTAGAGACTGCTGGAATGTTGTTCTGGTCTTTTAAAACTCAACCACTGGTTTCAGCCCAATAAAGTCACTTTGGATATAAAATACGGGTTTATAACAGTGTCCAACGATATCCATTGACTTTTTAAAAATCTGTTTTAATGCATTCAGTACATTTATTTGAAAGAGGCGTCTCCCTAAACATACACTTCATGGGCGAGATTCTCCGACCCCCCCCCCCCTCAAGCCCCTCAAGGTTAAGGCTCGGCCGCTCAAGGGGCGGAGGATTCCGTACCTTTGGGCGGCGCGATGCCGGACTGATTTGCGCCGTTTTTGGTGCCGGTCGGCGGACATCGCGCCGATTACGGAGAATTTCGCCCATTTGTTCAGAGATGTGGATGTTTTCACTGAATTTGGACTGTGAAGTCTGCACCATAAATGTGCCCAATTTCACAGGATGCATCAACATCATTTAGTTGGATTGACTGTCAAATATTTTTATTTCGCTCCTAGGAGTTTTTGCTCATTTTTCTGCACAAATTGAAGAGAATCTAGAAGGCATATTTCAATAGATTTTTCAGGTAAAATTGACATTGAACATTTTTTCCAGTAGACTCTATGTGTTGGAATATGAGCAGAAGAAGAAAAATGAGAGTGTGCTGATTGTACTCTTCATGTAGCTTTAGTTGAGTGTTCTATAAACAACAGCTAATGGATTGAGCTGAGGGAGAGCTGGATTTTAACTTTCACGCAGTTGATCTGTTGAAGTGCCGTCTGCTTGCGCAGTCCCTCTAGCCGGATACTCTAAGTTATTTCCAAGGCTATAGCTAACTAAAATTGCTATTTTAGGGCAGCATGTGGGCAGCACGGTAGCATAGTGCTTAGCACAACTGCTTCACAGCTCTAGGGTCCCAGGTTCGATTCCGGCTTGGGTCACTGTCTGTGTGGAGTCTGCACGTTCTCCCCGTGTGTGCATGGGTTTCCTCCGGGTGCTCCGGTTTCCTCCCACAGTCCAAAGATGTGCAGGTTAGGTGGATTGGCCATGCTAAATTGCCCAGAGTGTCCAAAATTGCCCTTAGTGTTGGGTGGGTTTACTGGGTTATGGGGATAGGGTGGAGGTGTGGGCTTGGGTAGGGTGCTCTTTCCAAGAGCCAGTGCAGACCCGATGTGCCGAATGGCCTCCTTCTGCACTGTAAATTCTATGTATGTAAAATGCTTCATGTGAGCTGCATTATCCAGATGGGCATCACATTGCAGTTTACCAGCTTTGAGCATAACATCTGGCAGCTCGGAAGCCCATCTGGCCCCGGGGGGGTATGAACTGGTAGATATAGGTATTTGCAGCGTCTTCATTGCCCAGCAGAAGCCCTGCAAAATGATGTGGCTTTTTTAATTCCTGGTTTGGCTGGAGGTAGGATATGTAGTATTGCAGAGCAATTGAAGGGGAATGCTCTTTCTACAAGCGACAATTTTGAATATATCACTATAATGTGTCATATTAAAGCAACGATGGGCGGCACGGTAGCACAGTGGTTAGCACTGTGACCGTGGCGGAGGCGGAAGGGAAAGAGTGCCCCCACGGCACAGGCCCGCCCGCGGATCGGTGGACCCCGATCGCGGGCCAGGCCACCGTGGGGGCACCCCCCCCAGGGCCAGATCGCCCCACGCCCCCCCCCCCCCCCAGGACCCCAGAGCCCACCCGCGCCGCCTTGTCCCGCCGGTAAGGTAGGTGGTTTAATCTACGCCGGCGGGACAGGCATTTTAGCGGCGGGACTTCAGCCCATCCGGGCCGGAGAATCGCGGGTGCCGGAGAATTCGGCAACCGGCGGGGGCGGGATTCACGCCAGCTCCCGGCAATTCTCCGACCTGGCGGGGGGTCGGAGAATCTCGCTTTCTGAATTCTCCCTCGGTGTACCCAAACAAGTGCCGGAATGTGCCGACTAGGTGATTTTCACAGCAGCATTAATGTAAGCCTACTTGTGATAATAATAATAAAAGATTATCCTTAAAGAAAAGATTTACAAATACAGCAATACAGAGATTGTTTTTAAAAAGTAGAAGATAATAGAACTGTTGGGCGCGTTTCTCCGACCCACCGGGTCAGAGAATCGCCGGGAGCCGGTGTGAATCCCACCCCCGCCGTGTTCCGAATTCTCCGCCACTGGCGATTCGGCGGGGGCGGGAATCGCGCCGGTCGGCGGAAATCGCGCCGGTCGGCGGGCCCACCCCCGGCGATTCTCCGGTCCGCGATGGGCCAAAGTCCCGCCGCTGTCAACCCATGCCAGCTGGCGTAGATTGAACCACCTTTCGAACGGCAGGACAAGGTGGCACGGGCGGGCTCTGGGGTCCTGGGGGGTGGGCGCCGGGTGATCTGGCCCCGGGGTGGGCCCCCACGGTGGCCTGGCCCGTGATCGGGGCCCACCGATCCGCGGGCGGGCCTGTGCCATGGGGGCACTCTTTTCCTTCCGCCTTCGCCATGGTCTTCACTATGGCGGAGGCAGAAGAGACCCCCTCCACTGTGCATGTGCGGGGATGCCGTGAGCGGCTGCTGACGTTCCCGTGCATGCGTCGCATGGCAAAGTCATTTCCGCGCCAGCTGGCGGGGCGCCAAAGGCCTTTCCCGCCAGCCGGCGGAGCGGAAATCAGTCCGGCGTGGGCCTAGCCCCTCAAGGTGAGGGCTCGGCCCCTCAAGATGCGGAGAATTCCGCATCTTTGGGGCGGCGCGATGCCGGACTGATTGGCGCCGGTCGGCGGACATCGCGCCGATTGCGGAGAATCCCACCCGTTATGTCTGACACTCTGGAACACAGCCACCTACCACCTGACACCCCAAAACGCACATACACAGTGAATGACATACAATTGGGTATGGCAGAAGCCTTTAATTAGGTATGTACCACTCAGAGACACTGCCCGAAGAGACATAATGCTATCAACTCTGAAGAAACTTGACAAAATGAATGCGATCTCTACTATCTACTACCAAATAGATGGGAAAAGTCTGCAAGTCACACAGTGATTCCTTGCACCCTGTTACACATTAACTGCCACTCCATACAAAATACTTAATATCGCACAGTATGTCTCTAATTCCTTCCACCTCATATTTTTCAAGTGAGATCCAGAAATAAGTGACTTTGACAGCATGAATTTTTAACAAAATCCAATGAAATTGAAGAGACGGCTCCCTGTGTGGACAGATCAAAAAGGCATGACAGATTGGTCTTCAAGTTTTCTTCCAAGAAAAAAGAAACATTTACCATCAGGACGGTAAGGAATTCAATTGGAATCTCTGGTTACAGTCACGCTCCCTGGTGTCAGTGTTCTTAAATATTTTATTTCTGTGGCATTAAAGATAATATGGTAGGCAGACTCAAAACAATTAACACCCCTCTGAAGGATTAATGTTTCTTTGCGAGCCTAGCTAACCGGTGTCAGACAATTTAGTCTGGGAGTCCCTCCCTGTGCCAGCCCCATTCCTGTAACCACAGATTTGTATGAGGCAGCTGGAGAATCAACCCTTTCCACAGTCATACAAAACCTCTGATAGAATGCCAGCTGTCCTGATTCGAGACTCACTGGCTGGAATCCGTCTGGAAAGGCATCAGGACTTGCTGGAAGTGCTACAGATTCTCAAATCCAACTAAACCCCTCTTAGTCTAATTTTTAATGCCCATTTGGAAAAGAGCTGGGTGGGAGAGGCTTCAGAGTGACAATCGTTAAACATCCCTGCCGATTTCCCCATTAGCTTGCTTGGACTGCGTGGAGGGTTAGTGCCATTAACTATGATACTATGAGAATATATTACCTGGTGGAAAGGGCAGCACGGTGGCTCAGTGGTTAGCACTGCTGCCTCACGGCACCGAGGTCCCAGGTTCAATTCCAGCTCTGGGTCACTGTCCATCTGGAGTTTGCACATTCACCGTGTTTGCGTGAGTTTCGCCCCCATAACCCAAAGATGTGCAGGTTAGGTGGATTGGCCATGCGAAATTGCCCCTTAATTGGAAAAAAATTAATTGGGTACTCTTAAATTTCTTTTTAAAATATATTACTTGGTGAATAGTCACAACCTGAATGATAGAATTATCTAAGTTTTTGACAGACTCTTTTTCAAGGTGGGTTTAATTAAAGTAGACTTGGTGGGCTGGATTCTCCGCCCCGCCGCGCCACATTTCTGTTTCACCGGCTGGTCAATGGGGTTTCCCATTGTGGGGCAGCCCCAAGCCGTCGGGAAACCCCCAGGCTGCCAGCAAAATGGAGCATCCCACCGGCAGAGAATCCAGCACGGTATTTTTGTTCAGAATGGGCCGATATGATATTGTTTATTTCCTATACTATGGTTTTAATTTTGCTTATCGAGCTGTGGAGAATTCTGTCATATTTCTGATAAACAATAAACCTATCTATCAATCGGCAGTAAAATATACCTTTTGACCTGAAAATTTGTATGAAGGTTGTCAGTCACTCTAGATCAGTGTCACCATTAAAAAAAAACCTTTTGTGGCAACAAGTAAATATGCAAGATTTAGAGGCTTTGGCCTCCATGCAAAGAAACAAAACATGAGAATAGTAATTAAAATACAATAGGATTAATCACGCTCCCTGGTGTCAATGCTCTTAACATTTTATTTCTGTGGCATCGTTAAGAGATTGCCTGAGCTGAAGGAGATAGATAACTTATTAAGGGGCAGGTACTCTATTTGGCAGGATGTGGCCAGTTGGAGTTGAAGTCATACCATACACAAAGAAAGATGGTTGTGGTTGTTGGGGGTCAATCGTCTCAATTCTAGCCCTCTCGGACATGAAATGAAAATGAAAATCGCTTATTGTCACAAGTAGGCTTCAAATAAAGTTACTGTGACAGTCCCCTAGTCGCCACATTCCGGCGCCTGTTCGGGGAGGCTGGTACGGGAATTGAACCGTGCTGCTGGCCTGCCTTGGTCTGCTTTAAAAGCCAGCGATTTAGCCCAGTGTGCTAAACCAGCCACATCACTGCGGGGGTTCCTCAGGCTGGCCACATCCTAGGCGCAACAGACTTCAGATGCTGCATCAATGACTTTCCTTCCATCATAACGTCAGAAGTGGGGAAGTTCACTGATGATTGCACAATTTTCAGCATCATTTGCGATTCCTTAGAAACTGAAGCAGTTTGTCCAAATGCAGCGAGACCTGGATAGCATTCAGGCTTGGAGTGATAATTGACAATGTACATTCATGCCACACAAGTCCTAGGCAATGATTATCTCCAACAAGAGAGGATCCAACCATCTCCCCTTGACATTCAATGGCATCACTATTGCTGATCTTCCACTATCAACATCATGAGGGTTACCATTGACCAGAATCTGAATTGGAACACATAAATACTCTGGCTGCAGGAGAAGGTCAAATGCTGGTCATTCTTCAGTGACTAATTCACCGCCTGAGTCCCAAAAGCCTGCACACCACCTATAAGGCACATGTCAGGAGTGTGATGGAATATTCTCCACTTGCCTGGATGAGCACAGCTCTGACAACACTTAAGAAACTCAACATTATCCAAGACAAAGCTTGGTTTGTACCCCATCCACCGCCTTCAACATTCACACCCTCCACCACTGACATACAGCAGCATCAGTGTTTACCATCTGCAAGGTGCACTGCGGCAACTCACCCAAGGTTTTGACAGCACCTTCTAAACACTCGACCTATACCACCTAGAAGGACGAAGACAGCAGTTTCATGGGAACAGCACCACCTGCAGGTTCCTCTCTAAGCCACATCCCATTCTGACTTGCAAATATTTTACTATTTTTCACTGTCATGGGATCAAAATCCTAGACTCCCTCCCTAACAACACGATGCATGCATCCACACCAAATGGACTGCTGCGGGTTCGAGAAGGCAGGTCACCACCACCTTCTCAAGAGAAATTAGGGTTGTGGGCAAGATGTGGGCAATAAATACTGGACCAGCCAGAGACGCCCACATCCCATGAAAATAACTTAAAAATACATCGATGACATTTTTTTCCTTTGGACCCACGGCGAAGAATCACTGAAACGACTACACGATGACATTAATAAGTTCCATCCAACCATCAGGCTCACCATGGACTACTCTCCAAAAGCAGTTGCATTCTTGGACACACTCATCTCCATCAAGGACGGTCACCTCAGCACTTCGCTTTACCGCAAACCCACGGATAACCTCATGATGCTCCACTTCTCCAGCTTCCACCCTAAACACATTAAAGAAGCCATCCCCTATGGACAAGCGCTCCGTATACACAGGATCTGCTCAGACGAGGAGGAGCGTAACAGACATCTACAGACGTTAAAAGATGCCCTCGTACAAACGGGATATGGCACTCGACTCATCGATCGACAGTTCTAACGCGCCACAGCGAAAAACCGGACCGACCTCCTCAGAAGACAAACATGGGACACAACCGACAGAATACCCTTCGTCGTCCAGTACTTCCCCGGAGCGGAGAAACTACGTCATCTTCTTCACAGCCTTCAACACGTCATTGATGACGATGAACATCTTGCCAAGGTCATCCCCATAACCCCACTACTTGCCTTCAAACAACCGCGCAACCTCAAACGAACCATTGTTTGCAGCAAACTACCCAGTCTTCAGAACAGTGACCACGACACCACACAACCCTGTCATGGCAATCTCTGCAAGACGTGCCAGATCATCGACATGGATACCACTATTACACGTAAGAACACCACCCACCAGGTACGCGGTACATACTCGTGCGACTCGGCCTACGTTGTCTACCTCATACGCTGCAGGAAAGGATGTCCCGAAGTGTGGTACATTGGCAAGACCATGCAGACGCTGCGACAACGAATGAACGGACATCGCGCAGCAATCACCAGGCAGGAATGTTCCCTTCCAGTCGGGGAACACTTCAGCAGTCAAGGGCATTCAGCCTCTGATCTCCGGGTAAGCGTTCTCCAAGGCGGCCTTCAGGACCCGCGACAACACAGAATCGCCGAGCAGAAACTTATAGCCAAGTTCCGCACACATGAGTGCGGCCTCAACCGGGACCTGGGATTCATGTCACATTACATTCATCCCCCACCATCTGGCCTGCGAAATCCTACCAACTGTCCTGGCTTGATGCAATTCACACCTCTTTAACCTGGGGTTACCCCATCTCTGGATCTGTAAAGATTTAATCACCTGCTAATGCTCGCATTCCTAGCATTGTTTGGCATCTTTGAATTTGTCTATATATGTGTTTCTGGAACAGACCTCTTCATTCACCTGAGGAAGGAGCAGCGCTCCGAAAGCTAGTGACATCGAAACAAACCTGTTGGACTTTAACCTGGTGTTGTAAGACTTCGTACTGTGCTCACCCCAGTCCAACGCCGGCATCTCCACATTAAAAATATGTTGTTCTGCAAGGATATGTGCTCGATCTCAACTATTCAATTACCAACTGAGATGCTGATATAGGAAACCATGGGCACAGTTCTCCTGTTTGTAGATGAAGTCCTTGTCATAATGTACACCAGTATATTATGGTGAAGACACACACACACACTGATGGACATGCAGTGGGACCAATCAGCATACACAACACCGCAGCCAATCACCAGTGAGAGCACACGCTCTATAAAGACAGGAGACAGGAGAGTTCCCGCTGATTCTAGTAGCAGCCAGCTCAGAGCACAGAGCTTACAGCCTGCAACACAGACATTCACCATGTGCTGACTGCATCACCTGGTTAGGACTAGGCAAGGGACAACAGTTAAAGTTGGTATTGCATTTACCCACAGTTCAAGTACGTTAATATAGTTAACCTTATAATAAAATAGAGTTGCACCACTTCCAGTGTTGGTGACCTGTTTGTGATCCAGAACACCCAACACATCATGGTACAAGGAGTGGTTGCATACTAGCACTTCTGAGACCCACCTGCAACTAATCAGCATTCCGGCATCCTAAAGTATGGAGGACATCAACCTGCCACCGCCGCTCCGCATCGCCGGCAATCTTCTGTTCCAGCAGCGCTTGCAGGGTAAGGACGAGCCTTTCCAATCCTTTTTAACACACCTCCCCATCCTTGCGCAGTCCTGCGGCCATGGGCCCACCTCCGACTCCATGATACGCGACCAGATCGTATTTGGTGTTCTGTCGGACCCCCTGCGTTTGCAGCTCCTCAAAATTAAGCAACTCACCCTAGCGACTGCCATTGTGACCTGTGTCCTGCATGAAAATGCCACCAGCCGGTACTCCCACATACAGGTGGCTGAAACGGCACGGCAAGGTCCCCACGAGGCGGAACGGGTCCAAACAATTGAACACCTCCAAGGCTGCAGCCTGGATGAGGGCGGCCATTTTGTGCGCTTTTCGTGGCCTCCCGTGCTTGTACGCGCCATACGAGGGGACGGTGACGTGGAGGAACATGATGCGCAGCACGCAGGACCGCACCGCGCATGTGCAGTGGCGCAACGAGCGTACTGACTCGACGATGTGCGACAACTGTGGCTCCGCCCATTTAAAGCGGCAATGTCCTGCAAAATCGCGACAATGCCTACGATGTGCCTAACTTGGCCACTATGCTGCCTGCTGTCGAGCAGCTCAGCCTGCCAATTCATCGCATCGCTTCAGCCAGCCTCGCAGGAATGTTCGGGCAATTCAACCCACGTTCACCGAGTCCGATTCCGACTTCCCACAGATCAGTGACACCGGGGACCCGAGTGAGCCTTTTCAAGTCGCTGTTATAACAAAGAACAGGCTGTCCCCGAATCAAAACCACCAGCCGCTGTCGGTGCACAGCATTGATCCAGACGACGAGTGGTATGCCACCCTGACAGTCAACCGATCCCAGATACGATTCCGCCTGGACACTGGTGCTTCCACTAATCTCCCAGCGTGGTCAGACTTTCAGACCCTTGGGGTTAAACCAACCATTCTTCCGTCGACCTGCCAACTAGTAGACTACAATGGCAACGTCATTCCTGCTACCGGTTCATGCCAACTCGAAGTGACTTACAACTTGCGAAAAGCCATCCTTCCCTTCGAGATCGTGGGCTCCTCGAAGGACTCTCTGCTAGGCGCACAGGTGTGCAAACTCCTCAACCTCGTTCAATGAGTACACTCTCTCCCTCAGAGGACAAGTCTGCCTTCCAGGATGCGGATTTCAGGGCGCAACTCAATGCCATCATCGACCGGCACCGCAACGTTTTTCAAGACATGGGCACGATTCCACACACTTACAAAATCCTGCTGAAGCAAGACGCCACGCCTGTGGTTCATGCACCTCGCAGAGTCCCAGCACCCCTCAAGGACCGCCTCAAGCAGCAGCTGCAGGACCAAGGAGTGCTCTCCAGAGTGACGGAACCAACCGACTGGGTCAGTTCCATGGTATGCGTAAAGAAGCCTTCCGGCGAGCTCCGGATCTGCATTGACCCAAAGGATCTGAATCGCAACATAATGAGGGAGCATTACCCAATCCCCAAGTGCGAGGAGATCACGTGCGAGATGGCTCGAGCCAACATCTTCCCCAAACTTGATGTCTCGAAAGGATTCTGGCAAATTCAACTAGACGGGTCCAGCAGAAAGCTGTGTACCTTTAATACCCCGTTTGGCAGATAGGGGCTGTTTAGCACAGGGCTAAATCGCTGGCTTTGAAAGCAGACCAAGGCAGGCCAACAGCACAGTTCGATTCCCATAACAGCCTCCCCGAACAGGCACCGGAATGTGGCGACTAGGGGCTTTTCACAGTAACTTCATTTGAAGCCTACTTGTGACAATAAGCGATTTTCATTACTGCTACAAAAGGATGCCGCTTGGGATTATATCGGCATCAGAAGTATTCCACCGGATCATGGAGCAAATGATGGCGGGCATTGAGGGTGTGCGTGTCGATGTTGACGACATCATCATTTGGTCCACCACCCCGCAGGAGCATAGTCAAACGAATACGGGACCAAGGCCTTCGCCTCAACAGAGCCAAATGTTCCTTCGGCCAGATGGAACTCAAGTTCCTAGGGGACCACATCACCCGGTTGGGTGTGCGGCCGGATGCGGACAAGGTGGCAGCCATCAAGGCCATGCAGAAGCCAGCGGATAAGAAGGCGGTCCTCCGATTTTTGGGCATGGTCAACTTCCTGGGGAAGTTCATCCCCAACCTCGCCTCCCATCCCACAGCTCTCCGGAACCTGGTCAGGAAGACGACAGACTTCCAATGGCTTCCCGCCCACGGGCACGAATGGGAGGAGCTTAAGACCAAGCTTACCACGTCCCCGGTATTGGCATTTTTTGATCCCACGAAGGAAACAAAAATTTCAACGGATGCGAGCCAATCTGGCATTGGGGCGGTGCTCCTGCAACGTGATGCGGTCTCATCATGGGCCCCCGTTGCATATGCGTCATGTGCCGTGACCCCCACGGAACAGCGCTACGCGAAGATCGAAAAGGAGTGCCTGGGCCTGTTGACTGGGGTTGACAAATTTCATGATTACATGTATGGCCTCCCCCAATTCACTGTCGAGACCGACCATCGCCCGCTGGTCAACATTATACAAAAAGACCTGAATGATATGGCCCCTCGCCTCCAGCACATTCTGCTTAAACTCCGGCGGTCCGATTTCCAGCTCCTATACACCCGGGCAAGGGCCTGATCATAGCCGACGCTCTGTCCAGGGCAGTCAACACCCCGTGTGACCCAGAGGGCTTCGTCTGCCAGGTTGACGCCCATGTGGCCTTCACGGCCTCCAATCTGCCGGCCACGGATAAACGCCTTATCCACATTCGCCGCGAGACTGCGGCTGACCCCGTACTACAGCGTGTCATGCGCCACATGACGGACGGGTGGCTCAAGAGCCAATGCCCGCAGTTCTACAATATCAGAGACGATCTGGCAGTAGTCGATGGTGTCCTCCTGAAGCTGGACCGCATCGTGATCCCGCACAGAATGCGCCAGCTTGTTTTGTAACAGCTACACGAGGGCCATCTTGGCGTCGAGAAGTGCCGACGGAGGTCCCAAGAGTCTGCTTACTGACCTGGCATCAATGAGGACATCACCAACACAGCGCTCAACTGCCCCGCCTGTCAGCGGTTCCAGCCGGCCCAACCACGTGAGACCCTACAGCCCCATGAGTTGGTCACGTTCCCTTGGTCTAAGGTCGGCGTTGTCCTGTTCCATGCGCTCGGCAGGGACTATGTTCTGATTGTAGACTATTTTTTGAACTACCGGGAGGTCATACACCTGCACACCATCACATCATCGGCAGTCATCCGTGGCTGCAAGGAGACCTTTGCTTGTCACGGCATCCCACTCACTGTGATGTCGGACAATGGCCCCTGCTTCACGAGCCACGAATGGTCCCGGGCAAGGGCCTGATCATAGCCGACGCTCTGTCCAGGGCAGTCAACACCCCGTGTGACCCAGAGGGCTTCGTCTGCCAGGTTGACGCCCATGTGGCCTTCACGGCCTCCAATCTGCCGGCCACGGATAAACGCCTTATCCACATTCGCCGCGAGACTGCGGCTGACCCCGTACTACAGCGTGTCATGCGCCACATGACGGACGGGTGGCTCAAGAGCCAATGCCCGCAGTTCTACAATATCAGAGACGATCTGGCAGTAGTCGATGGTGTCCTCCTGAAGCTGGACCGCATCGTGATCCCGCACAGAATGCGCCAGCTTGTTTTGTAACAGCTACACGAGGGCCATCTTGGCGTCGAGAAGTGCCGACGGAGGTCCCAAGAGTCTGCTTACTGACCTGGCATCAATGAGGACATCACCAACACAGTGCTCAACTGCCCCGCCTGTCAGCGGTTCCAGCCGGCCCAACCACGTGAGACCCTACAGCCCCATGAGTTGGTCACGTTCCCTTGGTCTAAGGTCGGCGTTGTCCTGTTCCATGCGCTCGGCAGGGACTATGTTCTGATTGTAGACTATTTTTTGAACTACCGGGAGGTCATACACCTGCACACCATCACATCATCGGCAGTCATCCGTGGCTGCAAGGAGACCTTTGCTTGTCACGGCATCCCACTCACTGTGATGTCGGACAATGGCCCCTGCTTCACGAGCCACGAATGGTCCAACTTTGCCAGGAGGTACAACTTTGTGCATGTGGCATCCAGTCCCCTGTACCCCCAATCCAATGGCAAAGCGGAAAAGGGCGTCCACATCGTCAAACTGCTCCTCTGCAAAGCTGCCGATGCAGGATCCGATTTCTATGTCGCCTTGCTGGCCTATCGTTCGGCCCCACGCTCCACGGGCCTGTCGCCAGCCCAGTTGCTCATGGGTTGCACCCTCAGGACCACAGTGCTGTCCATTCACGTCCCAGACCTCGACCACGTTCCGGTCCTTAAGCGGATGCAACAGTCTCGTGCACAACACAAGGCGGCGCATGACGCTCGAGCGACTGATCTCCCTGCTCTGGCGCCGGATGACAACGTCCGCATTCATCTTCCGGAGGGTGGCTGGTCTGCAACTGCTGTGGTTCTTCGGCAAGTATATCCCCGCTCGTTCCTGGTTCGTCTGCCAGATGGTTCCATTCGCCGCTGCAATCGGCGTGCCCTTTGTCTCGTTCCACGCTCGCTACGTGATCCTCCACCGGTGTCACTCCCTCCTGTTGTCCCCAACCTGGACTATGTGGAGATTCCGAATACTCTGCATCCTCCTCACTCTGCCGTGGCCCAGCCCGTTCCTCAGCCGGTGACTCCTGACCCACCCTTGAGGCGGTCAACCAGAATTCGCCGCCCACCTCAGATATTGACTTATGAGTTTTACAATGTTGGACTCTTTGATCTGTTCTGTTATCCTGTTTCATCGTTCCAGTAGTTTGTATATAATGTTCATTTTGTTGTTTGTGTGACACCCTGGGCGTCATTCTCCGACCCCCCGCCGGGTCGGAGAATGGCCGTAGGCCGCCGTGAATCCCGCCCCCGCCCCCGCCGAAGTCTCCGGTACCGGAGATTGGGCGGGGGCGGGAATCGGGCCGCGCCGGTTGGTGGGACCCCCCCCGCTGGATTCTCCGGCCCAAATGGGCCGAAGTCCCACCCAGAAATTGCCTGTCCCGCCGGTGTAAATCAAACCTGGTATTTACCGGCGGGACCAGGCAGCGTGGGCGGGCTCCGGGGTACTGGGGGGGGGGGGCGTGGGGCGATCTGACCCGGGGGGTGCCCCCACGGTGGCCTGGCCCACGATCGGGGCACACCGATCCGCGGGCGGGCCTGTGCCGTGGGGGCACTCTTTCCCTTCCGCCTCCGCTACGGCCTCCACCATGGCGGAGGCAGAAGAGACTCTCCCCACTGCGCATGCGCGGGAAACTGACAGCGGCCGCTGATGCTCTCGCGCATGCGCCGGGAAACTCAGCGGCCGCTGACGCTCCCGCGCATGCGCCGCATTTCCGCGCCAGCTGACGGGGCAACAAACGCCATTTCGGCCAGCTGGCGGGGCGGAAATCCCTCCGGCGTCGGCCTAGCCCCTCAATGTTGGGGCTAGGCCGCCAAAGATGCGGAGCATTCCGCACCTTTGGGCCGGCGCGATGCCCGTCTGATTGGCGCCGTGTTTGGCGCCAGTCGGCGGACATCGCGCCGTTGGGGGAGAATTTCGCCCCCTATTTCTCTGCACCAGGCACCTTCCCGTGTAAATAGATTAGCCTCATGTACATAGTCATGTAAATAACACGCACACACATAGTTGGGTACATTCACTACACGATGTTTATTGTCACGCAGGCACATATTCTTTATATAAAAGGGGGGATGTCATAATTTACACCAGTATATTATGGTGCAGACACACACACACACTGCTGGACATGCAGTGGGACCAATCAGCATACACATCACCGCAGCCAATCAACAGTGAGAGCACACACACTATATCACCTGGTCAGGACTAGGCAAGGGTCAACAGTTAAAGCTGCTATTGCATTTACCCACAGTTCAAGTATGTTAATATAGTTAACCTTATAATAAAATAGGGTTGCACCACTTCCAGTGTTGGTGACCTGTTTGTGATCCAGAACACCCAACACATCAGTCCTCGTGCTAACTGAGAATTGGGACCAATTCTGCTGGTGCGAGGAGAGAAGCTGATGTGCCATTCAACAGCACTTTTTTAAACAGGGATCAGGGTTTTCTTGCAATTCAATGGCACATAATAAATTTTTAAATTTCAAGCTGGACCTGAGAGGGGCATGGCCTCATCGCTGTCATATCCCACTCCTCAGAGAACACAAAGGCACTCCAATCAAAAAATGCTGTAGTAGCCGCCCCACTGCACTCCCCACCCCTCTCCACACACTCAATTGCTGGGAAGGGCGTTCCCCGACCTGATCTCCTCCAGCATAGCCCAAACACCACCCCTTCGACCCGCACCATCTCTGAAGGACCCCCTCGGCATCCTGGATGTGTAGGGAGGGTACTCACCCTCTTGCCCCTCCCTTTTGGAGTGCTTGGTGCCAGGTTATCAAGACTGACACCAATTCAAGCCAGCGGGACTCTCGGCTGGGGATGCTGGAGCATCCCAGGAGGCCAGTGAATTGGGCTTCCTGCCAGATAATGAGATTTAAATCAGGGTTAATGAAGTGTATGCATGTTCTCGCTGTGTGAAACCTTTTGCCCTCCGCCAGATTCACCAGGTCATTGTGATTCCCACTGCTGGCTAGCAGCCCCAGAGAATCACTTCCCCTGTCTCCAAACACGGGCAGCATTGTTAACAAAACTGTGGCAAGTAGTCAGTAAATGTGATGTCATCAATGGACGATTGGTGCCCATCATTCCGGAGTTCGAATTTGAGAAAGCGGGAGCAGTTGTCACATAGGCAGGTCTGGAATTGGAGGTGTGCACACATGTAAATCCCAGCTCCAGGCAGCAGAAACCAGGATCGCAAGCATATTCCCACTCTGCTCTATCCCCCCTCCATCAATCCCACCACCCCCCAACTTCACTTCCCAACAACCCTCCTTCACCCCATCCCACCTTCTTCAACACCATCCCTCCTCCTTAACCCTCCCCATCTTACCCCCTCCTTCAAAGGGCACGGTGTGCTTCACTGTTAGTCCAACCCTGCATAATCTTAATGTTATTTGCATGTTTTCATTGAAAAGAAAGGCCTATGCCAGTTCTCAGGGTCACTGTGAATCAAAGGCATAGAAAGTTAATAGAGCTGCTGATAAATTAACCTCCCCTATAAAATGAGTATTTTGTGGAAGGGAAATCACACAGAGAGATTGAGGGCACCTCACTCACATGCTGACAATGCAATATTTTTTGTATGTGGACAGGAATTCTTCTTGTCATGGCGTGTTGAACACACAAAAAGGTAGAAATTGGTTGAGCTGTACCAGACGCTGTGACTGCTGTGCCTTGACTAGCACAAAAAACAGTACAACACAGAACAGGCCCTTCAGCCCCTCAAGCCTGCGTCGATCATGATGCCTATCTAAATGAATAGCTTCTGCATTTCCAGGGCATCCCTCTATTCCCATCTTATTCATGTATGTCAAGATGCCTCTTAAATGTCGCTATCGTATCTGCTTCCACCACCTCCCCCAGCAGCGAGTTCCAGGCACCCACCACCCTCTGTGTAAAAAAACTTGCCTCGCACATCTCCTCTAAACTTTCCGCCTCCTGCCTTATGTCCCCTAGACTTTTCTACCCTGGGATAAAACATCTGACTATCCAAGCACTCCATGTGGCATGGTGGAACAGTGGTTAGAACTGCTGCCTCTAAATGTGGCCTAACTAAGGCTCTGTACAGTTGAAGCATGACTTGCCAATTTTTATACTCAATGCCATGACTAATGTAGACAAGCAGGCTTCTTGACTACCTTATCCACTTGCGTTGCCACTTTCAGTGATCTGTGGATCTGTACGCCCAGATCTCTCTGCCTGTCAATACTCCGAAGGGTTCTGTCATTTACTGTATAATTCCCACCTGTATTAGACCCTCCAAAATGCATTACCTCACATTTGTCCAGATTAATCTCCATCTGCCATTTCTCTGCCCAAGTATCCAACCGATCTATATCCTGCTGTATCCTCTGACAATCCTCTTCACTACCCGCAATCTTTGTGTCGTCTGCAAATCTACTAATCCGGCCAGCTACATTTTCCTCCAAATCATTTATATATACTATGAACAACAAAGGTCCCAGCACTGATACCTGCAGAACACTAGTCACAGCTTGCCATTCAGAACAGCACCCTTCCACCGCTATCCTCTGACTTCTATTACTCAGCCAGTTCTGTATCCATCTTGCCAGCCCACCTCTGATCCCACGTAACTTCCAAAGGCTTTATTGAAGTCCATGTAAACAACATCCACTGCCCTTCCTTCATCATCTTAGTCACTTCCTCAAAAAACTTGATCAGGTTAGTGAGACACAACCTCCCCTTCACAAACACATGCCATCCCGCCTATTGAAATGAAATGAAATGAAATGAAAATCACTTATTGTCACAAGTAGGCTTCAATGAAGTTACTGTGAAAAGCCCCTAGTCGCCACATTCCAGCACCTGTTCGGGGAGGCTGTTACGGGAATTGAACCGTGCTGCTGGCCTGCTTTCAAAGCCAGCGATTTAGCCCAGTGTGCTAAACAGCCCCTATTGCTAATAAATCCATTTGTTTCCAAATGTCAGTAAATCCTGTTCCTAAGAATCTTCTCCAATAATTTCCCTACCACTGATGTA
This sequence comes from Scyliorhinus torazame, assembly GCF_047496885.1. NCBI lineage: Eukaryota > Metazoa > Chordata > Chondrichthyes > Carcharhiniformes > Scyliorhinidae > Scyliorhinus > Scyliorhinus torazame. Next base: position 147,968,283 of record NC_092722.1, on the reverse strand, counting down.
AAGCTCACTGTCCTATAATTTTTCTGGATTACGCCTACTACCCTTCTTAAATAAAGGAACAACATTGGCTATTCTCCAGGGCTTTGGGACCTCACCTGTAGCCAATGAGGATATAAGATTTCTGTCAAGGCCCCAGCAATTTCCTCCCGTGCCTCCCTCTGTATTCTGGGGTAGATACCATCAGGCCCTGTGGACTTAGCTACCTTAATGATTTTTAAGACGTCCAACACCCTCCTTTTCCATATCGTCATGACCAGACTATCTGCACACCCTTCCCTAGACTCCGCATCCACCAAGTCCTTCTCATTGGTGAGTACTGACACAAAATATTCATTTAGTACCTTGCCCATTTCCTCTGGCTCCACGTATAGATTTTCTCCTCTTTCCTTGGAGTGGGCCAATTCATTCCCTGGTTACCCTCTTGCTCTTTATACACATATAAAATGCTTTGGGATTCTCCTTAATCCTGTTTGCCAAGGGCTTTTCATGACCCCTGGTAGCCCTCCTGACACCCTGCTTAGGTTCCTTCTTACTTTCTTTATGTTCTTCATAGACTTTGTCTGTTCTCAGCCTTCTCGACCTTATGAATGCCTCCTTTTTCTTTTTGACTACATTCACAATATCCCTCATTATCCAAGGTTCCTGAAACTTGCCACGCTTATCCTTCATCCTCACAGGAACATGCCTGTCCTGAGTTCTAATCAATCGATGTTTGAAAGACTCCCACATGCTAGATGTTGAATTACCCTCAAACAGCCGCCCCATCTAAATTCTTCAGTTCCTGCCTAATATTGCTCTAATTAGCCTTTCCCTCATTTGAGGACGACTCTTATCCTTATCCACGAGTACCTTAAAACTTACGGAATTATGGTCACTGGTCCTGAAATGCTCTCCTACTGAAACTTTAACCACCTAGCTGGGCTCATTCCCCAATACCAGGTCCAGTACAACCCCTTCCCTGGTTGGACTATTGACATATTGTTTCAAGAAACCCTCCTGGATGCTCCTTACAAGTTTTGTCCCATCTAAGTGAGTCCCAGTCAATATAGGGGAAGTTAAAATCACCTGCCACAACAACGCTGTTGCTTTTAAATCTTTCCAAAATCTATCCACATGCCTGATCCTCTAAGTCTTGCTGGCTGTTGGGAGGCCTTGTAATAAGTCCACAGAGGCAGTCGTCCCGTCACCAGAATTCCTTTTATTTACAAACCCAACAACTGAACAACCATGACCTACACCGGGAGTGCAGAGGATCTGACACTCCCTGTTATATACACAGAAAGGGTTTCCCTGATTGGGCCACTAATCAGGGAACTCGTATTCTAATTGGCCAATCTCAAAGGCCTGGCCTAAGACATTACACCCGTTCCCCCCCCAAAGTCCGGGGAGCCCCCATGGCCCTCGTGACTCATGGGTCATTACAGGCCTGTAGTAAATTCCCAAATTTGTGATTGCACCCTTTCTATTCCTGAGCTCTATAATTTTGCGTCGCTGCATGAGCCCTCCGAGGTGTCCTCCCTCAGCCTAGTCTCTAATAGCAACAACATCATAGTACCAAGTACTGATCCAAGCTCTACGTTCATCTGCCTTACCTGTTACACCTCTCCCATTGAAACAAATGCACCTCAGGCCACCAGTCCTGCTGTGTTCAGCATCTTCTCCCTGCCTGCTCTTCTTAGTCTTACTAGCCTTATTCTCTAGTTCCCTCACAGTTGGAATGAATGCTGAGCAGACCTAATGCTTCCAGAGGGAAGGAAATAAGCTAAATTTCTGACTGAAGAGGAATTCAACAGTAAAGAGAATGTATTTATTTTTATAATCTTTATTGTAACAACTAGACTTACATTAACACTGCAATAAAGTTACTGTGAAAAGCCCCCAGTTGCCACATTCCAGCACCTGTTCGGGTACACGGAGGGAATTCAGAATGTCCAAATTACCTAACAAGCATGTCTTTCGGGACTTGTGGGAGGAAACCGGAGCACCCGGAGGAAACCCATGCAGACAGGGGGAGAACGTGTAAACTCCACACACACACAGTGACCCAAGCCAGGAATTGAACCTGGGGCCCTGGTGCTGTGAAGCAATGGTGCTGACAACTGTGCTACCACGATATTCAGTTGAAAATGGAGAGAGGCTGAGGGAAAGGGTGACCTGAGACTGGGGATTGGAGAGGAATGCGACAAAGGAACAGGGGATGAAATGAGGGCAGAAAATTAAGCCACAAACGGGGAACATGCATTTTATGGAGATGTCCAGCTTTGGTTGTGGATGAGACAGAAAACTTGGCAATCTGTATATGAAGCACAAGCAATTCTGTTCTAGTTGCACTTTTGTTTCTTACTTATTGGTTTGTAGTGTTTGAATTTTGTGGGACTAATGGACTCAACAGTCATGCCATGATTGGAATGTGTGGTGGATAGAATTTTCATTATGGATAATGGAAGGTGTTGAAAATCTTACTGCTCATCAGTTCTGTGGACACAAATGTTCTCTTCTCACTATCTGCCTTCTTCACACAGTTCAATTGCTGGAATATCTATGTTCCGCACACTCTCAACATCCCTGCAACCAAGGAGCATGAGGAGTGGATGCAACAAAGGAGAGATCTCGCTAGTCAACAACAGAAACTGCAATACCAGCAGCGGGCAGCACGAGATTGGGGGACTGGCCAGGATGAGCCATCCAGGGAAGGCAGTGTAGGAAATGGGCACTGACACATCACTGTGTCCTCAGGGCAAAAAGTACCTAACTAAAGATGTCTGAGAAGCAACACCAGAGACAGCTGAGGGTATTCTGGCAAGTGGCAACTGAAATATGTGAGATTGCGCAGCATGACCACCAGCTATGTGGATTTGGTAGGAGCATCATGCCCTCAAGGTGGCAGAGTACTCAATCTTTTCATCGCTGGGACTGTCCAGGGCTCCACAGGTGGCATTTCACATGCTCCGCACACAGGTTTATAAAGGAGGTAACCAATGCCCTCTTCCCTTTTCCAAATGAATTCATCAATTTATCCACAGATGAGGACAGCCAGGTTCAATGAGCATTGCGATTGAGGTCCATTGCTTATGACTCTGGAGCACTTGTTATCATCGACTACACTAGTGCGGTCATTCAAGTTCCCTGGAACGAGCCAGTTATGATTGTGAATCACCCGGGCTTCCACTCTTTGAACTTGCAACTGGTCTAAATCATTCATGTCTACTTTTTTCTAAGCAGCCTCATGATTCATAACTCGTAGGTCCCTAGAGCTTTTCTTTGAGGCCCCAACCCACATGGATGGCTGGATCCTGGTTGACAAAGGCTATCCACTCCAGACCTGGTTGATAATACCAGTGAGAAAATGTCTACAGAGCGGTAGGCGGTAACTATAACACAGTTCACACCTCCACCAGAGCTAAAATTGCTCAAAGCATTTACTTATTGAAAATGTTCTTGTGGTAGTCACCACTGTTGTATTATATTGTATATATGGGTATTACGGTAAGGCCCCTCTACTACAGACAGGGGTAGATCCCCGCCTGCTGGCACTGCCCAGGAGGCAGAGTATAAATGTATGTGCTCTCCGAACAGCAGCCATTTTGTAAGCTGCTGTAGGAGGCCACAAATCTGTGTGTAATAAAGCCTCGATTACATTCTACTCTCGTCTCGTCGTAATTGATAGTGCATCAATTTATTACACAGAGATTTTTCAGAGATGGACCTCCACATCAAACTGGATCACCTGCAGCTGCATCCTCAAGCAGACAACGCCAAAAAGGACTTCCAACATTGGCTAGCTTGCTTTGAAGCATACAACGGGTCTGCACCAGACCCAATCTCAGAAGCGCAGAACCTCCAGATTCTGGACACGCGGCTGAGCTCCAATGTTTTTCCCCTCGTCCAGGACGCGCCTACCTATGTACAGGCCATGGCATGACTGAAGGAGAATTACGCTCAGCAGACCAACAAGATCTACGCCAGGCACCTCCTATCCACGTGGCACCAACTTCCCGGTGAGTCTGTGGAATATTTCTGGCATGAGAGACTGTGACTGCCAGGCCGTTTCGGCCACTGAACATTCGAACCTGCTAATGAGAGACATGTTCGTTACGGGCATAGGGTCTGACTACATCCGACAGTGCCTCTTAGAAGGGGCCACGCTTGACCTCGCGGTGACCAAGAAACTAGCGCTCTCGCTCACGTTCAGGCTTATGCCTCCGACCGCACGGCTCACCGCTGTGCATCATGGACATCGCCAGCGGCCACCCCATCGTGGACCCCATCAGCGACCGCCCTCAGCCAACCCCACGCCTGCGCCGCGTGGCAGCCAACCAACCCCGGGGGACCTAAGTGTTACTTCTGCGGACAGACAAAACACCCCCGGAAGCGCTGCCCGGCACGGAGCGTGCTCTGTAAGGCCTGTGTCAAGAAGGGACATTTCGCTGCAGGGTGCCAGGCCCGCTCAATCGCCGCAATTGTCCCGGCACCCCCCACGTGCGGCCAGTGGGCGCCGCCATCTTCCTCTCCTCGGACCACGTGCGGCCCATGGGCACCGCCATCTTGCACCACTCACAACACGTGTGGACCGTGTGCGCCGCCATCTTGCTTGCCTCAGAACCAATGGGGAACGCCATCTTGCCTGCTCCAGGACGTGCGGCCCGAGGGTGCTGCCATCTTACCCGCCTCAGGACCCCTGCCCGTCAGGCACCTCATTGGGCCGCTCATCACCTGCAACCGCCGCCGACCAGCCACGTCTCGCCTCGGTCACGATCGACCAGTCTCGACCGCACAACTACGCGACCGCTTCGACAAAGGTGAAGGTTGACTGGCAAGAGATATCTTGCCTTCTGGACTCCAGGAGCACTGAGAGCTTCATCCACCCCGATACGGTAAGGTGCTGCTCCCTCGCAGTACATCCACTAAGCAAAGAATCTCCCTAACCGGATCCCACTCCGTGGCGATCTGGGGCTACTGCATCGCCACCCTCACCGTCCAGGGCGTAGAGTTCAGAGGCTTCGGCTCTACGTCCTCCCCAACCTTTGCGCTGCCTTGCTACTCGGCCTGGACTTCCAGTGCAACCTCCAGAGCCTAAGCCTGAAATTTGGCAGGCCCCTACTGTCATAATATCTGCTCATGAATATTATTAGATGCAGACAGGCAGTGATTGACACACAGGATGACCAGTAAGTACACAACACAGTGCAGCCAATCACCAGACAGGATACTACCACTATAAAGCCAGAGGGCACTAGGTTTCCCGCTCTCTCGGAACCCAGCCACTGAGACAATCAGAATCCACGAGCTATCAAGTGTGAACACCATGCGGTAACTAGTAAGTCTGGTCAGGCTACTAAAAGGTCTCCAGTCAGTTCAGTATAGTGTCGACCCACAGCTGAATATGTATATCAGTTCTATCGTTGAATAAAACAGTGTTGGATCTTCTCCAGCGTTAGACGTCTGTTTCCAGCTTCCCTGCATCGAGTGCAGTCCACAGCGAACCTACCTGCCTAACACATCATGGTACCAGAGTGATACTGATCTTGACGGACCCACCTCGAGTGAATCAGCATTGATCAGCAAGCAGCCATCCGGTGAAATTGAAAACATCCAGCCTCCTCCGCAACTCCGCGTCTCCGGCAACCTCGACGACAATTGGAAAACCCGGTGTCTACAGTGTGGCAAGCTTGGCTACTACGCAGCCCTTTGGAGATCTGCTCCACCACTCAGCAGCCAGCGATCCTAGCTGCGGCGCAGAAGTGTCCACTCAATACAACAAGGCATGCCAGATTCTGATCCCGACAGCCCAACAGACCCTGATGCTGAGTGCCTCAAGTCCCCATCCCGGGTGGGCATCATAACTACACATGCGCTGCCTTCCGCCACAATGGCAAAACGCCTCTCGATCCTCAGTGTAGATCCCAACAACGAGTGGTGTGCTGTCCTCTCAGTTAACAAGGCTCGCATCCGATTTAAACTGGACACCGGCGCATCAGCGAACCTCATCTCAAAATCCGAGCTCGACACCATCCGCGCCAGACCAAGCATTCTTCCACCGGCCTTCCAGCTCCTTGACTACAATGGCAATGCCATAGCTGCCAGTGGCTCCTGTCAACTAGGGGTATCCAACAAGGCGATCAAGGCAACATTGCGGTTTGAAATCGTCGGGCCTTACAGAGCGTCCTTGCTCAGTGCTCGAGCCTGCAAGCTCCTGAACCTGGTTCAGCGAGTCCACACCATGTCATCATCACCGTCGACGGCCTCGCCTGATGGAAACTTGCAAGCTAATGTAGATGACATTATCATGCAGTACCACAGTGTATTCGATGGAATGGGCATGCTCCCATACCGATATAAAATCCTGCTCAAGCCGAACGCCACCCCTGTAATTCATGCACCACGCCGGGTGCTGGCACCCCTCAAGGGTCATCTGAAGAAGCAATTACAGGACCTCCAAGACCAGGGCATCATATCGAAGGTCACAGAGCCAGCAGACTGGGTCAGCTCCATGGCCTGCGTAAAGAAGCCGTCAGGGGAGATTTGCATTTGCATTGACCCTAAGGATCTAAACTGCAACATCATGCGGGAGCATTACCAGATACCAAAACGTGAAGAGTTGACCAGTGAGATGGCTCATGCCAAATTCTTTACTAAGCTCGACACCTCCAAGGGTTTTTTGCAAATACAGCTGTACTCGTCCAGTCGCAAGCTGTGCACGTTCAACACCCCGTTCGGTCGCTACTGCTACAACTGGATGCCTTTTGGCATCATATCTGCCTCCAAAGTATTTCACCGCATCATGGAGCAGATGATGGAGGGCATCGAGGGTGTGCGAGTATACATTGATGACGTAATTATCTGGTCCACAACGCCCCAGGAACACATCGCTCGCCTCAAGAAGGTATTCCAGAGAATTCATGAACATGGTCTCCAGCTCAACAGGGCCAAGTGCTCATTTGGTCAATCGGATATTAAGTTCCTGGGTGACCACATCTCGCAGCAGGGTGTGTGGCCAGATGCCGACATGGTCTCGGCGATCAACGCCATGAAGACCCCGGAGGACAAGAAGGCGGTCCTCCGCTTCCTCGGGATGGTCAACTTCCTCGGGAAATTCATTCCCAATATGGCATCCCACACCACGGCCCTCCGCCATCTCGTCAAGAAGTCGACGGAATTCCAGTGGCTGCCCACGCATGAAGAGGAATGGTGTGAGCTGAAAGCAAAGCTCACCACAGCCCCGGTTCTTTGACCCAACCAAGGAAACTAAGATATCTACTGATGCAAGCCAGGATGGCATTGGGGTGGTGCTCCTTCAGCGAGATGACTCTTCGTCCTGGGCTCCAGTGGCATATGCCTCCAGGGCCATGACGCCCACTGAGCAATGGTACGCTCAGATTGAGAAGGAGTGTCTGGGCCTCCTGACAGGGATAGTCAAGTTTCACGACTACGTTTACGACCTGCCAAAATGCACGGTAGAAACGGACCACAGGCCTCTAGTCCATATAATCCAGAAGGATTTAAATGACATGACACCTCGGTTACAGCGAATTCTTCTTAAGCTATGCCGCTACGACTTCAAACTTGTCTACACGCCAGGCAAAGAGCTGATCGTTGCAGAGGCCCTATCCAGGTCCATTACCACACAGTGACTTCATCTGCCACATAGAAGCGCAAGTGCAGTTGTGTGCCACCAACCTTCCGGCCTCTGACGAACGGGTGGTCCAAATTCGTGAGGAGACGGCCAAGGATCCTCTGCTGCAGCGTGTGATGCAGCATCTTACCAATGACTGGCAGAAGGGACAATGTCTCCAGTTCTATAACGTAAAAGATGACCTGACGGTTGTGGACGGAATCATTCTGAAACTCGACAGGATCGTAATTCCTCAAAGCATGCGGGCTATGGTGCTGGGCCAACTCCATGAGGGTCACCTTGGGGGTCAAGAAATGCTGATGCAGAGCTCGAGAGGCGGTCTATTGGCCGGGCATCAGCCAGGACATTGCTGACACAGTCCTCAACTGCCGTACCTGTCAGAAGTTTCAACCAGCTCAACCTAAGGAAACGCTGCAACAGCACGAGATCGTGACCTCTCTGTGGTCCAAAGTAGGTGTAGACCTTTTCCACGCCAAGGGGCGTGACTATGTACTCCTGGTCGACTACTCCTCCAGTTATCCAGAAATGGTGAAACTGTCCGACCTCACGTCAAAGGCGGTAATCAAAGCATGGGATTCCGCTCACAGTAATGAGCGACAACGGTCCTTGCTTTTACAGCCAGGAATGGTCTGATTTTGCACAGTCCTACAACTTCCGTCATGTAACCTCCAGTTTACCCACAGTCAAACGGGAAGGCCGAGAAAGGGGTCCATATTGTAAAACGGTTGCTGTGCAAAGATGCACACTCAGGCCCCGACTTCAACCTGGCGATGCTGACATACAGGGCAACCCCACTGTCCACTGAGTTGTCTCCAGCGCAGATGCTCATGAATCGCACTCTGAGGACCACAGTTCCAACCATCCATGTTCCAGACCTTCTTCCACCTCACGGTCTTACAGAAAATGCAGCAGTCACGGGCCCAACAGAAGGCCACATACGATGCTCATGCCATGGATCTACCCGACCTGGCCCCAACTGATCATGTTCGTGTCCAGTTGCCTGAGGGCGGCTGGTCAGCCACAGCTGTTGTGATCAAACAAGCCCCAAGATCGTTCCTTGTCTGCATGGCTGATGGCTCCCCGCCACAGTGCAACAGACGGGCACTGTGAAGAGTTCCACGCCCACTACCTGATCGAAGTGCTCCGCCGCCTACGATGCTTCCTCCGGACATACCCTGCCATGAGGCCACCGATCTACCAGTAATCCTGCCGGCCCATGCGACCGCCGCGTTGACAGCGATCGCGCCGATCCACGTGAGGCGGCTCCTGATCCACCTCTGCGCCGATCGACAAGAATTCGTCGCCCGCCACAAAGACTAAATCTGTAGACTGAACTTTTGTACATTTTGTGACTTCATCGATTTAACCTCTGTAAATATTGTCTCGTTTGCCATGTATCTGCACTATCGACACCTTCCTATGTATATACGTTCATTTAGGCACCTTTTGTATATAGTCAGGCATATATATATATATATATATGCACGCACACCTTAGTATTTATTTATCGGAAAAAAAAGGGGGGGAGATGTCATAATATCCACTCATGTATATAATGAAGTGCAGACAGGCAGTGATTGACACACAGGATGACCGGAAAGCACACAACACAGTGCAGCCAATCACCAGACAGGACACCACCACTATAAAGCCAGAGGGCACTAGGTTTCCTGCTCTCTCGGAACCCAGCCACTGAGACAATCAGAATCCACGAACTAGCAAGCACAAACACCATGCGGTAGCTAGTAAGTCTGGTCAGGCTACTAAAAGGTCTCCAGTCAGTTCAATATAGTGTCGACTCACAGCTGAACATATATATCAGTTCTATCGTTGAATAAAACAGTGTTGGATCTTCTCCAGTGTTAGACGTCTGTTTCTGCTTCGCTGCATCGAGTGCAGTCCACATCAAACCTACCTGTTTAACACATCACTTATCACCCCTTACCATTTGCGGCCTCGCGACCCTTAAGGTCGACCCGCCTTCCCTGTTTGCAAACCTCACCCCGGATTGCAAACCCGTCGCCACCAGGAGCAGACGGTACAGTACCCAGGACAGGACCTTCATCAGGTCTGAGGTCCAGCGGCTGCTGCGGGAAGGTATCATCGAGGCCAGCAACAGCCCCTGGAGAGCCCAAGTGGTAATGGTGAAAACCGGAGAGAAAAACAGGATGGTATTTGACTACAGTCAGACCATCAATCGGTACACGCAGCTCGACGCATACCCCCTCCCACGCATATCTGATATGGTCAATCAGATTGCACAGTACCGGGTCTTCTCGACGAAGGACCTGAAATCTGCCTACCATCAGCTCCCTATCCATAAGACGCCCATACACTGCGTTTGAAGCAGACAGCCGCCTTTACCATTTCCTTAGGTTTCCCTTCGGCGTCACCAACGGGGTCTCGGTCTTCCAACGGGAGTTGGACCAAATGGTTGACCGGTAAGGGCTGCGGGCCACTTTCCCGTACATGGGCAATGTCACCATCTGCGGCCACGACCAGCAGGACCACGACGTTAACTTTTCCAAATTTCTCGACACCGCCACACTCCTCAACCTAACTTACAACATGGAGAAGTGTGTGTCCAGTACAAACCGATTAGCCATCCTCGGCTATGTGGTTCAGAACGGAGTTCTAGGGCCCGACCCCGATCGCATGCGGCCCCTCATGGAACTCCCCCTTCCCCACTGCCCCAAGGCCCTCAAACGACGCCTGGGGTTCTTTTCGTATTATGCCCAGTGGGTCCCAAACTATGCGGACAAGGCCCGCCCACTCATTGATTCCACCGCTTTCCCACTGACGGCCGAGGCTCACCCGGCCTTCAACCGTATCAAGGCCGACATCGCCAAGGCCGCGATGCACGCGGTCGACGAGACGCTCCCCTTCCAAGTCGAGAGCGATGCATCAGACATCGCTCTGGCTGCCACCCTCAACCAGGCAGGCAGGCCCGTGGCATTCTTTTCCCGCACCCTCCATGCCTCCAGAATTCAGCACTCCTCCGTTGAAAAGGAGGCCCAAGAGATCGTTGAAGCTGTGTGACATTGGAGGCATTACCTAGTCGGCAGGAGATTCACTCTCCTCACTGACCAACGGTCGATTGCCTTCATGTTTAACAACACACAGCAGGGTAGGATCAAAAATGATAAAATCTTGAGGTGGAGAATCGAGCTCTCCACCTACAATTACGAGATTTTGTATCGCCCCGGTAAGCTCAACGAGCCCCCCGATGCCCTGTCCTGAGGTACATGTGCCAGCGCACATGTGGCCCGACTCTGGACCTTGCACGACGATCTCTGTCACCCGGGAGTCACCCACTTTTACCACTTCAATAAGGCCCGCAATCTGCCCTACTCCATCAAGGAAGTCAGGGCTGTCACCAGAGACTGCCAGGTCTGCGCGGAGTGTAAACCGCACTTCTACCGGCCAGATCGTGCGTGCCTGGTGAAGGCCTCCCGCCCCTTTGAACGCCTCAGCGTGGACATCAAAGGGCCCCTCCCCTCCACCGTCCGCAACACGTACTTTCTTAATGTGGTCGACGAGTATTCCTGATTCCCCTTCGCCGTCCCATGCCCCGATATGACGTCGGCCACCGTCATCAAAGCCCTCAACACCATCTTCGCTCTGTTTGGTTTCCCCGTCTACATCCACAGCGACCGTGGATCCTCATTTATGAGCGAGCAGCTGCGCCAGTACCTGCCCAACAGGGGCATTGCCTCGAGCAGGACAACCAGCTACAATCCCAGGGGAAATGGGCAGGTGGAGCGGGAGAATGGGACAATCTGGAAGGCCGTCCAGCTGGCCCTATGGCCCAGAAATCTCCCGGCCTCCAGCTGGCAGGAGGTCCTCCCCATGCACCACTCCATTCGGTTGCTCCTGTGCACCACGACCAACGAAACACCCCATGAACGTCTCTTTGCTTTCCCCAGGAAGTCCACCTCCGGGGTTTCGCTCCCAACGTGGCTGGCAGCTCCAGGATCCGTTCTCCTCCGCAAGCACGTGACATCCACACTTTCAATTATATATCAAATTTGGAGTTCCTGATATTTTTAAATGAGACTTACCATTCCATTCAGGACCTTTAAAGAGAAATAATTCTTTAGATGTCAGAGAATATGCAGAGATGTAGTTTAGAGTTTAGTCAAGGGAGTGGGCGAGGGAGAGCAAGAGCATGAGTGTAGGGGACAAGCAAGAGAATCCAACACCATTACACAATTTGTCTTACGTACCCCCAAGCGATGTCTCACATATGCCCTGGAGGTACGCATACCAGTTTGGAAACTGCTGGTGTAAAACATGCATATTGGAAAGGTAGCAATTTTGAAGAGGTCAGATTGACAAGAATGTTAGATGCCTATGTTTGGACACCTTTGGGCAATATTGTTGTGCTGAAATAGAGGCCAAAGTTGCCAAATAAGAATATTACCTTTGACTGTGATGATGTAAAGATTGAATAAACTTCCCGCAACTGCCCAGTCAGATGGTTAAGTGAATTTGGAAGCTTTAAAGCTCAGTTAAGTGCTTTAAATTAGAGTGTATTTTAATACACCAAGGGATTTTTCTTTTAAAAGAACATGTGTTTTCATCTTAATATCCTTAATGGATTATATACTTGTTATAGGTTTAGTTTTGGGGGAAAAAAATTAAATCCTTTTGTTGTCAATTAGTGATACATGGTGATCTGCTATATATTGAAGTGCAGCAACTGAACCTTTTACTTTTCGATAAAAAGAATAAAGGACTCTTGAGTGCAGAGTGCTCTTGCCAAGTAATTAGCTACTGGTCACATCTAGCACTTTTAGTCTGTTAACACTAAATAAGGAATAGGTTTGTTTTGTATATTTTCCTGAGAGCTAATTTCTATTTCTCATTCCATGTTATAGAAGAACTTCTATTTTTCCTGAAGCCTTTCCCCTTCACTCCAATGGAAGTTACCAAAATAGTTTCCGTCCATTTCCTGATAGCAATAGTTTTTACTACTCATGGCTGTATCTCTCAGCACTGGTCTCATGGTTGGCTGCCTGGAGGAAAAAGGAATGCCGTAAGTATGGATGCTTATCTAGAGGTAAGACTCAGTCTTTATATCATTGTTATTTGTTATGTTGTTTACAAACAATACATTGTTTTGTCCTTACCTTTATTGTAGCTGCTAAGATGTTGGATTGTTAACTTGTTAATAGTTAAAAGTTAACTTGATGGTACTCACTCAAGATATCAACTCAAGAAAGTGAACCGTTTACTGGTCAGTAAATCCCGGGAGGTGACTTCACTCAAGGTTGCAACATGCCTTGCCTAATAATAATAATCTTTATTGTCACAAGCAGGCTTACATTTACACTGCAATGAAGTTACAGTGAAAAGCCCCGAGTCGCCACATTCCGGCGCCAGATCGGGTACACGGAGGGAGAATTTAGAATGTCCAAATTACCTAACAGCACATCTTTCGGGACTTGTGGGAGGAAACCCACGCAGACACAGGGCGTGCAGACTCCTCACAGACAAGCCAGGAATCGAACCTTGGAGCCTGGCACTGTGAAGCAACAGTGTTAACCACAGTGCTACTGTGCTGCCTCATATATTGATGTTAATGACTGGTGCCAGGAAATGCATCATTTGCACAAACCTTCCTTAAAACTTTTCCCCAACCTACCTCACCGCTGCTGGTGCTAACTATAAGAAAGCTAAGGTTCTGTGAAGATTCAAACTATCCCTTGCCATGACTCCAGCAGAAGACCGGTAGGAACCCCAGAGAAATTATAGATTTGATTATGTTCAGTCATTTCCCTGTTTTTTCTGGGGTTCAGCTGCTCCTCTGCTCGACTTAGGCTATGAGAGAGGTTGAACCCCCATGGAATTTCAGCCCTAGGATTTTTACCTTCACCAAAGCTGAGCTCAGCTAACTGTACAGAGCAGGGTTGAGTCAGCAACTTCTCAGGTTTGTACTCCTTAACATCTTCTATGATATAATTTGTTCCCTATTGAGGTGAGCTCCTTTAACTGTTTGCATCCATTTCCAACAACAAGCTCACATATTAAATGCCATGGCTGCCAAACATTCCAACTTGGTGGCTCAGCTTAAATTTCAAATCTGTTGACAGGATGAAGGTAGTGAGAAGTGAACGAGTGACTTCAACCAACCAGGTACAAGATGGAAATCTTCAAGCTTGCAGAGAATATTTACTAAAAAATAATTAATTTACAATGCACATGCTTTCTTTTGCACAATGCTAGCAATTAATTTCTACTTGGCTTGGTTCAAGCAATCAATCAGCACAGCATTTAGCATGTAGAAGTAGTGGATGTTTTATGAATTAGTGGTTATAGCAGGATTATATTTGGGCAGCACGGTAACACAGTGGTTAGCACAGTTGCTTCACAGCTCCAGGATACCAGGTTCGATTCCTGGCTTGGGTCACTGTCTGTGCGGAATCTGCATGTTCTTCCCGTGTCTGCGTGGGTTTCCTCTGAGTACTCCGGTTTCCTCCCACAGTCCAAAGATGTGCGGGTTAGGTGGATTGGCCATGATAAATAGTCCTTAGTGCTCAAACAGGTGAGGTGGGGTTACTGGTTTACGGGGATAGGGTGGAGGCATGGGCTTAAGTGGGGTGCTCTTTCCAAGAGCCGGTGCAGACTCAATGGGCCGAATGGCCTCTTTCTGCACTGTAAATTCTATGATATTTGATAGACGGGAAATGGGGATGGGGAGGGAGGGGACGGGGAATGCCGTGGGACAGGTGAGGTGGGGAGAGACAGATGGGGTGGGGAACAGGCGAGCAGAAGAGGGTAAGTGTTGAGGGAGCCTGACCCATCACATATGTGCTGTGGCACTGACTGACAGCAGAACAGCTCATACACTTAAAAGGCACTATGAGGATCTTTTTTCCACAATTTTATAATTCAATCCAAATTATGAGCCAGCAGTGTTGACTGGGGTGAGGTTTTGTATATCATTGAGGAGAATTGATGTCTGCATTGGTGTGAGAGTAAATATTTATGAAGTGCTTTGCTGCTGACCTCAGGCATTGGAGGCTGACCATTTCAGATAGCTTTTCAGGCTGTTAGCCAATGGAGATTTCAAAAATCACCCTGAGCGTTGCTGCAGCATCCAGAGTATCAACTCACAAGGAACTAAAATCCATTGTGAAAAGTAAGGTGAAAGGGAAAAACATATTTTTAGAAGCAAACTGAGGAAAAGATGGAAGAGTTTGATAAAAGTGGGGGAGGAATAAATAAAATAACTGCGGCAATAAACAAATGCTATAAATCCACATGGTGATAGAACAGAAAAAGGAAAACCTTGTTGAGGCCTGATTTTCCTGTGGTAATGGTGAAAAATCTGTCAGCGTTCACTGCACTAAAACAGATCGAAAGTTCAGGAGCTTAGCCATGTGCAGGATAATGTGGAAATCTAAAAGCTGCTATCACTAAGTTTATGCTCGGTTCATGAACTGACAAGGACTTTCACTCTAACGCTGTTAGTCTCACTGTAAAAACCTGGAAAAGAATTGCACCTTGTTGAAATTAGATGTTTTTGATGTCATACCAATGTGATAATTAAACACTTTCACTGGCCCTGAAAAGAATTTTATATTTGGTAGATTGTCAAATTTTCCCATAATGATTAAAAATTCCACATGCATTTAATGTAAAATATTCATAAAATCAATAAAAATATAAAGACCATTTTCTTCAAAGTCTCTTTATCTTCATTTTTACTCCCATCTTTATATTGTCACACACTTACTTCACAATCTTAAAATTTAAATTAAAAGTGAAGGATTTCAAGTGCTTTTAATTCTCTGGTTTGCTGTGTATGAATACTTCAGTTTGACTGATTGCCTATCGGCAACTGGACACAGGTCATCCCCTTTTTTTTTTAACAAACAATTTTATTGAGGTATTTTTGGCATTGTAAACAGGAACAATATACATTAGTGTGCAAATGTCAATTACAAAAACTTAGTGCAAGTAACAGTTCCTCTCTCGCAAATAGACCGGCCTATTCTTCCCCCCTACTTTACACTATTCTACCCAACCTACCTCCTCCAACATTCCAAAAATAGCCACCTCTGGACTCATCGCCACCCTTGTTTTCAGTACCTGGGACATGACTGAGGTGTTGGGTGCTCTGAGGTACAGACGAACCAACACGGTTGCGATTGGTACAACGCAGTTTTATTCCATTTAACTATTTATACATCAGACTTGGTACTCAGCACGTTGTGACTGTGTGAGTGTCTTGCTATGAGGTCCTGGCCCTGTGCTGTCTGCAGATGGACTGCCCAGGAAGTGTTGTGTTTCTTGTCTTATACTGTGTCTGCTCTTGTCTGTGATTGGCTGTCGTGTTATGTGTGCTAATTGGTCCGTTGGTCTGTCGATCATTATGTATGTGTTATGATGTATGCTTGAATATCATGACAATGACGTCCGCAAATCCCTGCCAGTAGCCCCTGAGTTTTGGGCACGCCCAGAACATGGTTTGCTGGTCCTCCCGCACATCTAGCACACTTATCCTCCAGCCCAAAGAATTTACTCATCCAGGCCACTGTCATGGGCCCGGTGAACTACCTTGAACTGAATCAGGCCGAGCCTGGCACATGTTGCGGTTGCAGGTACCCTCCTCAGAGCATCTGCTCATACGTCTCCCTCCAACTCCCCACCAAGCTCCTCCTCCCACTTCAGTTTCAGTTCCTCGGTCCCTGTGTCCTCCGCTCCCATAAGCTCCTTATAAATATCCGAGACTCTCCCCTCTCCTACCTCTCCCCTGGAAACTACCCTGTCCAGGATCCCCCTTGGTGAAAGGCGTGGAAAGGACAGGACCTGTCTACATACGCAATCCCGCACCTGCAAGTACCGAAAGTCATTTCCCCTTGCCAGCCCAAACTTCTCCTCCAGCACCCTCATGCTCGCGAAGCTCCCTTTCAGGAACAAGTCACCCATCCTTCCCACCCCCGCCCTCCGCCACGCCCGAAACCCACCGTCCATCTTCCCCGGGACAAATCGGTGGTTGTCGCATATTGGGGACCAGACCGACGCTTCCCCCCCGTTGCTTCCTCCATTGGCCCCAAATCCGCAGAGCCGCCACCACTATAGGGCTGGTGGAGTACCTGGCCGGCGGGAGCGGCAGAGGAGCCGTGACCAGGGCTGCCAAGCTGGTGCCCCTGCACAAAGCAGCCTCCACCCACTCCCAAACCTACCCCGTGCCCACCATCCATTTCCTTATCATGGCTATGTTAGCCGCCCAGTAGTAGTTGCTGAGGTTCAGCAACGCCAGTCCCCCCTCGCTACTGTTCCGTTCCAGCATCCCCCTCTTTACTCGCGGGACTTCCCCGCCCAAACAAATCCCAGGCTGATTTTATTGATCCTTTTAAAAAAGGACCGCAGAATGAGAATAGGGAGTCACTGAAAAATAAACAGGAATCTCGGGAGGATCGTCATCTTCACCATCTGTACTCTCCCTGCTAGTGACAGCGGGAGTGCATCCCATCTCCGGAACTGGCTCCTCATTTGCTCCACCAGCCTAGACAAGTTCAATTTTGCATCCTGCCCCAGTCCTGCGCCACTTGTATCCCAAAATACCTAAAACTTTAGGTATTTCGGGATACAAAATACCAGACTAAACGGTCGCTCCCTCAGCCTATTCTCCTGACCCCTCGCCTGCACCACAAACATCTCGCTCTTTGTCATGTTCAACTTGTACCCAGAAAACTTGCCAAATTCCCCTAGGATTTCCATAATCCCGTCCATCCCTGCCACCGGATCCGACACGTACAAAAGCAGGTCATCCGCGTAGAGCGAGACCCTGTGTTCTTCCCCCACGCCCCCCCCCCCCCGCCCCCCTCCCCCCCCACCCCCCACCCCGACCATTCCCTTCCATCCCCTTGTCGCTCTCAGAGCAATTGCCAGCGGTTCTATGGCCAACGCAAACAGCAATGGAGAGAGGAGGCATCCCTGTCTTGTCCCACGGTATAGTCAAAAATACTCAGATAGACTTCGGCTTGCGGCGTGACCAGCTAAGCCGCACGTTTCGGCACCTCCCGTTTCAACGGACTTTTGGGCTCTTATCGGGAGCCCCAACGGAAAATTATTGCCAGTGTGAGGTGACAAAGGAAGGAGTCCCCCCGGGTGTGGATGGAAAGGAGCGGCAGTAGTGGCCAGATTGCGGAGGATCCTTTGGAGCAGCGGCAGAGAAGAGAAGGGAAAAGCAAGATGGCGGCCAAGGGAGCCCAGATGGTATGGGGCCCGGAACAGCAGGAGTTCCTCAGACGATGTGTGGAGGAGCTCAAGAAAGAGGTGCTGGCGCCGATGTTGCTGGCAATCGAGGGACTAAAGGAAACACAAAAGGTCCAGGCGATGGAGCTCCGTGGAGTGAAGGCAAAGGCAGCCGAGAACGAAGACGAGATACAGGGCCTGGTGGTAAAAACAGAGACGCACGAGGCACTACACAAGAGGTGCATAGAAAGGCTGGAAGCCCTGGAGAACAGCTCGAGGAGGAAGAACCTACGGATTTTAGGTCTCCCCGAAGGAGCAGAGGGAGCTGATGCTGGGGCGTATGTGAGTATGATGCTCCATACTCTAATGGTCGCTGAGGCCCCAACGGGCCCCCTGGAAGTGGAGGGTGCGTACCGGGTCCTCGTGAGAAGACCAAAGGCAGGGGAAACACCAAGAGCAATAGTGGTGAAGTTCCATCGCTACAGGGACAGGGAGATGGTCCTGAGCTGGGCTAAGAAGACACGGAGTAATAAGTGGGAGAATGCGGTGATACGCGTGTATCAAGACTGGAGTGCGGAGGTGGCGAGAAGGTGGGCGAGTTTCAACCAGGCCAAGGCGGTGCTCCATAGAAAGAAAGTCAAATTTGGGATGCTGCAGCCGGCGAGATTGTGGGTCACACATCAGCGCAAACACCATTACTTCGAGATGGCGGAGGAGGCATGGACATTTATTCAGGAAGAGAAATTGGACTAGACTTGAGAAATTGATGCCCGGAGAGGGGTAGCGAGGTGGTGGCACAGAAATGTAAAGTGGGGAGAGGGGAGGGCTAATGTATAACAATTTTGGACGGGGAATTTTTCTCCCCCCGATGTGGGGGACATGAAGAAATGTGGGCGCCGGTGGAAAAGGGGACAGGGAAGGGGAATGAGGGAAATGCGGCACTAGGGGCGGGGCCGAGAGGAAGGCACGGGTATTTTCCCGCGCTATGGAAACTATGGTGGGAAAAAGGGCGCAGGAAGGAAGGGAGCCTCACACGCAGGGAGGTCAAAGGATGAACGGGGGAAGCCGAGGTCAGCCAGAGTTAGCTGACCTCCGGAAGCAATATGGGGGGAGTAATCAAGCTAGAGGGGGATCTAGGGGGGGGGGGGGGGAAAGGGGGGGGATTAACTGGGTTGGTGCTGCTGAGAGTAAGGGGGAGCTGATACGAGACGATGTGGTCGGGATGGGAGGGCGCCGTCTGGGGGACAGACGGGGGCGTGAGACCTGGGTGAGGAGATGGGTTAAAAAAGGGGATGGCTAGTCGACGAGGGGGGGGGGGGTAAATGGCCCCCCAACCCGGCTGATCACGTGGAATGTGAGGGGTTTAAATGGGCCGATTAAGAGAGCAAGGGTGTTTGCGCACTTAAAGAGACTGAAGGCGGACATAGTTATGCTCCAGGAGACGCACCTGAAGTTGGCGGATCAGGTTAGACTAAGGAAAGGATGGGTGGGACAAGTATTCCACTAAGGGTTGGACGCGAAAAACAGAGGGGTGGCAATACTGGTGGGGAAACGTGTATCGTTCGAGGCTAAGACCATAGTGGTGGATAGTGGGGGCAGGTATGTGATGGTGAGTGGCAGATTGCAGGGTGAGGCGGTTGTGCTGGTGAACGTATATGCCCCGAACTGGGTGACGCGGGATTCATGAAGCGAATGCTGGGACGTATCCCGGACCTGGAGGTGGGAAACCTGTTAATGGGGGGGGGGGGACTTTAACACAGTGCTTGACCCAGGGCTGGACCGGTCCAGATCCAGGACCGGGAGAAGGCCAGCAGCGGCCAAGGTGCTTAAGGGATTCATGGAGCAAATGGGGGGAGTAGATCCGTGGAGATTCGCCAGACCGATGGGTAAAGAGTTTTCCTTTTTCTCCCACGTCCACAAGGTATATTCCCAGATAGACTTTTTTGTTTTTGGAAGGGCACTGATCCCGAAAGTGGCAGGAACGGAGTACTCGGCTAGAGCTGTTTCAGATCTCGCCCCGCATTGGGTGGAGCTGGAACTAGGAGAGGAAAGGGACCAGCGCCCACTCTGGCGATTAGACATGGGACTACTGGCGGACAAGGGGGTATGCGGAAGGGTGAGG
Source organism: Scyliorhinus torazame (assembly GCF_047496885.1). Taxonomy (NCBI): domain Eukaryota; kingdom Metazoa; phylum Chordata; class Chondrichthyes; order Carcharhiniformes; family Scyliorhinidae; genus Scyliorhinus; species Scyliorhinus torazame. The sequence goes on along the minus strand of NC_092722.1, from coordinate 147,948,319 downwards.
GGATGTATCGAAAGATACCTGGAGGTCAATGACGATGGGGAGGTCCAGGTGGGAGTAGTATGGGAAGCGCTGAAGGCGGTGGTTAGAGGAGAGTTGATTTCCATCAGAGCCCACAAGGGGAAACAAGAGGGTAAAGAAAGAGAGAGTTAGTAGGGGAAATTTTGAGGGTGGATAGGAAGTATGCGGAGGCCCCAGGTGGGCTATACAGGGAAAGACGAAGATTACAGACGGAGTTTGACCTGCTGACCACGGGAAAGGCAGAGACACAGTGGAGGAAGGCACAGGGGATACAATGTGAATATGGGGAGAAGGCGAGCCGGCTGCTGGCCCAACAACTTAGGAAGAGGGGGACGGCGAGAGAGATTGGAGGAGTTAGGGACGAAACGGGAATGATGGAGCAGAGAGCAGGGAAAGTGAACGAGATGTTCAAGACATTCTATGAGAGGCTGTACAAGTCCCAACCCTCGGAGGGGAAAGAGGGAATGATACACTTTTTGGACCAGCTAGAGTTCCCGAGGGTGGAGTGGCAGTGCTGGGGGCGCAGATTGAGTTGGATGAGGTGACCAAAGGAATTGGGAACATGCAAGCAGGGAAGGCCCCGGGACCAGATGGGTTCCCGGTGGAATTTTATAGGAAGTATATGGACCTGTTGGCCCCGCTTTTGGCAAGAACCTTTAATGAGGCTAAGGAAAGGGGGATATTACCCCCGACAATGTCGGAGGCGACGATATCGCTGATTCTGAAACGAGACAAAGACCTGCTGCAGTGCGGGTCATACAGGCCCATCTCCCTCCTAAACGTAGACGCCAAACTGCTGGCCAAAGTGATGGCGACAAGGATAGATGATTGTGTCCCAGGGGTGGTACATGACGACCAGACAGGGTTTGTTAAGGGGAGACAATTGAATGCCAATGTACAAAGGTTGCTGGGGGTGATGATGATGCCCCCACTGGAGGGGGAGGCAGAGATAGTGGTGGCGATGGATGCAGAGAAGGCATTTGATAGGGTGGAGTGGGACTATTTGTGGGAGGTGCTGAAGGGATTTGGGTTCGGGGAGAGGTTCATTAGATGGGTTAGACTCTTGTACGCGACCCCGGTGGCAAGCGTCATTACAAATAGGCAAAGATCGGGATACTTTCGATCACATAGGGGTACAAGACAAGGGTGCCCCCTGTCCCCGTTACTGTTCGCGTTGGCAATTGAAACATTGGCCATAGCGCTGAGGGACTCTAAGAAGTGGAGGGGGGTGCTTAGAGGGAGAGAGGAACATCGAGTGTCACTATATGCAGACGATTTGCTGCTATATGTGGCGGACCCGGTAGAGGGGATGCCAGAGGTAATGCAGATACTCAGGGAGTTTGGAGAGTTCTCGGGATACAAATTAAATATGGGAAAGAGCAAACTTTTTGTGATGCACCCCGGGGAACAGGACAGGGGGATAGATGCTCTGCCGCTGAGGAGAGTAGCAAGGAATTTTCGATACCTGGGGATTCAGGTGGCCAGGAACTGGGGAACCCTACATAAACTTAACCTGACGTGATTGGTAGAGCAGACGGAGGAGGACTTTAAGAGGTGGGATATGGTGCCCCTGTCATTGGCGGGCAGAGTACAGGCGGTTAAAATGGTGGTCCTCCCGAGGTTCCTTTTTGTGTTTCAGTGCCTCCCCATCCTGATTACAAAGGCCTTCTTCAAAAAAATAGACAGGAGCAGTATGAGCTTTGTGTGGGCGGGAAAGACCCCGAGGGTAAAGAGGGAGTTCCTGCAGCGCAGTAGGGACAGAGGGGGACTGGCACTGCCAAGTCTGAGTGACTACTATTGGGCCGCCAATGTGTCGATGGTCTGTAAGTGGATGAGGGAAGAAGAAGGTGCGGCGTGGAAAAGGTTGGAGATGGCGTCCTGTAAGGGAACGAGCCTAAAAGCGCTGGCGACGGCTCCGCTACCGTTCTCTCCGAAAAGGTACACCACAAACCCAGTGGTGGTGGCGACCTTGAAGATCTGGGGGCAGTGGAGACGACATAGGGGAGTGACGAGTGCCTCGGTGTGGTCCCCGATAAGGAATAACCACAGGTTCGTCCCGGGGAGGATAGATGGGGGTTTTCAATGTTGGCAGCGAGCAGGAATTAGGAAGCTGAAGGACCTGTTTGTGGACTGGACGTTTGCAAGTTTGGGAGCATTGGAAGAAAAATATAAGCTGCCACCAGGGAATGCTTTCCGGTACATGCAAGTGAGGGCATTTACGAGGCAACAGGTGAGGGAATTTCCGCGGCTCCCGACGCAAAGGTTCCAGGATAGAGTGATTTTGGGGGCATGGGTTGGAGAAGGTAAAGTGTCCGAAATATACAGGGACATGAGAGACAAGGGGGAGGCGATGGTAGAGGAGCTGAAGAGAAAATGGGAAGAGGAGCTGGGGGAAGAGATTGAGGAGGGGCTGTGGGCAGATGCCCTAAGTAGGGAAGATTCCTCGTCCTCGTGTGCCAGGCTTAGCCTGATTCAATTTAAGGTTCTACACAGAGCGCATATGACGGGAGCAAGACTGAGCAGGTTTTTTGGGGTGGAGGACAGGTGTGGGAGGTGCTCGGGAAGCTCGGCGAACCACACTCACATGTTCTGGTCGTGTCCAGCACTGCATGAATTCTGGGAGGGTGTGGCAAGAGTGATCTCAAAGGTGGTGGGGGTCCGGGTCAAACCAAGCTGGGGGTTGGCTATATTTGGGGTTGCAGAAGAACCGGGAGTGCAGGAGGCGAAAGAGGCCTTTGCGTCCCTAGTAGCCCGGCAAAGGATTCTACTTATGTGGAAAGAAGCGAAGCCTCCGGGCGTGGAGGCCTGGATAAACGACATGGCAGGGTTCATAAGGCTGGAACGAATAAAATATGCGTTAAGAGAATCGGCTCAGGGGTTCACCAGGCGGTGGCAACCGTTCCTTGACTATCTCGCGGAACGATAATGGAAAACCAGAAAAGACAGTAGCAGCAACCCAGGGGGGCAGGGGGAGGGGGGGGGGGGGGTGGTGGCGGGAGGATTAATCCGGGTTCTTGGTTTTTTTTCTTAGTTAGTTGTTGATATTTGCTTTTTGTTTATTTCTTTTTTTTTATCTATTGTTAGTTTAATATATTATTTAAATAACGTTTAATGTATATTCCTTTATTAAGTTGTAAAAACGGAAAATCTTTGTTTGAAAAACTTCAATAAAATATATTTTTAAAAAAAAATACTCAGATATCGTCCGGTTCGTCCTTACACTAGCATCTGGGGCCTGATATAGCAGTCTAACCCAGTCCACAAAGCCTTCCCCAAACCTAAACCGTCCCAGCACCTCCCATAAATAGTCCCACTCCACCCGGTCAAAAGCCTTTTCGGCATCCATTGCCACCACTACCTCCACCTCTCTGCCCTCCGGGGGGGCATCATAATCACATTGAGTAGCCTTCTTAGGTTGGCTACCAGCTGCCTGCCCTTTACAAACCCCGCTTGGTCCTCCACAATCACGTCCGGTACACAGCCTTCGATTCTGGACGCCAGGATCTTGGTCAGTAGTTTAGCGTCAACATTAATCAAGGGCATTGTCCTATAGGCCCCACAGGCTTCCTGATCTTTATCCCGTTTTAAATTCAGCGAGATGGTGGCTTGCGACATCGGCGGGGGTAACACCCCCTTGTGTCATCCCCTTGTTTTGACAGCAGGTTTAAACTGGTGTTGGAAAAGTGATCACTAAATCTTTGTGCACAGCTTTTTTTCGTGGTCAGCAGCAAGTGTCCTTGCCGACCACGAAAGCAGGGATAATATAAGTCATTCTAAATCAGAGATTTTCTAAAATAAATATTTTTATTCTCCATTTTCACATTTTCTTCAGAATTTACACCCCACCAACAAACAGTAAATGGTAACGAATACAATGTCAATCCCCTTGTTAACAACAACGATTCCCATCCTCCCACCACCCCCAAACAACGGCCCACCTGACAATATAAGCATCAAATAAAACAAACCCTCCCAAGGTGGAAAAGAAAAAGAAAAAGGAACCAGGAATCGTCTATGGTCACCATTGACATATACAGTCCACCCCCCAACCTCCCCCACCACTAATATTCAATGCCATCTAATCCCCGAATCCCATGAATTGTAGACACCCCCCACCCCCCTCCCAGACTCCTCCCCTCCACTTCCTCTTGTAAACTCCTCCCCACAACCTCGGTTCCTTCCCCCAGCTTTTCGCCCTGGCTAGACTCACCGAAACCTATTCTACCAGGCTCCGATGGCCGCAGCCCCTCCCCCCACCTCACTCCCGTTCACTGGCTGGCTTAAACCGGCAAGCGTGGAAGCCCCCGCCCTCGTCTCCTTCCCCCTTGCCCGGTCCCAGGAAAGCCAAGAAATCTCCTTTAGCACACAACCCCCACATACACACCCAAGCCCCAAAGAACCATCATTGCAAATGAAAGTCCCAACTCTTCCCTTCTCCAAATATATACAACCCGACTCATTTAGTACATACACCAACACGCAGTGAAAAAATAAAGTTACACGAGACTACATCGGTACACGATCATTTATCAATTCTGCCACAATCCTTCTGCCTTCGCAAACTCCTCCGCTGCTTCAGCCGTCCCAAAATAAAAGTCCTTGGATTTGTAGGTCACCTTCAACTTAGCTGGATATACTATGCCACACTGCACCTTGCTGATGTACAGTGCCTTCTTCACCCGGCTGAAGGCAGCCCACCTCCTCGCCAGCTCCCCCGCAAAGTCCTGGTATATGCCTATACCAGCTCCAGCCCACTGCACCACCCGCTTCTGCTTTCCCCAGCATACAACTTTCTCCTTCACGCGACTTTCTCCTTCACGCTATACCTACGGAAACACAGTGTTACTACTCTTGGCGGCTCACTCGCCATTGGTATAGGCCTCCACGACCGATGAGCCCGATCCAGTTCATATCGGGAGGGATCATCCCCCTCCCCCAATAGCTTCGCCAACATTGTGGCAAAATATTCAGACAGCCTTGGGCCTTCCACCCCTTCGGGCAGACCCGCAATCTTCAGATTTTGTCGCCTGGATCTGTTTTTCAAGTTCCACAGTCATCACCTTGGTCGTTTCTTCTGCTGTGAGCGATGCAGCCTCCCCTGGTGCTCCAGCATCCGCTTTCCTTACATTTCCTGCGCTGCCTTTTTCACTCCCTGGCGGTCTTTCACTAACCCCCTTTTTCACGACCGTTTTTCTCCCAAACGTGGACCTTTCTCTTTCCTGTGCCTTCTTGCAGCCTTTTCCGCCTCCGTTGCCTCCGGGACTGGGCGTTAAAACTCCGAAATTCCTATTCCCAAGCGGGAGCCCTCCAGTGTGCGGCTGCCTCCCGCCCGCCGTCACCGGAAGTGCCCCAAATTAGAAATTTGAGGAGAAAAGAACAAACTAGGTTAATTATGTATTAGAATATTTCTTAAATTTGAAGAAAACAATCGGAGTAAGAATGAATGCTGCTGCTAAGGATTAGCAGAGAAATTTGGATGATTTCAATAAAAAAGTCATGAGTGGCAATTGAATAAACTATCTAAATCCATCCCCAAATCTTTTTCTGCATCCTGTATATTGTTCTCATTATTTAATTTCTAGGTGATTAGTAGAGATTAGAAACAATATTGTGCAAGCAGGATGCCATTCAACACCTTCACCAGTCTGACATTATGAATCTCACAATTAATCTCTGTTTGCTAATTCAAGACAACTTTACTGAGTCCCATGTTTTCTACCTGAATCCTCTGTATTCAAGTTTAATTATAAGTCTTGAATGTCAAAAACTTTTTGAAGGGTATAAATGAAGGATATCATGTGGATTAATTGTGAAAAAGAGTACTGAGGTTAATGATAGTAATTGAAGAAACACTAATCGTTGCACTGGCAGCATGTAAGTATTCCCATATCAATACCAGTGGAAGACCCATCACAACTATATTTGCACATTCATCTGTCAGGATTTGCCCCCCAACACTCTCAGTTTTCCATAAGTTTGTCTAACTCGTATAGTGACATCCCAGGTAATTAAAAACCATGATCACACTCACTCCGCCACTAAACCTTTACCCCTCATCCCACCCCTCAGCGGTGAAGCAGAATATGAAGTTTCGCTGGTGGGGGAATGATTAATAATACGGTGGGGGTGAGAGGTAGCAAATGAGAGGAGAGTGTGTTCAGGCACATGGCAATCCTGCCTAGCTAAATGCCCTTTCCTCCTCCATCACTAGGTCGGCCATAATATTTCACCCTTATAGTTTTTCAAGCTTCACATCTAAACGGGCATTATTGCTCCAAATCAAAGTTGAACGACCAGGTCGTTTTTTTTAGTGAAGAGTTTAGTCAGCATCAAATTACAAATTTTATGGGAATAACCTTAACAGAATTGTGCATGTGTTTATCATGCTATGAATGCTATGTATGTATTGACCTCAGTGAGGAAGGAAAATTGCAAGTTGAAAACATTAGTTGCAAATTAATTTAGTTTGCATTGAGCAGATTGCGGTTCCTTGATTGATTGATTTTGCTCACTGGTTCGTCTCATTCAGTCTAGTCGCTTTCCCTACCTGGAACGTAACCAGTGGATATTTGAGCCAATCAACATGGCTAATTAAACAGGTTATTCAAACCAATTGAAGTGACACAGCATAAATGGTTAAAGCGTGATGGATGTTGCACCCCAGGTGTGATACCCTGTGATGCATGATATACACAAGACTAACAATTAAATAGAGAAGCAAAAGGAGAATGCGTTGTTAGACTTTTGAGTTGCTGTGATATGAAGAGTCTAAAGTTCTGCTCCTTTTTCACAAACACACATCTATTTCATTCCAACAGCCTTTGCACAAAACTCTAACTATACATCACCTGACAGAGGCCACCTGAAGCCCCTTTACATATCAGTGTCAATTAATGGATACTCAACATAAAGGAGACAACTAATTGCAATGTCTCTTAACCCATTACTTAACAGTCTCCCCTTCCTTGGAGGAAAAATAATAATTAGGTGAAAACAAAATTTCAAGAAACTCAAAAACACACACATGATTTCCCCCCTTTTATTTGTTGTTTGGACGAGAAAGAAAAAAAAAGTCACAGAAACAAGCGCCCTTCATTAACAATATCCAAAAGTTTCTGTGAACTCGCCCCTCTTTTCATAAAACAGTCTGACAGTTGATAGCTCCTGTCGACCCATTTAATTTTTGTCATTTCCCCTCTGTCCAACATCTGCTTCAAACTTGCGATGTCTATCCGTAACCTCTTTTCATTGACACTTTTTGTAGAGTGCACATTTTCCCACAGGGATTTATTGTCAATGTGACAGTCAATAGGTATATTACCCAAATCCCCCAATCCCAAAATTTCTGTCAATACCTGACTTATATAAAAAGCCATATCCACCGCCTCTACAAGGCTTAATGTCTCAGCAGTCAAAGTGCTTTTTACCACTCTCCTTATTTTCTTTGTTTCCCACACAAGAGGGCAACATTTACCATTGTTCCCCAAAAGGAAAATTATAAAACCTCCTGCACTTGAAACCCCATCACATAAATTTGTGTAGGACGCATCACTATAAACTATGAGTTTCAAGTGCCTAAGGTCACCTAAAACTGGGAACTTCAAAACACACTCCTGCATTTTTAGTTTGACCAATGCTTTATTTGCTCTTATTATGTCTTCCACTTTCGGATCATTCATTTTTGTACTCAACTCTAAGACATCAAAACTCATGTCCGGTCTAGTCTGTCTACCTAACCAGTTCAGTTGCCCAATTAAACTTCGCAGTTGCTCTTTTTCTATCTTTGAAACCATTGCGTCTTTTTGTGAAACTCGGCCACGACTAATTGCTATTGGGCTGATGCTTTCCAAATAAGGTTGCTGACGTAAAGTTGCCCCTAACTTAGTCTGTCCAATTTCCAGTCCAATATATTTAAATGCACCGGAAGCCTGACTTCCAACCCTGAATTCATTCTTCAAACCAGAGATTACAATAGCTTCAAAATCACTAGTCCCACCCCACAAAAAATCATCGACATGCATCATAAAAATGCCAGAAAGATTTCCTTTATAGTGCCAGTAAAACATTGCAGGATCTGCTTTCAACTGGCAACAGCCTAACTTGAACAAAACTGACCTTACCGAAAAATACCAGACTCTAGATGCATCATTTAATCCATATACACATTTGTTCAACGTCCAGAGTACCCCTTCTGTGTTAGCTGCTACTTTAGGAGGACGGAGAAACTCATCTTCCGAGATCTTGATAAACTACGTCCCCTCTCCCGCCTGGTATCTTGTTCTGTACTGCTACTGCTTGATCTTTCCCTTCTGCTGTGGGATGTCCTTTCAATAGTTCTCAACATTTTCCTGCAGACCTGTTCACTATCTGATGTACTATCTGAACTGGCACTGCGTTTCTGTGCCCTCCATTTTTCAACTTCATTTTCCCAATCCATTGTCTTGACTCCTTCCCCTGAATGCTGTACATTCAACCAATGTTTATACTTTCCAGTGGCCTTCTCTGCTCTACTAATAACAGTTGCATCCTTCCATTGACTAGACCCTTCAGGCAAGTATGTCACTTTTGTACCAACTTTTGGCAGTTGCCCGTTCGGAAAAATGGCCTGTTCTAATTCATCAGAAGTGTTGTGTTCCTCCACAGAAACCCAGTCTACATCAGTTAATTGGTCCTCATAGTTCTGTGACACATGTGTACCAGATGACTCTGGTTCCTCGTCATGTCTGTCTGCTCTGTCTAAATTTGAAAATTTGTGATCTGTACCCATTATCCTTGATGAATGGACCCTAACAGTTTGATTACCATGTTGCAAAATAGTTGTTTTGCCATCTATGCCTATGATCTTCCCTGGGCCTTTCCATTCATTAGAATTGTCCCTCTTATCGTATACCATGCCTCCTTGCTGAAAAACGGCACCTGATGGCCGTACATTATGTCTTAAAGCTCTGCGAATTCTTTCAGAGACTTCTGCTTCCAAAAACGCGTTTCTACTGCTATGTAATGCATTTAAATCTCAGCAAAACCAGAGCTAATTGTAGTCCCCTCCCAAGCTGGAGGCTGGTCATCCAAAATGGATGGAATTTTAGGATTTCTACCAAACACTAATTGATAAGGACTATAGCCCCCAACCATCTGCAATGAATTCTTTGCATGTACTGCCCATGCTAAAGCTGAATTTAGCCTGCAATTTGGTCGATCTGCCAAAATTGTCTGAAGCATGTCATCGATGATGACAGCATGCTTTCTTTCACAGACACCATTACTAAATGGGCTTTCTGCAGCTGTATTCATAACTCTGATATTCATGTTTTCACAGGCTTCCAGCGTCTCGGATGGCTTCATCTGCAGAAAGTGCACCCAACTGGAGCTCCTCACAGACCGCATGGTTCAGTTGGAGCAGCAATTGGTTGCACTTAGGAGCATGCAGGTGGCGGAAAGCGAGATAGATAGCAGTTATATAAATGTGGTCACACCCAAGGTGCAGGCAGAGAAATGGGTGACCACCAGAAAGGGCAGGCAGTCAGTGCAGGAATCCCCTGTGGTTGTCCCCCTCTCGAACAGGTATACCCCTTTGGATACTGTCGGGGGGATAGCCTATCAGGGGAAAACAGTAGCAGCCAGAGCAGTGGCACCACGGCTGGCTCTGATGTTCAGAAGGGAGGGTCAAAGCGAGGAAGAGCAATAGTAATAAGGGACTCTATAGTCAGGGGCACAGATAGGCGCTTCTGTGGACGTGAAAGAGACTCCAGGATGGTATGTTGCCTCCCTGGTGCCAGGGTCCAGGATGTCTCCGAACAGGTAGAGGGCATCCTGAAGGGGGAGGGCAAACAGGCAGAAGTCGTTGTACATATTGGTACTAACGACATAGGCAGGAAGGGGCATGAGGCCTTGCAGCAGGAGTTCAGGAAGCTAGGCAGAAAGTTAAAAGACAGGACCTCTAGGGTTGTAATCTCGGGATTACTCGCTGTGCCACGTGCCAGTGAGGCTAGAAATAGGAAGATAGAGCAGCTAAACACGTGGCTAAACAGCTGGTGTAGAAGGGAGGGTTTCCATTATCTGGACCACTGGGAGCTCTTCCGGGGCAGGTGTGACCTATATAAGAAGGACGGGTTGCATCTAAACTGGAGAGGCATAAATATCCTGGCCGCGAGGTTGCTCGTGTCACACGGGAGGGTTTAAACTAGTATGGCAGGGGGGTGGGCACGGGAGCAATAGGTCAGAAGGTGAGAGCATTGAGGGAGAACTAGGGAATAGGGATAGTGTGGCTCTGAGGCAGAGCAGACAGGGAGAAGTTGCTGAACACAGAGGGTCTGGTGGCCTGAAGTGCATATGCTTTAATGCAAGAAGTATTACGGGTAAGGCAGATGAACTTAGAGCTTGGATTAGTACTTGGAACTATGATGTTGTTGCCATTACAGAGACCTGGTTGAGGGAAGGGCAGGATTGGCAGCTAAACGTTCCAAGATTTAGATGTTTCAGGCGGGATAGAGGGGGATGTAAAAGGGGTGGCGGAGTTGCGCTACTGGTTAGGGAGGATATCACAGCTGTACTACGGGAGGATACCTCAGAAGGCAGTGAGGCTACATGGGAAGAGATCAGGAATAAGAAGGGTGCAGTCACAATGTTGGGGGTTTACGACAGGCCTCCCAACAGCCAGCGGGAGATAGAGAAGCAGATAAGTAGACAGATTTTGGAAAAGAGTAAAAACAACAGGGTTGTGGTGATGGGAGACTTCAACTTCCCCAATATTGACTGGGACTCACTTAGTGACAGGGGCTTAGACGGGGCAGAGTTTGTAAGGAGCATCCAGGAGGGCTTCTTAAAACAATATGTAGACAGTCCAACTAGGGAAGGGGCGGTACTGGACCTGGTATTGGGGAATGAGCCCGGCCAGGTGGTAGAAGTTTCAGTAGGGGAGCATTTCGGGAACAGTGACCACAATTCAGCAAGTTTTAAAGTGCTGGTGGACAAGGATAAGAGTGGTCCTAGGGTGAATGTGTAAATTGGGGGAAGGCTAATTATAACAATATTAGACGGGAACTGAAGAATCTAGATTGGGGGCGGATATTTGAGGGCAAATCAACATCTGACATGTGGGAGATTTTCAAGTGTCAGTTGAAAGGAATTCAGGACCAGCATGTTCCTGTGAGGAAGAAGGATAAATACGGCAATTTTCGGGAACCTTGGATAACGAGAGATATTGTAGGCCTCGTCAAAAAGAAAAAGGAGGCATTTGTCAGGGCTAAAAGGCTGGGAACAGACGAAGCATCTGGGTTGCATCTAAACTGGAGAGGCATAAATATCCTGGCCGCGAGGTTTGCTCGTGTCACACGGGAGGGTTTAAACTAGTATGGCAGGGGGGTGGGCACGGGAGCAATAGGTCAGAAGGTGAGAGCATTGAGGGAGAACTAGGGAATAGGGATAGTGTGGCTCTGAGGCAGAGCAGACAGGGAGAAGTTGCTGAACACAGAGGGTCTGGTGGCCTGAAGTGCATATGCTTTAATGCAAGAAGTATTACGGGTAAGGCAGATGAACTTAGAGCTTGGATTAGTACTTGGAACTATGATGTTGTTGCCATTACAGAGACCTGGTTGAGGGAAGGGCAGGATTGGCAGTTAAACGTTCCAAGATTTAGATGTTTCAGGCGGGATAGAGGGGGATGTAAAAGCGGTGGCGGAGTTGCGCTACTGGTTAGGGAGGATATCACAGCTGTACTACGGGAGGATACCTCAGAAGGCAGTGAGGCTACATGGGAAGAGATCAGGAATAAGAAGGGTGCAGTCACAATGTTGGGGGTTTACGACAGGCCTCCCAACAGCCAGCGGGAGATAGAGAAGCAGATAAGTAGACAGATTTTGGAAAAGAGTAAAAACAACAGGGTTGTGGTGATGGGAGACTTCAACTTCCCCAATATTGACTGGGACTCACTTAGTGACAGGGGCTTAGACGGGGCAGAGTTTGTAAGGAGCATCCAGGAGGGCTTCTTAAAACAATATGTAGACAGTCCAACTAGGGAAGGGGCGGTACTGGACCTGGTATTGGGGAATGAGCCCGGCCAGGTGGTAGAAGTTTCAGTAGGGGAGCATTTCGGGAACAGTGACCACAATTCAGCAAGTTTTAAAGTGCTGGTGGACAAGGATAAGAGTGGTCCTAGGGTGAATGTGTAAATTGGGGGAAGGCTAATTATAACAATATTAGACGGGAACTGAAGAATCTAGATTGGGGGCGGATATTTGAGGGCAAATCAACATCTGACATGTGGGAGATTTTCAAGTGTCAGTTGAAAGGAATTCAGGACCAGCATGTTCCTGTGAGGAAGAAGGATAAATACGGCAATTTTCGGGAACCTTGGATAACGAGAGATATTGTAGGCCTCGTCAAAAAGAAAAAGGAGGCATTTGTCAGGGCTAAAAGGCTGGGAACAGACGAAGCCTGTGTGGAATATAAGGAAAGTAGGAAGGAACTTAAGCAAGGAGTCAGGAAGGCTAGAAGGGGTCATGAAAAGTCATTGGCAAACAGGGTTAAGGAAAATTCCAAGGCTTTTTACACGTACATAAAAAGCAAAAGGGTAGCCAGGGAAAGGGGTGGCCCACTGAAGGATAGGCAAGGGAAACTATGTGTGGAGCCAGAGGAAATGGGCGAGGTACTAAATGAATACTTTGCATCAGTATTCACCAAAGAGAAGGAATTGGTAGATGTTGAGTCTGGAGAAGGGTGTGTAGATAGCCTGGGTCACATTGAGATCCAAAAAGACGAGGTGTTGGGTGTCTTGAAAAATATTAAGATAGATAAGTCCCCAGGGCCTGATGGGATCTACCCCAGAATACTGAAGGAGGCTGGAGAGGAAATTGCTGAGGCCTTGACAGAAATCTTTGGATCCTCACTGTCTTCAGACGATGTCCCGGAGGACTGGAGAATAGCCAATGTTGTTCCTCTGTTTAAGAAGTGTAGCAAGGATAATCCAGGGAACTACAGGCCGGTGAGCCTTACTTCAGTGGTAGGTAAATTACTGGAGAAAATTCTTCGAGACAGGATCTACTCCCATTTGGAAGCAAATGGACGTATTAGTGAGAGGCAGCATGATTTTGTGAAGGGGAGGTCGTGTCTCACTAACTTGATAGAGTTTTTCGAGGTGGTCACAAAGATGATTGATGCAGGTAGGGCAGTGGATGTTGTCTATATGGACTGCAGTAAGGTCTTTGACAAGGCCCCTCATGGTAGACTAGTACAAAAGGTGAAGTCACACAGGATCAGGGGTGAGCTGGCAAGGTGGATACAGAACTGGCTAGGTCATAGAAGGCAGAGAGTAGCAATGGAAGGATGCTTTTCTAATTGGAGGGCTGTGACCAGTGGTGTTCCGCAGGGATCAGTGCTGGGACCTTTGCTGTTTGTAGTATATATAAATGATTTGGAAGAAAATGTAACTGGTCTGATTAGTAAGTTTGCAGGCGACACAAAGGCTGGTGGAATTGCAGATAGCGATGAGCACCGTCAGAGGATACAGCAGGATTTAGATTGTTTGGAGACTTGGGCGGAGAGATGGCAGATGGAGATTAATCCAGACAAATGTGAGGTAATGCATTTTGGAAGGTCTAATGCAGGTAGGGAATATACAGTAAATGGTAGAACCCTCAAGAGTATTGAAAGTCAGAGAGATCTAGGTGTACAGGTCCACAGGTCACTGAAAGGGGCAACACAGGTGGAGAAGGTAGTCAAGAAGGCATACGGCATGCTTGCCTTCATTGGACGGGGCATTGAGTATAAGAATTGGCAAGTCATGTTGCAGCTGTATAGAACCTTAGTTAGGCCACACTTGGAGTATAGTGTTCAATTCTGGTCGCCACACTACCAGAAGGATGTAGAGGCTTTAGAGAGGGTGCAGAAGAGATTTACCAGAATGTTGCCTGGTATGGAGGGCATTAGCTATGAGGAGCGGTTGAATAAACTTGGTTTGTTCTCACTGGAACGAAGGAGGTTGAGGGGAGACCTGATAGAGGTCTACAAAATTATGAGGGGCATAGACAGAGTGGATAGTCAGAGGCTTTTCCCCAGGGTAGAGGGGTCAATTACTAGGGGGCATAGGATAAGGTGAGAGGGACAAGGTTTAGAGTGATGTACGAGGCAAATTTTTTACACAGAGGGTAGTGGGTGCCTGGAACTCGCTACCGGAGGAGGTGGTGGAAGCAGGGACGATAGTGACATTTAAGGGGCATCTTGACAAATAGATGAATAGGATGGGAATAGAGGGATACGGACCCAGTAAGTGTAGAAGATTGTAGTTTAGTTGGGCAGCATGGTCGGCACGGGCTAGGAGGGCCGAAGGGCATGTTCCTGTGCTGTACATTTCTTTGTTCTTTGTTCTTTGTATACCCCTAAACTCATCATTAGCAAATTCTCCCCCATTGTCCTTAAGGAATTTTGCCGTTGGACCCATTCCTGTCCCTATCCATTTTTCCACAATTTGATCCAGAATTGCTCTATTTTCTTTACTTCGTACAATCGTTGACTGACTAAATCTGGTTGCTAAATCTACAAAATGCAAAATAAATATATTATTTGCTTTATCCCAGATCTTAAGGTCCATGGCCACAATGTCGTTAAAATTCCTGGCCAAAGGTAGGGTTACTATCGGTCGTGCTGGTGTCGTTCTGTACTTCCTACAAACTTCACAGCGGTCACGAACCTGTTCTATCAGTTTAGTATAGTCGTCATCCCTTACCCCTGCATCCTTTAATAAATGTTTCAGAGACTTCCGGGTGCGGCGATGACCAGCTCAGTCGCACGTTTCGGCACCTCCCGTTTTAACGGACTTTTGGGCTCTTATCGGGAGCCCCAACGGCAATTTTCGAAGGCTAAACCCACTGTGAGGCGACATAAAAGGGAGTCCCCCCGGATGTGAATGGACAGAAGAGATAATAGTGGCCAGATTGCGGAGGATCCTCTGGAGCAGCGGCAAAGAAGGGAAGTGAGAAGTAAGATGACGGCGGAGGGAGGCCAGTTGGTATGGGGCCTGGAACAGCAGGAGTTCCTCCGGCGATGTGTGGAGGAGCTCAAGAAGGAGGTGCTGGCGCCGATGCTGCAGGCGATTGAGGGGTTAAAGGAGGCGCAGAAGACCCAAGAGATGGAGCTCCGTGGAGTGAAGGCAAAAGCTGCCGAAAATGAGGACGGGATACAGGGCTTGGTGGTGAAGACGGAGACGCACGAGGCACTGCATAAGAGGTGTAAGGAGAGACTGGAAGCCCTGGAAAATAGCTCGAGGAGGAAGAACTTAAGAATCTTGGGTCTTCCCGAAAGGGCAGAGGGAGCCGACGTTGGGGCGTATGTGAGCACGATGCTTCATACCTTAATGGGAGCTGAGGCCCCGACGGGCCCCCTGGAAGTGGAGGGAGCGTATTGAGTCCTCGTGAGAAGACCAAAGGCAGGAGAAATACCTCGAGCAATAGTGGTGAGGTTCCACCGCTACAAGGACAGGGAGATGGTCCTGAGATGGGCGAAAAAGACACGGAGCAGCAGGTGGGAGAACGCGGTGATCCGCGTGTATCAGAATTGGAGTGCGGAGGTGGCGAGAAGGAGGGCGAATTTCAATCGGGCCAAGGCGGTGCTCCACAAGAGGAAAATGAAGTTCGGAATGTTGCAGCCGACAAGACTGTGGGTTACATACCAGGGTAAACACCACTACTTCGAGACGGCAGAAGAGGCGTGGACATTTATTGAAGAGGAGTTGGACTAGATTGGAGAAAGAGTGTTTGAAATGAAGTCGTGAGGGGGTGGTAAGGGACTGTGAATCAGATGTGGGAAAGTTTTCTTTCCCCTCGAAGGGGGGACACACGAAGAAATGTGGGCACCGGTGGGGAAGGGGAGGGGGAAGGAGAGAGGGAGCTGCGCCATCAGGGGCGGGGCCGAGAGGGAAGCGCGGGCTTTGTTCCCGCGCTATGGAAATTGTGGCGGGAAAAGGGGGCGCAGGAAGGAGGGGGCCTCACATAATGGGAGGCTAAGGATAAACGGGGGAAGCCGAGGTCAGCCAGAGTTTGCTGACTTCCGGAAGCAATATGGGGGAGCAACTAAGCTAGAGAGGGATCTAGCGGAGGGGGGGGGGGTTAACGGGTTGCTGCTGCTAATGGGAAGGGGGAGCTGTTACGGGATGGGATGGTCGGGATGGGAGGACGCCGTCGGGGGGATAAGCGGGTGCGTGGGAACCGGATGAGGAGCTGGTCTAAAAAAGGGGATGGCTAGTCGATGAGGGGGGGGATGGTAAAGAGCCCCCCAACCCGGTTGATCACGTGGAACGTGAGAGGGTTGAATGGGCCGATTAAGAGGGCAAGGGTACTTGCGCACCTAAAGAAGCTAAAGGCAGATGTGGTCATGCTTCAGGAGACGCACCTGAAACTGGCGGATCAGGTCAGATTAAGAAAAGGATGGGTGGGACAGGTATTCCACTCGGGCTTGGATGCGAAAAATAGAGGGGTGGCAATACTGGTGGGGAAACGGGTATTGTTTGAGGCGAAGACCATAGTGGCGGACAGTGGGGGTAGATACGTGATGGTGAGTGGCAGATTGCAAGGTGAGGCGGTGGTGCTGGTGAATGTATATGCCCCGAACTGGGATGACGTGAACTTTATGAAGCGTATGTTGGGGCGCATCCCGGACCTGGAGATGGGAAATTTGGTATTGGGGGGGACTTCAACACGGTGCTGGACCCAGGGCTGGACCGGTCCAGATCTAGGACCGGGAGGAGGCCGGCAGCGGCCAAGGTGCTTAAGGGCTTTATGGAGCAGATGGGAGGAGTGGATCCCTGTAGATTTACTAGGCCAAGGAGTAAAGAGTTTTCCTTCTTCTCCCATGTCCACAAAGTGTACTCCCGGATAGACTTCTTTGTCCTGGGAAGGGCGCTGATCCCGAAGGTGGCAGGAACGGAGTATTCGGCTATAGCCATTTCAGATCATGCCCCACATTGGGTAGATCTGGAAGTAGGAGAGGAAAATGAACAGTGCCCACTCTGGAGATTAGATATGGGACTGTTTGCGGACGAGGGGGTATGTGCAAGGGTGAGGGGATGTATTGAAAGGTACCTAGAGATTAATGATGACGGAGAGGTCCAGGTGGGAGTGGTCTGGGAGGCGCTGAAGGCGGTGGTTAGAGGGGAGCTGATCTCCATAAGGGCCCATAAGGGGAAACAAGAGGGTAAAGAGAGGGAGAGATTGTTGAGGGAGATTTTGAGGGTGGATAGGCAATATGCGGAGGCTCCAGATGAAGGGCTATACAGGGAAAGACGGAGATTGCGCACGGACTTTGACTTGTTGACCACGGGTAAGGCGGAGGCACAATGGAGGAAGGCACAGGGAGTGCAGTATGAATATGGAGAGAAGGCGAGCCGGCTGCTGGCCCAACAACTTAGGAAGAGGGGGGCGGCGAGAGAGATCGGAGGGGTTAGAGACGAGAAGGGAAAGATGGAACGGGGAGCGGAGAGGGTGAACGGGGTGTTTAAGGTATTTTACGAGAGGCTATATAAGGCTCAACCCCCGGAAGGGAAAGAGGGAATGATGCGTTTCCTAGACGAGCTGGAGTTCCCGAAGGTTGAGGAACAGGAGATGAGGTGGAGGAGGTGGAGGAGGTGGTAAAAGGAATTGGGAACATGCAGGCAGGGAAGGCCCTGGGACCGGATGGGTCCCCGGTGGAGTTCTATAGGAAATACGTGGACCTGCTGGCCCCACTTCTGACGAGAACCTTTAATGAGGCTAGGGAAAGGGGGACACTACCCCCGACGTTGTCGGAGGCGACGATATCGCTGATCCTGAAAAGAGACAAAGACCCGCTGCAGTGCGGGTCAGACAGGCCTATTTCCCTCTTGAATGTAGATGCCAAGCTTTTGGCCAAGGTGATGGCGACGAGGATAGAGGACTGTGTCCCTGGTGTGGTGCATGATGATCAAACGGGGTTTGTTAAAGGGAGGCAATTGAATGCTAATATACGGAGGCTGCTGGGGGTGATGATGATGCCCCCACTGGAGGGGGAGGCGGAGATAGCGGTGGCGATGGATGCAGAGAAAGCATTTGATAGAGTAGAGTGGGACTACCTGTGGGAAGTACTGAGGAGATTTGGATTTGGAGAGGGGTTCATTAGATGGGTTCAGCTCCTGTACAGGGCCCCGGTGGCAAGTGTGATTACAAATAGGCAACGATCTGACCACTTCCGACTATATAGGGGTACAAGACAGGGTTGTCCCCTGTCCCCGTTACTGTTTGCGTTGGCAATTGAGCCACTGGCCATAGCACTGAGGGGCTCTAGGAAGTGGAGGGGGGTACTTAGAGGAGGAGAAGAGCATCGGGTGTCATTATACGCGGATGATTTGTTGTTGTATGTCGCGGACCCAGTGGAGGGGATGCCTGAGATAATGCAGACACTCTGGGAGTTTGGAGAATTTTCAGGATATAAATTGAATATGGGGAAGAGTGAACTGTTTGTGATGCACCCTGGGGAACAGGGCAGGGGAATAGACGATTTACCGTTGAGGAGGTTAACAAGGGATTTCCGGTGTTTTGGGATCCAGGTGGCCAGGAACTGGGGAACCTTGCATAAGCTTAACTTGGCACGACTGGTAGAGCAGATGGAAGAGGACTTTTGGAGGTGGGACATGGCGCCCCTGTCATTGGCGGGCAGGGTGCAGGCGGTTAAAATGGTGGTCCTTCCGAGGTTTCTTTTTGTGTTCCAGTGCCTCCCTGTACTGATTACAAAGGCCTTTTTTAAGAAGGTGGACAAGAGTATTATGAGCTTTGTGTGGGCTGGAAAGACCCCAAGAGTAAAGAGGGGGTTCCTGCAGCGCAGTAGGGACAGAGGGGGACTGGCACTGCCGAGTCTAAGTGATTATTATTGGGCCGCCAACGTGTCAATGATATGTAAGTGGATGAGGGAAGGGGAAGGAGCGGCGTGGAAAAGACTGGAGATGGCGTCCTGTAGGGAAACTAGTCTAAAAGCACTGGCGACGGTACCGTTATCGTTCTCCCCGAAAAAATACACCACAAACCCAGTGGTGGTGGCAACTCTGAAAATTTGGGGGCAGTGGAGACGACATAAGAGAGTGACGGGTGCCTCAGTGTGGTCCCCGATAAGGAACAACCATAGGTTCGTCCCGGGAAGGATAGATGGGGGATTTAAATCTTGGCAGCGAGCAGGAATTGTGAAATTGAAGGACTTGTTCTTAGACGGGATGTTCGCGAGTCTGGGAGCACTGACAGAAAAATATGGGTTGCCACCTGGGAATGCATTTCGCTATATGCAAGTGAGGCATTTGTGAGGCAACAGGTGAGGGAATTTCCGCAGCTCCCGGCACAAGAGATCCAGGACAGAGTGATTTTGGGGGCATGGGTGGGTGATGGTAGGGTGTCAGATATATATAGGGAAATGAGAGACGAGGGGGAGACGATGGTAGAGGAGCTGAAGGAAAATAGGAAAGGTAGCAGCAGCAACCCAGGGGGGGAGGGCTCATTTGGGTCCTCAGGGGTTTTATGTGTGTGTTTATATATTAGTTATTTATATTAGATGTTACGAAGTTACTATTTTAGTTACTATTTCTGTTGTTTCTTATTTTGTTGTTGGCAGTTGCCGTTAGTTAGCATATTATTTATTTTTAAAAAACGATCAATGCCTATATTATTACAAAGTTGTAAAATGGGAAATTTTTGTTTGATCGAAAAACTTTAATAAAATATATTTATAAAAAAAAAAATGTTTCAGCCTCCGAGGAGATGGATGTGCAAATTGCCGATGCAGTTTTAATACCACAAGCTTTTTATCAGCTGAAGTCCCATTTTCAACTTCCATTAACACATCCTTAACCACTCTACTTGAAATATTATTTGTCAGTAATGGAATAAAATAGTGTCCCGACTGTATAAATTGTAAGTCCGCCGTCTTTCCAAAAACTGTTACCTTATCCTGTTCCATATCCAGTTTCATGTGTGCATTCTTCATCGACGGTCTGCTCAGAAGCAAATGTATCTTTGATACAACATCCGTGCTAATGAAATGATTCACCCTGGCAATATTGCAAGGGATCACCACTCTTTTCAGCGATTTCAGAGTATTATCGTCCCCAAACTTGAAACTTGTGGAACTTTCAAATTCCTTAACCTTGTTACGATTTTCAGTATTCAAGGAGTCCAGGTAACATTTTAACCAGTCAATTCCACACACAGTAGATGTGCAGCCACTGTCCAATACAGCACAACTGAAGGAATCTGCAACCAATACCCTCATTCCCGGCGTAAAACTGCTTGTTAATAGGACAATGCCTTCTTTCTGGTCACTATCATTTTCCCCCTCTGACTCTTCCATGCCATTTTTCGCTTCAAACACTCTGTTATAACGTGTTGGACAGTTGAAAGCATAATGGTATTGAGAGTCACATCGAAAACATCGATTTATCATGCCCCGTGCATTTCTGGGGTTTATCTTCCTGTTGTAGGTTCTAACTGGGTTTCTGTCTTCATAATTTTCTTGTCTCGGTCTCCTTCTATAGTCTTGAGCCCTGTTCGTAGCCATACAATTTTGCCATCCTGTTAGGAGTGTATCTTCCATATTCTGCCTTATTGCAGGCTGACCTAGTTGGGTCATCAGAGCCATCGGAATCAAATGTTTCCCCAGAAACGTTTGTAAAGCTTTTGTCATCTGTTCGAATAAGGTATCCTTATCAGTAAACTGAACTCCTGTCAAAACCAGGAGCCTATCCATGTTGCTCACTCTAGCACAGTCAAGTAATTTAAAGGCCAACACAGACTGGAAATTCCAGGTTGTGTTTCTGCAGCCTTTTATATAGTCTGCCAAATTCCATTATATAGTCTTCCATGGAGAAATCCTCAATTTTCCGGAACTTATCAAAATCCGACCATGCTTCATTCGCACTTAACAAGTTATCTTTCTTATAAATCTTATCCATATAATGTAATAAAGTCTCCAGACCTTCTTCTGAGTCTAACTCTTCCAATTCCAGCTCAGAGAACACTTTGTTTTGGATTTTACTGCCATATGGTAGAGAAAGAGCCAATGCCATACCTTGTTTTCTCTTTCCCAAAGCAGTTACCTTAGTCCACATAACTACTGCACTTCTCCATTGGTCGTACGATTCCCTTTCAGAAAATAAGGGAGGATAGTCATATCCAGCCATCTTTATCCTCGGTTCAGCCATATATATCCCTTTTTTTTTTCTTTTCTCACTCACTCCTTGGTTTGATCTGGAAAAGTTGTATCTTTCAACCCTTCACATTTGCACAGCAACCATCCTCTGCTACCAATTGATAGATGTTTTAGTTGCTGTGATATGAAGAGTCTAAAGTTCTGTTTCTTTTTCACAAACACACATTTATTTCATTCCAACAGCCTTTGCACAAAACTCTAACTAAACCTCACCTGACAGAAGCCACCTGAAGCCCCTTTACATATCAGTGTCAATTAATGGATACTTAACAGAAATGAGACAACTAATTGCAATGTCTCTTACCCCATTACTTAACATGCGTTCATAGAGCACCTTTTCATATCACAGGAACATGTTGAGCCACTTAGCATATAATTAATTTTTTAAAAGGTAGTTCTGATTATTTAGATAATTGGGATAGCCATTTTGTGCACAAAGAACAATGGGATGAATAATTATTAATCTGTTTGGAATACAGATAAGCATATTTTGAAAAATAATGCACACACAATACCCAGTTTGTAAATCTGGGGTAAATTTGAAATGAAGAACCTGGGGCAGGATTCTCCCCTACCCAGCGGGGAGGGGGGTTCCCGCGGGACGGAGTGGCGTGAACCACTCCGGCGTCGGGCCGCCCCAAAGGTGTGGAATCCTCCGCACCTTTAGGGGCTAGGCCCGTGATGTACCATCAATAATGACAGACGAGAGTCAGAAGAGTAAACTGTGGCTTTAATCAGCTATAAGACACCTGCTGGCAGCCGGTCCCAGAATGAGGGCAGGGCTGGAGGTTAGCTACCTTTATACTTGAGCCCGTGGGGCGGAGCCAGCAGGGACAAACCCAGACATGTAACAAATAGTAAGAACAGTAAGTACCATAAGTAAGAACAGTATGTACAATATAATACAGTGGTTCACCACATTCACCCCCTGTTAAAAAAGAGTCCGGCGGGGGTGAAGTGGACGGGTTGAATTAGAGTTCGAGTCTGTCGGGAGCTCTGACCTTCCGCTGTGATCGCCTCAGTCCCGGCTGTGGTGAGGACACTGGTGTCGGATGAAGTGTTGAGGCCTGCGTATCCAGAAGCGTGTCGTCATCCAGATAAGTAGCAACGGAGGGAGATGGTGTAGAGTCGTGAGTAGCAACGGAGGGAGACAGTGTAGAGTCGGGGGTAGTGGTGATGGTCGCTGGGGAACCTGCTGGTGCCAAGTCCCGAAGGGAGACTGTGTCCTCCCGCCCGTCATGGTGTGCCACGTAGGCATATTGGGGGTTAGCATGGAGGAGAAGAACCCGTTCGACCAGGGGATCCGGCTTATGACTCCTCGCATGCTTCCGGAGGAGGACGGGCCCTCGAACCGTAAGCCAGGACGGGAGCGAGACCCCTGAGGTGGACTTCCTGGGGAAAGGCAAACATCCTCTCATGAGGGGTCACATTGGTGGCGGTACACAGGAGCAACCGGATGGAGTGGAGCGCATCGGGAAGGACCTCCTGCCAGCGGGAGACAGGGAGACATCTAGACCGTAGGGCAAGAAGGATGGCCTTCCAGACCGTCGCGTTCTCCCTCTCCACCTGTCCATTTCCCCGGGGGTTGTAGCTGGTAGTCCTGCTTGAGGCGATGCCCTTGCTAAGCAGGAACTGATGCAGCTCACCACTCATGAAGGAGGAACCCCGATCGCTATGGATGTAAGTGGGGAAACCGAACAAGGTGAAGAGGCCGTGCAGGGCCTTGATGACTGTGGCAGAGGTCATGTCAGGGCAAAAGGGAAACGTGAGTACTCATCAATGATGTTGAGAAAGTACACATTACGGTCAGTGGAGGGGAGGGGCCCTTTGAAATCGATGCTGAGGCGCTCAAAGGGGTGGGAGGCCTTTACCAGGCCTCTATCCGGCCGATAGAAATGCGGTTTGCACTCCGCGCAGACCTGGCAGTCCCTGGTCATGGTCCTGACCTCCTCAATGGAGTAACGCAGGTTGCGGGCCTTGATAAAATGGAAAAACCGGGTGACCCCCGGGTGACAGAGGTCATTGTGGAGGGCCCAAAGTCGGTCTACTTGTGCGCTGGCACATGTACCGCGGGATAGGGCATCTGGGGGCTCATTGAGCTTCCCAGGTCGATACAAGATATCATAATTATAGGTGGAGAGTTCGATCCTCCACCTTAGGATCTTGTCATTCTTGATCTTGCCCCGCTGCATATTGTTAAACATGAAGGCAACCGACCATTGGTCAGTGAGGAGAGTGAATCGCCTGCCGGCCAGGTAATGCCTCCAAGGTCGCACAGCATCCACAATGACCTAGGCTTCCTTTTCGACGGAGGAGTGGCGAATTTCGGAGCCCTGGAGGGTACGGGAGAAGAAAGCCACGGGCCTGCCCGCCTGGTTGAGGGTAGCGGCCAGAGCAAAGTCAGACACATTGCTCTCCACTTGGAACGGGATGGAATCGTCTACTGCGTGCATCGTGGTTTTGGCAATATCTGTTCTGATGCGGTTGAAGGCCAGGCGGGCCTCAGCCGTCAGGGGAAAAATGGTGGATTTCATGAGTGGGTGGGCCTTTTCCGCATAATTGGGGACCCACTGGGCATAATAGGACAAGAACCCCAGGCATCTCTTCAGGGCCTTGGGGTAGTGGGGGAGTGGAAGTTCCAGGAGGGGGCGCATGCGGTCGGGATCAGGCCCTAGGAATCCGTTTTCCACAACGTAGCCAAGGATGGCTAGGCGGGTTGTGCAGAAAACGTATTTTTCCTTATTGTATGTTAGGTTAAGGAGCTTGGTGGTGTGGAGGAAATGTTGGAGGTTAGCGTTGCGCAGGTCAAAGAGACACAGCCTGAGTGAGTAAGACACATCCAGAGTGGGAATTTGAAACTTGGTAATTTGGTGCAGTGAGGTAACCAGGAAAGGTAAGTGGTTAATCTAATTCTGTTGCTTTTCAGTTAAAAGTGCAGTGTAGATTAGTGTCTAATTGGCTGAAGCTGCCCCCACCCTAATTGCTGAGAGGCAGTTACCTGGCAGTCACCTGAGGCCTGTTTAGCGGCACAAAGGTACACATTGTATTCTTCTCTTTGAAGTTTTAGTGTGAGTCATCCTGAAGTCGGTATAAAAGACAGACAGAAAGCGCACTCAGTAAGCGTTGCGCAGGTCAAAGAGACACAGCCTGAGTGAGTAAGACACATCCAGAGTGGGAATTTGAAACTTGGTAATTTGGTGCAGTGAGGTAATTCGGTGCAGAGTGGGAGAAGGTGCTTTTTCCCTACTGTTTTGTTCTCTCTCTTTCTTCGGGCCTAGTTTTGGGAGCCGTTCGGAGGAGGAAGAGCAGTCTCTGTGTGAGTATAAAAACTTAAGGTTACCTCCTGTTTTCCAGGGTTTTTTTTCAAAAGAGACGTCAGAGGGAAGCTGTGATCTGATTGGTTGATAGCAAACCTGCCCCAAATTTTTAAAAAATACAGCCATACTCGTAAACTTAAATTAAACTAATTAATTAATTAGAGATGGCTGGTCAGGTGATGTGCTTGAGCTGCTTGATGTGGGAGCTGGCAGATCCCATTGCGAGCTGCAGCGACCACATCTGCAGTAAGTGTTGGCTGCTCGAAGAGCTCCGGTTCAGAGTTGATGAGCTGGAGTCTGAGCTTCAAACACTGAGACACATCCGTGAGGGGGAGACTTACCTGGACACTATGTTTCAGGAGGCAGTCACACCTGTCAGAGTAAGTAGTTTAAATCCTGCCAGTGGCCAGGGACAGCAGGGTGTGACTGCAAGTCAGGCAGGTAAAGGGAACCAGCAGTCAGGAACTCTGGAGGCTCAGCCCTTGACCCTGTCCAACAGGTACGAGGCACTTGCTCCCTGTGTGGATGGCGAACAGAGCTGCAGGAAGGATGAGTCAGCTGACCAAGGCACCATGGTTCAGCAGGCCATTCAAGGGGAGGGAGTAAATAGGCAAGTTGTAGTTGTAGGGGATTCTATTATCAGGGGGATAGATAGTATCCTTTGTGAGCAGGATAAAGAGTCCCGCATGGTATGTTGCCTGCCCGGTGCTAGGGTGCGGGACATCTCTGACTGGCTTGAAAGGATGCTTGAAAGGATACTGGAGAGGGAGGGGGAGGATCCAGTTGTTGTGGTCCATGTCGGTACCAACATCATAGGCAAGTCTAGGAAAGAGGACCTGTTTAGAGATTATAAAGAGCTAGGATTCAAATTAAAAAACAGGTCCTCAAGGGTCATAATCTCCGGATTACTGCCTGAGCCACGTGCAAATTGGCATAGGGAGGCAAGAATAAGGGAAGTTAACACGTGGCTGAAAGAGTGTTGTGGGAAAGAGGGGTTCCTTTTCATGGGACACTGGCATCAGTTTTGGGACGGGGGGACCTATACCGTTGGGATGGTCTCCACCTGAACCGAGCTGGGACCAGTGTTCTGCCGAAAAGAGTAAATAGGGTGGTCAATAGGACTTTAAACTAGAGATTGGGGGAGAAGGAAAAGTCAGGGAACCAAGAGGTGAAGTAATCAGTGGGAAGCGTAGCTGCTTCGGAATACAAAACAGCACGAAAAGACAGAACTCAGGAGAGGTTATGATAGTCCCCATCTCACAAAATATGACACAGTGTATGGAAAGGCTCAGTAAACCAAGGTCCACCACACTAAGAAAACAAAAAGGGACGGTCAATAGAGAATTAAAGGTGCTATATTTAAATGCGCGCAGTGTACGGAACAAGGTAGATGAGCTTGTGGCCCAGATTGTGACTGGCAGGTATGGTGTGATATGCATCACAGAGACGTGGTTGTAGGGGGTTCAGGACTGGCATTTAAACATCCAGGGATTCACAACCTATCGAAAAGACAGAGAGGTGGGCAGAGGGGGCGGGGTTGCCTTGTTAATTAGGAATGAAATTAAATCAATAGCACTAAAGGACATAGGGTCAGATGATGTGGAGTCTGTGTGGGTAGAGTTGAGGAACCACAAAGGAAAAAAAAACACAATGGGAGTTATGTACAGGCTTCCTAACAGTGGTCAGGACCAGGGGCACATAATGCACCACGAAATAGAAAGGGCATGTCAGAAAGGCAAGGTCACAGTGATCATGGGGGACTTCAATATGCAGGTGGACTGGGTAAATAATGTTGCCAGTGGACCCAAAGAAAGGGAATTCATTGAATGATTACAGGAGGGCTTTTTGGAACAGCTTGTGATGGAGCCCACGAGGGAACAGGCCATTCTGGACTTAGTGTTATGTAATGAGCCAGACTTGATAAAAGATCTTAAAGTAAGGGAACACTTAGGAGGCAGTGATCACAATATGGTAGAATTCAGTCTGCAATTTGAAAGAAAGAAGGTAGCATCAGATGTAAAGGTGTTACAGTAAAATAAAGGGAACTACAGGGGCATGAGATTTGGATTTCGGCGGCAGCGGTGCGCAGGGGCCTTCTTGGAGGTGAGTAGCGACTTTAAAACCACTTACCTTTACAGGAGCAGCCCTTTGGATTTCGGCGGCAGCGGTGCGCAGGGGCCTTCTGGGAGGTGAGTAGTGAGTTTAAAAGCTCTTACCTTTACAGGAGCAGCCCTTTGGATTTCGGTGGCAGCGGTGCGCAGGGGCCTTCTTGGAGGTGAGTAGCGACTTTAAAACCACTTACCTTTACAGGAGCAGCCCTTTGGATTTCGGCGGCAGCGGTGCGCAGGGGCCTCTGGGAGGTGAGTAGTGAGTTTAAAAGCTCTTACCTTTACAGGAGCAGCCCTTTGGATTTCGGCGGCAGCGGTGCGCAGGGGCCTTCTTGGAGGTGAGTAGCGACTTTAAAACCACTTACCTTTACAGGAGCAGCCCTTTGGATTTTGGCGGCAGCGGTGCGCAGGGGCCTTCTGGGAGGTGAGTAGTGAGTTTAAAAGCTCTTACCTTTACAGGAGCAGCCCTTTGGATTTCGGCGGCAGCGGTGCGCAGGGGCCTTCTTGGAGGTGAGTAGCGACTTTAAAACCACTTACCTTTACAGGAGCAGCCCTTTGGATTTCGGCGGCAGCGGTGCGCAGGGGCCTTCTGGGAGGTGAGTAGTGTATTTAAAAAGCCTTACCTGGTCCCGTGTCTGTTCTTCTTTTCTGTTTTATTTGTTTTTATATAAGGCGGGAAACGGAAGTTCGACCTCTGGCAAGTCCCCCCCGCCAACCAATAAATTCTGGTGGAGAGGAAACCCGAGACACTACACGTGTAGTGTCTCCCACCCGCCCTCCTCCTCTAACCTAATAATAAGACTCATTGGTGTAAGGTAAGTGCCATATTATATTATTATTATATTATTAGCATTGTGCAGGTCAAGGTTCGGAGGTGGAGGAGCAGTCTCTGTCAGCGAGAGAACCTGAGAACATTTCAGACACTCAGAAGGTAAGTAAGTGATTTTTACTTATTTTTACTTTTATACCTTTTTTCAAATTGTGTGTGTCGGGGGGAAACTGAAGTGACATCACAGAAAAGCTGTGACCTGAGTGGCTGGTTGGGATTCTAACCTAAATTAAAAAAAAAAAAAAATTTGAGTATTTGGGAACTAATTAAACATAATAACTTAATTATAATTTAGAGGATATCTAAGCCAGAGATCGGAGAATATTATAGTTAGCTATCGCATTTCTATTAGAAATCTAGTGCTAGGAAACAGATAGTTGACAGTAACTTTGCAATTTAAAAAAAAAGTATTTAAAAAAAAAAGACAAATTTTAATTTTAATTAATTGACGCAATGTCAGTTAGAGGGGTGCTGTGCTCTGACTGTGAGATGTGGCAGGTCCGGGAGGCTTCCAGCGTCCCGGATGGCTTCATCTGCAGAAAGTGCACCCAACTGCAGCTCCTCACAGACCGCATGGTTCGGTTGGAGCAGCAATTGGATGCACTTAGGAGCATGCAGGTGGCGGAAAGCGTCATAGATCGCAGTTATGTAAATGTGGTCACACCCAAGGTGCAGGCAGAGAAATGGGTGACCACCAGAAAGGGCAGGCAGTCAGTGCAGGAATCCCCTGTGGTTGTCCCCCTCTCGAACAGATATACCCCTTTGGATACTGTCGGGGGGGATAGCCTATCAGGGGAAAACAGCAGCAGCCAGAGCAGTGGCACCACGGCTGGCTCTGATGTTCAGAAGGGAGGGTCAAAGCGCAGAAGAGTAATAGTAATAGGGGACTCTATAGTCAGGGGCACAGATAGGCGCTTCTGTGGACGTGAAAGAGACTCCAGGATGGTATGTTGCCTCCCTGGTGCCAGGGTCCAGGATGTCTCCGAACGGGTAGAGGGAATCCTGAAGGGGGAGGGCAAACAGGCAGAGGTCGTTGTACATATTGGTACTAACGACATAGGCAGGAAGGGGCATGAGGTCCTGCAGCAGGAGTTCAGGGAGCTAGGCAGAAAGTTAAAAGACAGGACCTCGAGGGTTGTAATCTCGGGATTACTCCCTGTGCCACGTGCCAGTGAGGCTAGAAATAGGAAGATAGAGCAGACAAACACGTGGCTAAACAGCTGGTGTAGGAGGGAGGGTTTCCGTTATCTGGACCACTGGGAGCTCTTCCGGGGCAGGTGTGACCTGTATAAGATGGACGGGTTGCATCTAAACTGGAGAGGCATAAATATCCTGGCCGCGAGGTTTGCTAGTGTCACACGGGAGGGTTTAAACTAGTATGGCAGGGGGGTGGGCACGGGAGCAATAGGTCAGAAGGTGAGAGCATTGAGGGAGAACTAGGGAATAGGGACAGTGTGGCTCTGAGGCAGAGCAGACGGGGAGAAGTTGCTGAACACAGCGGGTCTGGTGGCCTGAAGTGCATATGTTTTAATGCAAGGAGCATTACGGGTAAGGCAGATGAACTTAGAGCTTGGATTACTACTTGGAACTATGATGTTGTTGCCATTACAGAGACCTGGTTGAGGGAAGGGCAGGATTGGCAGCTAAACGTTCCAGGATTTAGATGTTTCAGGCGGGATAGAGGGGGATGTAAAAGGGGAGGCGGAGTTGCGCTACTTGTTCGGGAGAATATCACAGCTATACTGCGAGAGGACACCTCCGAGGGCAGTGAGGCTATATGGGTAGAAATCAGGAATAAGAAGGGTGCAGTCACAATGTTGGGGGTATACTACAGGCCTCCCAACAGCCAGCGGGAGATGGAGGAGCAGATAGGTAGACAGATTTTGGAAAAGAGTAAAAACAACAGGGTTGTGGTGATGGGAGACTTCAACTTCCCCAATATTGACTGGGACTCACTTAGTGCCAGGGGCTTAGACGGGGCGGAGTTTGTAAGGAGCATCCAGGAGGGCTTCTTAAAACAATATGTAAACAGTCCAACTAGGGAAGGGGCGGTACTGCACCTGGTATTGGGGAATGAGCCCGGCCAGGTGGTAGATGTTTCAGTAGGGGAGCATTTCGGTAACAGTGACCACAATTCAGTAAGTTTTAAAGTACTGGTGGACAAGGATAAGAGTGGTCCGAGGATGAATGTGCTAAATTGGGGGAAGGCTAATTATAACAATATTAGGCGGGAACTGAAGAACATAGATTGGGGGCGGATGTTTGAGGGCAAATCAACGTCTGACATGTGGGAGGCTTTCAAGTGTCAGTTGAAAGGAATACAGGACAGGCATGTTCCTGTGAGGAAGAAAGATAAATACGGCAATTTTCGGGAACCTTGGATGACGAGTGATATTGTAGGCCTCGTCAAAAAGAAAAAGGAGGCATTTGTCAGGGCTAAAAGGCTGGGAACAGACGAAGCCTGTGTGGCATATAAGGAAAGTAGGAAGGAACTTAAGCAAGGAGTCAGGAGGGCTAGAAGGGGTCATGAAAAGTCATTGGCAAATAGGGTTAAGGAAAATCCCAAGGCTTTTTACACGTACATAAAAAGCAAGAGGGTAGCCAGGGAAAGGGTTGGCCCACTGAAGGATAGGCAAGGGAATCTATGTGTGGAGCCAGAGGAAATGGGCGAGGTACTAAATGAATACTTTGCATCAGTATTCACCAAAGAGAAGGAATTGGTAGATGTTGAGTCTGGAGAAGGGGGTGTAGATAGCCTGGGTCACATTGTGATCCAAAAAGACGAGGTGTTGGGTGTCTTAAAAAATATTAAGGTAGATAAGTCCCCAGGGCCGGATGGGATCTACCCCAGAATACTGAAGGAGGCTGGAGAGGAAATTGCTGAGGCCTTGACAGAAATCTTTGGATCCTCGCTGTCTTCAGGGGATGTCCCGGAGGACTGGAGAATAGCCAATGTTGTTCCTCTGTTTAAGAAGGGTAGCAAGGATAATCCCGGGAACTACAGGCCGGTGAGCCTTACTTCAGTGGTAGGGAAATTACTGGAGAGAATTCTTCGAGACAGGATCTACTCCCATTTGGAAGCAAATGGACGTATTAGTGAGAGGCAGCACGGTTTTGTGAAGGGAAGGTCGTGTCTCACTAACTTGATAGAGTTTTTCGAGGAGGTCACTAAGATGATTGATGCAGGTAGGGCAGTAGATGTTGTCTATATGGACTTCAGTAAGGCCTTTGACAAGGTCCCTCATGGTAGACTAGTACAAAAGGTGAAGTCACACGGGATCAGGGGTGAACTGGCAAGGTGGATACAGAACTGGCTAGGCCATAGAAGGCAGAGGGTAGCAATGGAGGGATGCTTTTCTCATTGGAGGGCTGTGACCAGTGGTGTTCCACAGGGATCAGTGCTGGGACCTTTGCTCTTTGTAGTATATATAAATGATTTGGAGGAAAATGTAACTGGTCTGATTAGTAAGTTTGCAGACGACACAAAGGTTGGTGGAATTGCGGATAGCGATGAGGACTGTCTGAGGATACAACAGGATTTAGATTGTCTGGAGACTTGGGCGGAGAGATGGCAGATGGAGTTTAATCCGGACAAATGTGAGGTAATGCATTTTGGAAGGGCTAATGCAGGTAGGGAATATACAGTGAATGGTAGAACCCTCAAGAGTATTGAAAGTCAAAGAGATCTAGGAGTACAGGTCCACAGGTCATTGAAAGGGGCAACACAGGTGGAGAAGGTAGTCAAGAAGGCATACGGCATGCTTGCCTTCATTGGCCGGGGCATTGAGTATAAGAATTGGCAAGTCATGCTGCAGCTGTATAGAACCTTAGTTAGGCCACACTTGGAGTATAGTGTTCAATTCTGGTCGCCACACTACCAGAAGGATGTGGAGGCTTTAGAGAGGGTGCAGAAGAGATTTACCAGAATGTTGCCTGGTATGGAGGGCATAAGCTATGAGGAGCGATTGAATAAACTCGGTTTGTTCTCACTGGAACGAAGGAGGTTGAGGGGCGACCTGATAGAGGTATACAAAATTATGAGGGGCATAGACAGAGTGGATAGTCAGAGGCTTTTCCCCAGGGTAGAGGGGTCAATTACTAGGGGGCATAGGTTTAAGGTGAGAGGGGCAAAGTTTAGAGTAGATGTACGAGGCAAGTTTTTTACGCAGAGGGTAGTGGGTGCCTGGAACTCACTACCGGAGGAGGTAGTGGAAGCAGGGACGATAGGGACATTTAAGGGGCATCTTGACAAATATATGAATAGGATGGGAATAGAAGGATACGGACCCAGGAAGTGTAGAAGATTGTAGTTTAGTCGGGCAGTATGGTCGGCACGGGCTTGGAGGGCCGAAGGGCCTGTTCCTGTGCTGTACATTTCTTTGTTCTTTGTTCTTTGAGGGAGGAACTGACGAAAATCAACTGGGAGCAGAGCCTAGTGGGAAAGACAGTAGAACAGCAATGGCAGGAGTTTCTGGGAGTAATTGAGGACACAGTACAGAGGTTCATCCCAAAGAAAAGAAAGGTTAACAGAGGGGGGATTAGGCAGCCATGGCTGACAATGGAAGTTAGGGAATGCATCAAAGCAAAAGAGAAAGCCTATAATGTGGCAAAGAGTAGTGGGAAGTCAGAAGATTGGGAAGGCTACAAAAACAAACAGAGGATAACAAAGAGAGAAATAAGGAAAGAGAGGATCAAGTATGAAGGTAGGCTAGCCAGTAACATTAGGAATGATAGTAAAAGTTTCTTTAAATACATTAAAAACAAACGGGAGGCAAAAGTAGACATCTAAACGGTGACAAAATTCATAATGCTGAAGTGCAAAGGGACTTGGGAGTCCTATTCCAGGATTCTCTAAAGGTAAACTTGCAGGTTGAGTCCGCAATTAAGAAAGCAAATGCAATGTTGTCATTTATCTCAAGGGGCTTGGAATATAAAAGCAGGGATGTACTTCTGAAGCTTTAGAAAGCACCAGTTAGGCCCCATTTAGAATACTGTGAGCAATTTTGGGCCCCACACCTCAGGAAGGACATACTGGCACTGGAGTGGGTCCAGCGGAGATTCACACGGATGATCCCAGGAATGGTAGGCCTAACATACGATGAACGTCTGAGGATCCTGGGATTATATTCATTGGCGTTTAGGAGGTTGAGGGGAGATCTAATAGAAACTTACAAGATAATGAATAGCTTAGATAGGGTGGATGTAGGGAAGTTGTTTCCATTAGCAGGGGAGACTAGGACCCGGGGGCACAGCCCTAGAATAAAAGGGAGTCACTTTAGAACAGAGATGAGGAGAAATTTCTTCAGCCAGAGAGTGGTGGGTCTGTGGGATTCATTGTCGCAGAGGGCGATGGAGGCCAGGACGTTGAGTGTCTTTAAGACAGAAGTTGATAAATTCTTGATTTCTCGAGGAATTAAGGGTTATGGAGAGAGCGCGGGTAAATGATGTTGAAATCAGCCATGATTGAATGGTGGAGTGGACTCGATGGGCCGAATGGCCTTACTTCCACTCCTATGTCTTATGGTCCTGCTGGTCATGGCCGCAGATGGTGACATTATCCAGATACGGGAACGTGGCCCGCAGCCCGTACTGGTCAACTATTCGGTCCATCTCCCGTTGGAAGGCCGAGACTCCATTGGTGACGCCGAAGGGGACCCTGAGGAAGTGGTAGAGGCGGCCATCTGCCTCGAAGGCAGTGTATTGGCAGTCCTCTGGGCGAATAGGGAGCTGGTGTACGCGGACTTCAAGTCAATAGTGGAGAAGACTCGCTGCTGCGCAAGCTGATTGACCATGTCAGAAATGCGGGGGAGAAGGTACGCATTGAGCTGCGTGTACTGGTTGATCGTCTGACTGTAGTCGATGACCATCCGGTGCTTCTCTCCAGTTTTGACGACCTCCACTTGGGCTCTCCAGGGGCTAGTACTGGCCTCTATGATCCCTTCCCGCAGGAGTCGCTGGACCTCCGACCTGATAAAGGCCTTGTCCCGAGCACTGTATCGTCTGCTCCTAGTGGCGACGGGCTTACAGTCCGGGGTGAGGTTAGCAAAGAGCGGGGGTCGGGCGACCTTAAGGGTCGAGAGGCTACAGACGGTGAGAGGGGGCAGGGGTCCATCGAACTCCAAGGTAAGACTTTTGAGGTGGCATTGGAAATCTAGACCTAGTAGTAGGGCAGCGCAGAGTTGGGGGAGGACGTAGAGTTTGAAATTTTTGTACT
Source organism: Scyliorhinus torazame (assembly GCF_047496885.1). NCBI lineage: Eukaryota > Metazoa > Chordata > Chondrichthyes > Carcharhiniformes > Scyliorhinidae > Scyliorhinus > Scyliorhinus torazame. The sequence continues at coordinate 147,914,644 of NC_092722.1, read as the reverse complement.
CAACGCCCCGTACTGTAAGAATTACGACACAGTACCCACGGACTTCCACGGAATGGGATTCGGAAGCCAGGGACATTATCTGGGTCGCGGGTAAAATTGGGAGGGAGCAGCGCCGTACCGTATCTGGGTGAATGAAACTCTCCATGCTCCCGGAGTCGAAGAGGCAGGTTGTCTCGTGGCCGTTGATCCGGACAGCCATCATGGATTTAGTGAGCTGATGAGGTCGAGATTGGTCGAGGATGATGGAGGCGAGCTTCAGAAGGTGTGTGGGCTGATCGAGGGTAGCGGAGGCCAGCGTATGATCTGGTGAGCAGGGGTTCAGGGAGGCAGTGGGATGATTCCAAGATGGCGGCCTCCATGGGTCGCACGTGGCAGGTGGCGTCGAAGATGGCGGCCAAGATGGCGGCCCACACGGGCCGCACGTGGCGGATGACTTGGAAGATGGGGGCAGTCCCCATGGGCTACACTCAGTGCTGCTGGGTTTAGAAACAGGTCGGGCTTGGCAGACTTTAGAGAAGTGGCCCTTCTTTCCGCACCCGTTGCAGATCACGCTCCTCGCTGGGCAGCGTTGTCTGGGGTGCTTACCCTGGCCACAGAAGTAACATTTCGGGCCTCCGGAGTTGGCGGGTCACTGTGCGGCACAGGCTTGCGGCACCCCTGGGTCGGGTGATGGTGGCGCCCACGACGTCCACGAGGGTGCCGCGTGGTTGGAGCTGTAGGCATCCATGTTATGGAAAGCCACTTCCAACGAGTCCAGGAGTTGTACTGTGTCTTGGAGGTCGAGTGTACCCCCTTCTAGTAGGCGCTGGCGGATGTAATTAGATTTTATGCCTGCGACATAGGTGTCCCGGATCAGCAATTCAATGTGCTTGACAGCCGATACCACCTTACAACTGCAGTTCCGGTCGAGTACCCACAAGGCGCGCAGAAATTCAGCTTGCGATTCTCCGGGGCGCTGTCGCCTCGTGGCAAGGAGATGCCTAGCGTACACCTCGTTGACTTTAACACACTGCCCCTTCAACAGCGTTATCACATCCTCGAATGAGGTAGCGTCTCTGATAAGAAGGAAAACCTTTTTTTAAAAATATGTTTTTATTAAGAATTTTTCAACAACAATATTTTCCACCTTACAAACAACGCCCCCCCCCCCCCCCCCCCCCCCCCCGTAACAAAGAACTCACGTGGCAAGACATGAACATGGCAAGTCAATAAGATACAGAACTTTGTACATAGGAATCTTCCCGTCCGTGTCAGTTTCCGGATCATTCATGTGTTTTCTTGCTCAAATGCCCCCCAGCGGAACCCCCCTTCCCCCCCCTCCCTCCCCTCCCCCTCCCTCGAACGAAGTCCATCCCTCCCCCCCACCCCACCCGGGTTGCTGTTGCTGCTGTCCGACCTTCATCTAACGCTCCGCGAGATGGTCTAGGAACGGTTGCCACCGCCTGTAGAACCCCTGCGCTGAACCTCTCAAGTCAAACTTTATCCTTTCCAACTTGATAAACCCAGCCATATCATTTATCCAGGCCTCCACGCTGGGGGGGCTTCGCCTCCTTCCACATTAGCAAGATCCTTCGCCGGGCTACGAGGAACGCAAAGGCCAGAATGCCGGCCTCTTTCGCCTCCTGCAATCCCGGCTTGTCCACTACTCCAAATAGTGCTAGCCCCCAGCTTGGTTTGACCCGGACTTTCACCACCTTAGATACTGTTCCCGCAACTCCCCTCCAGAACCCCTCCAGTGCCGGGAATGACCAAAACATATGGACATGGTTCGCCGGACTTCCTGAGCACCTCCCACATTTGTCCTCCACCCCAAAGAACCTACTCAGCGTCGCCCCTTCATATGCACTCTATGAACCACCTTAAATTGTATCAGGCTAAGCCTGGCACACGAGGAAGAGGAATTGACCCTACTTAGGGCATCAGCCCATAGCCCCTCTTCAATCTCCTCCTCCAACTCCTCCTCCCATTTACCCTTCAGCTCCTCTACCAAAGCCTCCCCCTCTTCTTTCATCTCCTGGTATATCACCGACACCTTGCCCTCTCCGACCCATACGCCCGAAATCACCCTATCTTGAATCCCCTGTGCCGGGAGTAGTGGAAATTCCCTCACCGGCCGCCTCACAAACGCCCTCACTTGCATGTACCTGAAAGCGTTTCCCGGGGGTAGTCCAAACTTCTCCTCCAGCACCCCTAAACTCGCAAACATCCCGTCAATGAACAGGTCCCCCATTCTTCTAATCCCTACCCGATGCCAGCTCTGAAATCCCCCGTCCATCCTTCCTGGGACAAACCGATGGGTGTCTCTGATCGGGGACCACCCCGAAGCTCTCGTCGCACCCCTGTGCCGTCTCCACTGCCCCCAGACCTTTAGCATTGCCGCCACCACCGGGCTTGTGGTGTACCTTGTCGGCGAGAGCGGCAGCGGTGCCGTCACCAGCGCCCCCAGGCTCGTTCCTTTGCAGGACGCCATCTCCAACCTCTTCCACACCGCCCCCTCTCCCTCCATCACCCACTTACGGATCATTGCCACGTTGGCTGCCCAATAATAACCACCCAAATTCGGCAACGCCAACCCTCCTCTATCTCTGCTACGCTCCAAGAACCTCCTCCTTACCCGGGGGGGGGTCTTGCTCGCCCACACAAATCCCGTAATGCTCCTGCTTACCCTCTTAAAAAAGGCCTTAGTAATCACAATTGGGAGGCATTGGAATACAAAAAGAAATCGCGGGAGGACCACCATTTTAACCGACTGTACCCTACCCGCCAACGAGAGTGGCAACATGTCCCACCTTTTAAAATCCTCCTCCATCTGTTCCACCAACTGCGTCAAATTAAGTTTGTGCAGTGCCCCCCAGCTCCTAGCAACCTGAATCCCCAAGTATCGAAAGCTCCTTTCCGCCCTCCTCAACGGTAGGTCGTCTATCCCTCGGGTGGTCTCCCGGATGGATCACGAAGAGCTCACTCTTTCCCACATTGAGCTTATAGCCCGAAAAGTCTCCAAACTCCTGTAGGATCTGCATTACCTCAACCATCCCCTCCACTGGATCCGTCACATACAGCAACAGGTCGTCTGCGTACAGCGACACTCGATGTTCCTCTCCCCCTCGAACCACCCCCTTCCATTTCCCCGACTTCCTTAACGCCATGGCCAAAGGTTCAATTGCTAATGCAAACAGCAGACAAGACAGGGGGCACCCCTGCCTCGTCCCTCGTGCAGCCGGAAATACTCCGACCTCCGTTGGTTCGTGACCACACTCGCCACCGGGGCTTTATACAGGAGCTTAACCCAACTACTAATAAACCCTCCCCCAAACCCAAACCTCCTCAACACTTCCCAGAGATACTCTCACTTTACCCGATCAAAGGCCTTCTCCGCGTCCATGGCTGTTACTATCTCCGCTTCTCCCTCCACCAATGGCATCATTATCACATTTAGGAGCCTTCGCACATTAGTATTTAACTGCCTACCCTTAACAAATCCCGTCTGGTCCTTGTGAATCACCCCCGGGTCCTCAATCCTCATGGCCAATATTTTTGCCAGCAACTTAGCATCTACATTAAGGAGTGAGATCGGTGTTTACGACCCACATTGCAGTGGGTCCTTATCCCCCTTCAAGATCAAAGAGATCGTCGCCTCCGACATTGTCGGGGGCAGGGTCCCCCCACTCCCTTGCCTCATTGAAGGTCCTTACCAGCAACGGGGCTAACAGGTCTATATACTTCCTGTAGAACTCCACCGGGAACTCATCCGGCCCCGGGGCCTTCCCTGCCTGCATGCTCCCCAGTTCTTTAACCAGCTCCTCCACCCCAATTGGCACCCCCAAACCAACCACCTCCTGCACCTCCACCCTTGGGAACCTCAATTGGTCCAAGAATCGCCGCATCCCCTCTTTTCCCCCTGGGGGCTGGGACCTATACAGTTCCTTGTAAAAGGCCTTAAAAGCCTCATTCACTTTCCCTGCACTCCGCACCGTGGTTCCCCTGCCATCTTTGATTCCGCCTATTTCCCTCGCTGCCATCCTCTTACGGAGCTGGTGTGCCAGCATCCAGCTCGCCTTCTCCCCATATTCATATATCGTCCCCTGTGCCTTCCTCCACTGTGCCTCTGCCTTCCCTGTGGTCAACAGGTCAAACTCCGTCTGGAGACTTTGTCTCTCCCTGAGTAGTCCCTCATCAGGAGCCTCTGCATAGCTCCTGTCCACCCTTAAAATCTCCCCCACTAACCTCTCCCTTTCCCTGTCTTCTCTCTTCACCCTGTGAGCCCTGATGGAGATTAACTCTCCCCTGACCACCGCCTTCAGCGCCTCCCATACCACTCCCACCTGCACCTCCCGTTGTCGTTGGCCTCCAGATACCTTTCAATACACCCCCGCACCCTCCCGCACACTTCCTCATCTGCCAGCATTCCCACATCCAACCTCCACAACAGGCGTTGGTCCCTCTCCTCCCCCAGCTCCAGCTCCACCCAGTGCGGGGCGTGATCTGAAATGGATATGGCCGAATACTCCGTTCCCTCCACTTTCGGGATCAATGCCCTGCCCAGAACAAAAAAATCTATCCGGGAGTAGGCCTTATGTACATGGTAGAAATAAGAAAATTCTCTGGCCAAAGGCCTGGCAAATCTCCACAGATCTACTCCCCCATCTGATCCATAAACCCCCTAAGCACCTTGGCCGCAGCCGGCCTCTTCCCCGTCCTAGATCTGGAAAGATCTAATGCTGGGTCCAGAACCATGTTAAAATCCCCACCCATTATCAAGCTCCCTACCTCAGGTCCGGAATACGCCACCAACATCCGTTTCATGAATCCAGCATCATCCCAGTTCGGGGCATATGCATTCACCAGTACCACCTCCGTCCCCTGCAACCTACCACTCACCATCACGTATCGGCCTCCCTTGTCCGCTACTATGTTCTTGGCCTCAAACGACACCTGCTTTCCCACCAGTATTGCCACCCCTCTATTCTTCGCGTCCAGCCCCGAATGGAACACCTGTCCCATCCATCCCTTCCTCCCTTCCTTAACCTGACCTGATCTGCCACCTTCAGATATGTCTCCTGAAGCATGACCACGTCTGCCTTCAGTCCCTTTAGGTGCACGGACACTCGGGCTATCTTAACCGGCCCATTTAGGCCTCTCACATTCCACGTGGTCAGCCGGATTGGGGGGTTACCCCCCCCCCCTCCCCCGCCAACTAGCCATCTCCTATCTTAGGCCAGTCCCGTGCCCGCACCTCCCGCACCCTCCAGTCACCCAGGCGGGGAAACCCCGCCCCGACCACCTCTTCCATTTTCAGTTCCCCCTCGGACAATCATCCAAAGCCTTTCTCCCCATCATTGTCAACGCAGCAAAAAAACTGCGTGAGTCAGCTGATTTCTGCTGACCCCGGCTTCCCCCGCCTTCCCGTTGATCTCCCCCGTGTGGGAGTCCTCTCCTCCTCCTGACCTTCCTCCATCCCCCCCCTTTTGACGCGGGAAAAAGCCCGCGCTTTCCTGAACCAGCCTCGCCGCCTGTGGCGCAGCTCCTGTTGCAGCCATTATCCCAGTTCCCTCATCCCCGAGTCTCACCCCCCTCCAGCACACATTCCCCATCATCATCATCTCGTCTACAGAAAAGAAAAAAAGACATTTTAGGAATTTTAACCGGAACTCTACCCACATCCCCATCCATTATCCCACCCATGAAATATTCTTTACCCATATTTACAACCCCATATACAACCAACATCTCCCCCCACAACCACATCCCCTCAGTTCGAGTCCAGTTTTTCCGTCTGAATAAAGGTCCAAGCCTCTTCTGGCATTTCAAAATAATGGTGTTGGTCCTGATAAGTGACCCACAGTCGCGCAGGCTGCAGCATGCCGAACCTGACTTTTTTTATGCAGCACTGCCTTGGCCCAGTTGAAGCCAGCTCTCCTCTTTGCCAACTCTTTGCCAACTCCAATCCTGGTATACTCGGATCACCGCGTTCCCCCATCTACTGCTCCGCACCTTCTTGGCCCATCTCAGCACACTTTCTTTGTCCGCGAAGCGATGGAACCTTGCCACTATCGCCCTTGGCGGCTCATCAGCCTTGGGTCTCCTCCCCAGGACCCAGTGAGCACCTTCCAGCTCCAGGGGGGTCGGCGAGGCCTCCGCTCCCATCAGCGCATGGAGCATCGTACTCACATACTCCCCGGCATCAGCTCCCTCCACTCCTTCGGGAAGACCCAGAATCCGGAGGTTCTTCCTCCTCGACCTGTTCTCCAGGACCTCAATTTTCTCGGCCCACCTCCTGTGCACCGCCTCGTGCGCCTCCACTTTTACCACCAGGCCAGGATCTCGTCCTCGTTGTCATTCATTTTGTCTTTCACCTCATGAAGCTACACCGCCTGGGTCTTCTGGGTCTCCTTCAGCCCCTCGATTGCCAACAGCATTGGTGCCAGCACCTTCTTTTTCAGCTCCTCCACACAGCGCTTAAGGAACTCCTGCTGGTCAGGCCCCCATGCTGCTCGCTCTCCGCCCTCCGCCATCTTGCTTTTTCCACCTCTATGTTGCCGCTGCTCCAGAGCCTCTTTTTTCGTCGCTCCACCGCTGATCTCGGCCACATATCGTAAGGGGTGACCTTACTGCACCTTCCCACACGGGATCAATTCAACAAAAGTTCTGTTGGGGCTCCTCTAGAGAGCCCGAAAGTCCGTTGTCGCGGGAGCTGCCGAAACTTGCGGCTTAGCTCTGCATCACCGCAACCGGAAGTTAAGAAGGAAAACTTGAGGGCTTACCAAGGAGTTGAGGACTCGCAGCTTGTGGGTCTCAGCGACGGCGGCGGCGGTGGAATCAATGTAAGATTCAAAGCAGCTTAGCCAGTGTTCAAACGTGGCAGTGGCATCGGCTGTTTGGGGGTCCTGCTCCAGGCGATCAGGCTTGAGTGATGGATCCATCTTAAAATTTTAGCTGATTAAATTGATGTACCATCAATGACGACAGACGAGAGTCGGAAGAGTATCATATATATGTATGTTTTATCCGTCAATGGGGAGATGGTGGTTTAGTGATAATGTCACTAATCCAGAAGCTCAAGCTGTATTTTCCCTGCCCCTTTCTCCTGAAAGCAAGAAAACCTTGATGGGTTCATTTCCACAGACTCTGATCGTCCTCCGCAACTTCACCTGTAGAGATGCATTTTTTAACTGGAGGATTTTAAACAATTCAAACCCTCAAAATGATAATTTGGTAATTTGTAAAATTAATCTTTTTCATTTCAGATGGTAAATGATGAAGACATCATAACTGATTTTGAGATACCCAAATATCAATATTTATACCAGAAGATGAATAGCCCTCAAGCCTATATAGTAAGTATCATTCACTTCACATTAATTGAATTGTTTTTATTAATAATTATCCCAATTTTGGTTGTGTTCCAGCCAGACATCAGCGATAGGAAATTTCAGGAAAAGAGGAAGCTTCAATCAAACTTGCACGATGATCCTGAAAGAAACATAGGCACTTCGGGAAAATTTGAATTCTCTCAGAAATGGGCATGTTTGGGTCAGGTGGAGAGCTGTAGTCGTAAAAGTTTGAATCCCAAATCCAAACCACTCACTCCAGGTTTTAAGGGGAGTGGAATGAATTGTGGGAATAATCTTAACAGGTAATTCTCAGGCTGTCAACCCATCCCCAAGAGAAGAGTGGGCACATTAAATATTATAATGATGTTGCATGTCTCATTTTTACTCCCCATTTGAAATTTAACTCTGATTGGCCAAGATTCCCAGGCCTCGCGAAACCCAACAACTAAACCAAGGCGTTAATTTTCACTTGGCTACCTTCAATCAGGCCTCAGACTTACAATTTTGTCCTAGAGGTCTCCCCATCCTCTGATCTCCAAGCTCTCCGCCATGGGAATGAACCACTTGCCAACCCAACACCAGGTTCCCACACACCTGCAGGCTGTAATACTATGCCCCAATGGGAATAAAATCTGGGAAATAAGAACTATGGTTCGAACTGGTATTCTATTTAAAGGCATACAAGACCAGTTTGGAACAGCACTCTTTATTTCCCAGCTTTTACTGTTTTGTTTCCCATTGGACCTGTGGACTGCATTTTGCCTAACTAGAAACCAAGGCTGTCAATCAGGTTGGCTTCTGGGCAGGAAATCTGTTGGTGATGTCTTCTGGGTTTTCTATTCGCTACTGAGCAATCACAACCCACCGCTCATGATAATTCACCTCTTGGTGTTGCCACTGTAGGAATTACCTTCTTAACAATATCAACTAATAAAGGTAATATGGAATGAAAGATGTGGCACTGTTTTTGTTGTGCCATTTATATTTTCTTCACATTAATTGAATTGTTTTTATTAATAATTGTCCCAATTTTGGTTGTGTTCCAGCCAGACATCAGCGATAGGAAATTTCAGGAAAAGAGGAAGCTCCAATCAAACTTGCAGCAAAATACTGACTGACAATTTATCACAATTGCCTATTTATTTTAAAACATACTTTGTTGTGGAGAAGATTTGTTCAATATTTTGACATTAAGATTTAAGTGAAATGTATTGGTACGTCGGACCAACTACATCAGATACTTTGAAGTAGCTAAGCATGTATCACCAGTATAAGGAATACAGATAAATATTAGATTGTTTCCATTGCCTGAAAGGGTGTTTCCTTTTCATTTTTGATAAGTGGATACATCTTTAATTTTTTCTACAGACAAACATTCTTGTAAGGATCATCAAGCCTTTGTCCATGTATTTAAGAACAAGGCATATCGCCATATGAATTGACCATCTAACAGTCTACCACAAGAACAAATGCTTTGAATAATTAACTTCTTATAAAATACTTTGCTCAAAAGTGCCCTGGAAATCAAATGAAAGTAAGGGCTTGATAAACTTCCAGTCATGGTGCATCAATTGCTCATGTTGTACAGCAAACTACGTTAAATCATTAGCGTTAACTCAATAGAAGCCATTTCACTGAAAACTGAATTTAAATCCCTCCAAAATAACAACATAATTATATAATAAAATTGTCAGATGTGAATGTAGAACATGCTATCTACATGGTAACTATTAACCTGACAACTCAGTCATCTGTATTGGGTTCTCAATCAATTTTCTTCTTCCTCCTTTCTAATTGGCTATTTTCTATTTTTATTCACCAATCATCCAAAGCCTTTCTCCCCACCATTGTCAACGCAGCAAAAAAACTCTGAAATACAGTATCCCTAAAAATAACATGTAACCATTTATTTAAAATAAACTGACCCAGTTGGCTTTAACGTCTTTTCTTATTTCTGTGAAGCTATAGAATCATAGAAATTACAATGCCGAAGGAGGTCATTCGGCCCATCGAGTCTGCACCGGCCCCTGGAAAGTGCACCCCACCCAAACTCACACCTCCACCCCATCCCCGTAACCCAGCAACCTCACATAACCTTTTTGGTCACTAAGGGCAATTTAGCATGGCCAATCCACCAAACTCTGCTGGCACAAATTGCAAGCAATTCTCGACCCAGCGGGCGGTGCAACCCCTGGGGCGGAATTAGTGCAAAACATCCTGGCAGCTGGGGCTGTTTTTAAACGGTTCACTCACCACACACTCATTGCAGACACAAAAATGGTTCAGAGAAGGCATGCCCCCGATTTTGGGAGTCCGAGGTGGACCCACTGCTCAATACCAATAAGGAGACGAGGGACACCCTCTTCCCCGGGGGCCGCAGACTCAAGCCCACCTTTCTGAATAGCGCCTGGGAATAATTAGCAGAGGCAGTCAATGCTGAGAGGCTCACCAAGAGGAGACAGCTCGTGATCTTGAGGGGTGGAGGTCACTTGTGAGGCTTCTGTCCTGAGAGGAGCAGTGGACCAGAGATGGTTCCAAAGGCCACTGTGCAGGTGTCCTTAGTTTGGGGTGAGCTCTGTAATTCCCTGCTTCCTCTGCATTGGAGCAGTGCTTCTGAGGAGTGCCAACACCTGGTGAGCCACTGATTGAGCTTGGCCATGCCCATCCCCGCGATGATACCGCTGGGGTTTGAGGGTGTCCAGAGGGGTGGCTGGGTGGGCTCCCACATGATCAGAGGCTCTCTGAATATTTACAGGACACAGTGAGCAGCCAGCAGTGTGAGCAGCCAGAAGCCTGTAAGTAGCACCTAAGGGATATCCCAGTAACCCCTTAATCAAATCCACCTAACCTGCACATGTTTGGACTGTGGGAGGAAACTGGAGCACCCGGAGGAAACCCACTTTAAAAATGTTTATTGGTAGCACTGCCAAGGTGACAGGCTGGCACTGCCATGGTGCCCAGGTGGAACCAGCAGTGCCAGGGTGGCACCCTGCTCAGGAGGCATGCACCTGGGGGCCCCTGATCCCCTAGGAGACCCCTAAGAGTGCCGTTCCATCTGGTACCCTTTTGTGGGAACCAACACTGAATTTCCTCCGGGTGCTCACCTAAGGTCTCCAAGGAAAGGGAGTTAGATCCCTCGCCTTGGTTAGACCTCGTGAATGCAGATTAGAGTGAGATTAGCTGTCTCATTCTAATCAGCAGGTTTGCCAGAAAATAACTCGGCCCACAATGGGCTGGATTCACTTTGCGATGTCTCGTGAGGTGTGGCGAGACAGGCAGATCCCAGAAGTGGAATCTCCCAAAATCTATCTGTCGCTGCTATTCGGGTGCAACGTGGTGGGTAGATCCCGCCCGTGTACTCCTGTTTTAATAAGTGATGATGGATACATCTGACAATTACACAACAGACAGCCTAATGTTGATGGCGGGGAGATTGCAAACCTGGGTAAAATTAAATGGCATTTGGAAAAAGTATGGTTTAGTAAGTCAACATAGACTTGTCAAAGGAAAATCATGGGATGGCTGCATTGATTGAGTTCTTGGCTGAAGTAACTGGGGATATTGAGGGTGGTGTGGTTGCTATTATACTTGAGACTCATTGGCAAAATTAAAGTGCATGGCATCATGGATATAATATTGGCTTAGAGATGGAAAGCAGAATAGTGCTGACAGTTGATTTCAGAATGGAGTTGGATAGACAGTGGTATCCACCAGGGGTCGGTATTCGGAGCACTGATCTGTTTGATGTATATTAATGGCTTTGGCTTGAGTATAAGGAGCATAATTTTGAAGTCTAGAGTCATAGAGGTCTGCAGCAGTGTTTATCCAACCTTTTTTTCCCCGGGACCCACTTTTACCAACTGGCCGACCTTCGAAACCCACGGCGAGCGTCCATTGTGACCCATGCCGGCCGACACACTATTTCAGGTCATCTTTAATGTGATGATCTCACTCCAATCAGGTTCACAGGAGGAGAGGGAAATGCACATATCAAGTGCAGAATTCAGCCAGTTCCTTTGTGCTGTCTTCATCTTTGTGAGGATGGAAATTCCAACCTTGCACATGTAGGTCTTTGTGAAGGGCAGCAAAATGCTTGTTTTACTCAGCACTGGATACTCCTCAGAGATGCTACTCCAGAATGCTGACAGCCTCATGGACTTGTGATGTGTTTTTAATGTGCTGTCACAGGTGAAGTGTAGAAGTTCAGTCTCTTCATTTGGAGTCAGCTGTAAGTTAATAATTGACCCTGGATCTCAAACGCAAAAGGATTTTTCACCCACTTCTTCTCTTTCAAAATCTGAAAGAGAATTTCTGTCAATATCTGAGATATATAAAAGGCCATATCCACCGCCTGTACAAGGCTTAACATCTCAGCAGCCAAAGTGCTTTTGACCACTCTCCTTATTTTCTTTGTTTCCCACACAAGAGGGCAACATTTACCATTGTTCCCCAAAAGGAAAATTATAAAACCTCCGCGCTTGAAACCCCATCACATAAGAACATAAGAACTAGGAGCAGGAGTAGGCCATCTGGCCCCTCGAGCCTGCTCCACCATTCAATGAGATCATGGCTGATCTTTTGTGGACTCAGCTCCACTTTCTGGCCCGAACACCATAACCCTTAATCCCCTTATTCTTCAAAAAACTATCTATCTTTATCTTAAAAACATTTAATGAAGGAGCCTCTACTGCTTCACTGGGCAAGGAATTCCATAGATTCACAACCCTTTGGGTAAAGAAGTTCCTCCTAAACTCAGTCCTAAATCTACTTCCCCTTATTTTGAGGCTATGCCCCCTAGTCCTGCTTTCAGCTCACATAAATTTGCAGAGGACGCATCACTATAAACTATGAGTTTCAAATGCCTAAGGTCACCTAAAACCGGGAACTTCGAAACACACTCCTGCATTTTTAGTTTGACCAACACTTTATTTCCTCTTATTATGTCTTCCACTTTGGGATCATTAATTTTTGTACTCAACTCTAAGACATCAAAACTCACGTCCGGTCTAGTCTGTCTACTTAACCAATTCAGTTGGCCAATTAAACTTCGCAGTTGCTCTTTTTCCATCTTTGAAACCATTGCATCTTTTTGTGAAACCCGGCCACGGCTAATTGCTATTGGGCTGATGCTTTCCAAATAAGATTGCTGACGTAAAGTTGCCCCTAACTTAGTCTGTCCGATTTCCAGTCCAATATATTTAAATGCACCGGAAGCCTGACTTCCAACCCTGAATTCATTCTTCAAACCAGAGATTACAATAGCTTCGAAATCACTAGACCCACCCCACAAAAAAATCATCGACATGCATCATAAAGATGTCAGAAAGATTTCCTTTTTCGTGCCAGTAAAACATTGCCGGATCTGCTTTCAACTGGCAACAGCCTAACTTTAACAAAACTGACCTTACCGAAAAATACCAGACTCTAGATGCATCATTTAATCCATACACACATTTATTCAACTTCCAGAGTACCCCTTCTGTGTTAGCTGCCTCTTTAGAATGATGGAGAAAAATGTCTCTCTGGAGCTGATGCCCCTGCAAAAAGGCAGCTTTTATATCTATAGATTTGCATTCTCATGCCTTTGTGGTTAAAAGAGCCAAGAAGATCTTTAAAAAAACCTTTCCTACCGTAGGTGACTCTACCCTTAAATCCTGATTGTCTAAGTTTTCTTCAAATCCCCTCGCCACAAGCCTGGCCTTTGCCTTATAAATTCCATCCGGAAGAACCTTTTCCGTGCAAATCCATCTGTGGGATAGAGCTCTTTGTCCCCTATCCGGTACTTCTGTGTATACCCCAAATTCACTCCAATTTTGCAGTTCTTGCTGTTTGGCATCTTTGATAACTTTTTCATCTAACTTATTGGAAGCCACCAAAATCTCATGTGCATGTGGGCTTCTACTCCTATTAGTATTTGTAGTCTTACTCATGTTCTGAGACCTTGATAAACTACGTCCCCTCTCCCGCCTGGTATCTCGTTCTGTACTGCTACTGCTTGATCTTTCCCTTCTGCTGTGGGATGTCCTTTCAATAGTTCTCGACCTTTTCATGCGGACCTGTTCACTATCCGATGTACGATCTGAACTGGCACTGCGTTTCTGTGCCCTCCATTTATGAACTTCGTGTTCCCAATCCATTGTCTTGACTCCTTCCCCGAATTCAACCAATGTTTATACTTTCCAGTGGCCTTCCCTGCTCTACAAATAACAGTTGCATCCTTCCATTGACTAGAGCCTTCAGGCACGTATGTCACTTTTGTACCAGCTTTTGGCAGTTGTCCTTTCGGAAAAATGTCCTGTTCTAAATCATCAAAAGTGTTGTGTTCCTCGACAGAAACCCTGTCTATATCAGTTAACTGGTCCTCATAGTTCTGTCACACGTACTTAGCAGATGACCCTGGTTCCTCGTCATGTCTGTCTGCTCTGTCTAAATTTGAAAATTTGTAATCTGTACCCATTATCCTTGATGAGTGTACCCTAACAGTTTGATTGCCATGTTGCAAAATAATTATTTTGCCATCTATGCCTATGATATTCCCTGGGCCTTTCCATTCATTAAAATTGTCTCTCTTATAGTACACTATGTCTCCTTGCTGAAAAACGTTATTTGATGGCCGTACATTATGCCTCAAAGCTCTGCGAATTCTTTCAGAGACTTCTGCTTCCAAAAAAGCTTTTTGACTGCTATGTAATGCATTTAAATGCTCAGCAAAGGCAGAGCTAATTGTAGTCCCTTCCCGAGCTGGAGGCTGGTCATCCAAAATGGATGGAATTTTAGGATTTCTACCAAACACTAATTGATAGGGCCTATAGCCCCCAACCATCTGCAATGAATTCTTTGCATTTACCACCCATGCTAAAGCTGAATTTAGCTTGCAGTTTGGTCTCTCTGCCAATGTTTTCCGGAGCATGTCATCTATTACCGCATGGTTTCTTTCACACACACCATTAATGAGCTTTCTGCAGCCGTATTCAGAACTGTGAATATTCACGTTTTCACACATATACCTAAACTCATCATTAGCAAATTCTCCCCTATTGTCCGTAAGGAATTTTGCCGGTGGGCCCATTCCTGTCCCTATCCATTTTTCCACGATTTGATCCAGAATTACTCTCTTTTCTTTACTTCGTACTATCGTTGATTGACTAAATCTGGTCGCTAAATCTACAAAATGCAAAATAAATATATTATTGGCTTTATCCCAGATCTTAAGGTCCATGGCCACAATGTCGTTAAAATCCCTGGCCAAAGGTAGGGTTACTATCGGTCGTGCTGGTGTCCTTCTGTACTGTCTACAAACTCCACAGCGATCATTAACCTTTTCTATTAGCTTAGTATCGTCTTCATCCCTCACCCCTGCATCCTTTAATAAATTTTTCAGCCTCCAAGGAGACGGATGCACAAATTGCCTATGCAGTTTTAATACCACAAGCTTTTTATCAGCCAAAGTCCCATTTTCAACTGCCATTAACACATCCTTAACAACTGTACTTGAAATATTATTTGTCAATAATGGAATAAAATAGTGTCCCGACTGTATAAATTGTAAGTCCGCCGTCTTTCCAAGTACTGTTACCTTATCCTGTTCCATATCCAGTTTCATGTGTGCATTCTTCATCAACGGTCTGCTCAGAAGCAAATGTATCTTTGATACAACATCCGTGCTAATGAAATGATTCACTTTGGCAATATTGCAAGGGTTCACCACTCTTTTCAGCGATTTCAGAGTATTATCGTCCCCAAACTTGAAACTTGTGGAACTTTCAAATTCCTTAACCTTGTTACGATTTTCAGTATTCAAGGAGTCCAGGTAACATTTTAACCAGTCAATTCCACACACAATAGATGTGCAGCCACTGTCCAATACAGCACAACTGAAGGAATCTGCAACCAATACCCTCATTACCGGCGTAAAACTGCTTGTTAATAGGACAATGCCTTCTTTCTGGTCACTATCTTTTTCCCCCTCTGACTCTTCCATGTCATTTTTCGCTTCAAACACTCTGTTATAACGTGTTGGACAGTTGAAAGCATAATGGTATTGAGAGTCACATCGAAAACATCGATTTATCATGCCCCGTGCATTTCTGGGGTTCATCATCCTATTGTCGGTTCTAACTGGGTTTCTGTCTTCATAATTTTCGGGTCCCGATCTCCTTCTATAGTCTTGGAACCTGTTTGTAGCCGTACAATTTTGTCATCCTGTTAGTAGTGTATCTTCCGTATCCTGCTTTATTGCAGGCTGACCTATTTGGGTCATCAGAGCCATCGGAATCAAATGTTTCCCCAGAAATATTTTTAAAGCTTGTCATCTGATCGAATAAGGTATCCTTATCCGCAAACTGAACTCCTGTCAAAACCAGGAGCCTATCCATGTTTCTCACTCTAGCACAGTCAAGTAATTTAAAGGCCAACACAGACTGTGGAAATTCCAGGTTGTGTTTCTGCAGCCTTTTATATAGTCTGCCAAATTCCATTCTATAGTCTTCAATGGAGAAATCCTCTATTTTCTGGAACTTATCAAAATCCGACAATGCTCCTTGCGCACTTAACAAGTCATCCTTCTTATAAATCTTATCCATATAATGTAATAGAGTCTGCAGACCTTCTTCTGAGTCTAACTCTTCCAATTCCAGCTAAGAAAACATTTTGCTCTTGATTTTACTGTCATAAGGTAGAGAAAGAGCCATACCTTGTTTTCTCTTTCCCAAGGCAGTTACCTCAGCCCACATAACTACTGCACTTCTCCATTGGTCGTACAATCCCCTTTCAGAAAATAAAGGGGGCTTAGTCATATCCAGCCATCTTTATCTTAGGTTCAGCCATTTATCTATGTCTTTTTGTTTTTTTCTTCTCACTCACTCCTTGGTTTGGTCTGGAAAAGATGTATCTTTCAACCTTTCACATTTGCACAGCAACCATCCTCTGCTACCATTTGTTATACGTTTAGCTGCTGTTGTATACAGAGTCAAAGGCTCTGCTCCTTTTCCACAAACACCTTTCATTTACTTCAACAAACTCTGCACAAAACTCTAACATCACATCACCTGACACAAAGGCCACCTAAAGCCCCTTTACATATCAGTGTCAATTATTGGATACTTAACATAAATTAGACAACTAATTGGAATGTCTCTTAACCCATTACTTAACATAACTATCCTAATCCCATTTTCCAACACTTGGCCCACAGCCTTGTATGCCTTGGAATCACAAGTGCACATCTAAATACTTGTTAAATATTATGAGCGTTTCTGCCTCCACCACCCTTTCAGACAGTGAGTTTCAGACACCCACCACTCTCTGGGTGCAGATGTCTTTCCTCACATCCCTCTAAACTTCCTGCCCCCTGGGCATAGATGATACAAAACCTTCATTTTAGGAAGGATGTGGAAGCTTTGGAAAAGGTGCAAAGAAGATTTACCAGGATGTTGCCTGGAATGGAGAGTAGGTCTTACGAGGAAAGGTTGAGGGTGCTAGGCCTTTTCTCATTAGAACGGAGAAGCATGAGGGGCGACTTGATAGAGGTTTATAAGATGATCAGGGGAATAGATAGAGTAGACAGTCAGAGACTTTTTCCCCGGGTGGAACAAACCATTACAAGGGGACATAAATTTAAGGTGAAAGGTGGAAGATATAGGAGGGATATCAGAGGTAGGTTCTTTACCCAGAGAGTAGTGGGGGCATGGAATGCACTGCCTGTGGAAGTAGTTGAGTCGGAAACATTAGGGACCTTCAAGCAGCTATTGGATAGGTACATGGATTACGGTTAAATGATATAGTGTAGATTTATTTGTTCTCAAGGGCAGCACGGTAGCATTGTGGATAGCACAATTGCTTCACAGCTCCAGGGTCCCAGGTTCGATTCCGGCTTGGGTCACTGACTGTGCGGAGTCTGCACGTCCTCCCCGTGTCTGCGTGGGTTTCCTCCGGGTGCTCCGGTTTCCTCCCACAATCCAAAGATGTGCAGGTTAGGTGAATTGGCCAATGATAAATTGCCCTTAATGTCCAAATTGACCTTGGTGTTGGGTGAAGGTGTTGAGTTTGGGTGGGGTGCTCTTTCCGGGGGCCGGTGCGGACTCGGGGGGCCGAGTGGCCTCCTTCTGCACTGTAAATTCAATGATAATCTATGATTAATCTAGGACAAAGGTTCGGCACAACATCGTGGGCCGAAGGGCCTGTTCTGTGCTGTATTTTCTATGTTCTATGTTCTGTATATGTAGTGTAAATTAGGATAGTAACAGGCTTCAGAAGGAGGTAGGCCATCTGATCAAAATGACATATGCATGATAGATTAAATTTAATGCAGAGAAATGTGATGTGATAGATTTTGGAAGGAGGAATGAAGGAAGCAATATAAAATATATAATACAATTTTAAAGTGGGTGCTGGAACAGAGAGACCTGGGGTGAACGTACATAAATCTTTGATGGTGACAAGACCCTTGACCATATTAACAGAAAAATAGGGTACATAATTCAGGAAGTTCCACTGAACCTTTATAAAAAAACTGCTTAATGACTCAGCTGGAGTACTGTGTTCAATTCTGGGCGCTACATTTGCGAAAGGATTGGTGAATTGTAAAGGAATATATCATAATGGTACTATGGGCTGAAAGGCAAAAGGTATATGGAGAGATTGGAGATCCTTGAGTTGTTCTCCTTAGAGTAGGTGATATTTGGGATGTTCAGAATTATAAATGGTTTTGATAGACTAAATAAGGAGAAAATGTCTCCAGCGGCAAAAGGGGCATTAACCAGGGACCACAGTTTTTAAGGCGATTTGAAAATAAAAAGGTGCCATGAGGAGATATTTTTATACAGCAAGTTATTATGATCTGGAATGCATTGCATGAAACAGTGTTAGAAGCAGATTTGATTATAACATTCAAAAGAGAACTGTAAATACGTGACAGAAAAAAGATTACAGATTTATGGGGAAAGAGCAAAGATGTTGGATTAATTGAGTAGCTTTAAAAAAAAGAGATGCCATAGGTATAATGGGATGAAGGGCCTCCTTTTAGCAGGGCTGTATTAAACACTACCCCACTCGTGGATTTCAAGGCAGGAGGCAAGTTAAATAAAGTGGTTGGTCTGTCCACCGCCCACCTGCATGCCCCACATAATATTAGCAAGCGGGAGGTTGGGTAGTCTGTCCAACGGTGGGCCAAGTGAGGCCATTAAGTGGACAAATATTTCCCACTTAAGGGCCTTAACCCATCGCTGCTTCGATTCAACCAGCTGCGAGAGAGGCCCACGCTGGGCATCCAGCCTGGCAAGTTTAACTGCACTAGCTGGTAGAGAGTGGGGTCACTTCTTAAAGAGCCCCAGTCCCCATCAGAGGGCCTCCTCCCACCAAAATTGTGTAAACCCATTCCAGGTTCCAAACCTCCATTGGCCTTTTGCCTGCATGGTTGGCACTTAAGGAGGCCCTGCTCACCTGCGGGCTGGATCCATAGTTCACCTCATCTCGTCCTCACTGCAGTATTGGTTATCGCCACGGCACCCAGTGGCGCTGTTAGTACTGATGAGCGGCTTGCTCCTAATAATTCAGCTTCCTGAGAGAGGGTTTTCTGTTTTGGTGGGGCAGAAGTTTCACCTCAACTCAATTAATGGCCAATTGGTCATTTAATAGCTGCAGCGTGATGGGACCATCAATTCACTCGAGACAGAAGTAGAAGTAAACTGTGGCTTTAATCAACTTAGAACAGTGCCTGCCTGCGACTGATCCAATACTGAGAACCGCCTACAGGTCGACTGCTCTTTATACCTTCCTTCAAGGGAAGGAGTCATGGGCGGAATCCATACAGGCCCCACATGTTCCCCTATGGATAATGCCATACAATGGCCCATAGGAGGAGCCCACAAGGGCAACAGCATAGCACAGATACAAATACAAGGGCAACAGCACAGATACAAATACAATGGTGGATTATTGGCATAATACATTCATCACATTCACCCCGTAGGGCAGGTTGCGGGCCTTGATATAGTGGATAAGCCGGGTGACCCCCGAGTGGCAGAGGTCATCGTGGATAGCTCGTAGTCGGTCATCTTGCACGCTAGCACATGTGCCGTCGAACAGGGCATCTGGGGCTCGTTGAGCTTCCCAGGACGATATACTATATCGTAATTATAGATGGAGAGTTCGATCCTCCACCTCAAGATCTTATCGTTCTTGATTTTGCCCCGGTGCATATTATCGTACATGAAGGCTACCAATTGTTGGTCGGTGACATGGGTAAACCTCCTACCAGCGAGGTAGTGCCTCCAGTACCATACGGCTTCCACGATGGCTTGAGCCTCTTTTTCGACTGAGGAGTGCCGAATTTCGGAGGTGGTGAGGGTGCGCGAAAAAACCGCTACCGGTCTACCTGCTTGATTGAGGGTAGCGGCGAGAGCGACATCTGATCTGTCGCTCACCACCTGGAAGGGGATGGACACGTCCAACACGCGCATCGTGGCTTTGGCGATATCCGCCTTGATGCAGCTGAAGGCCTGGCAGGCCTCAGTGGGAAGAAGGTGGCCTTGATTAGTGGGCGAGCTTTGTCCGCATAGTTGGGGACCCACTGGGCATAATATGAGTGCGACCCAGAGGCGAGGGAGATGGTTTGGTGCGCCGGGAAATTTGGGAGCGAGCAGCGTCTTACCATGTCCGGGTGAATGAAGCTCTATGTGCTCCCAGAGTCAAAAAGGCAAGGCGTCTCGTGCCCGTTTACCCGGACGGTCATCATGGAGCTCCGGAGGTGCTTGGGTCGCGACTGGTCCAGGGTGACCACGCTGAGTTGCAGGTAGCGTGGTCGGAGGTTCTGGGGCGGTTCCGCGATGGCTGCCCTTGCTGATCGTATGCGTCGAGCGGCGTAGCAGATGGCGGCTCCCGTTGGTCGAACATGGCGGGCGGTGAGGAAGATGGCGCCCAAGATCGCACGTGGCCGGCCGCATGAGGGAGGATGGCCAAGATGGCAGCCCCCTTGAGTCACACATGCTGTGAGGGCTGGAGGGCTGGAAGATGGCTACCCCCACGGATAGCACGAGGCTGATGATGCGTCTACAGGGGGCAGAGTCGGCAGACACGCTGCCACACTGCGGGGTCTGCGGGCTTGTGAGTCTGAGGATTGGGCCTGTGAGTTCGAGTTCTTGGACCTGGCCAGGCAAACTTTGGCCAAATGTCCTTTTCTCCCGCAGCTGCTGCAGTTCGCGTTACGGGCCGGGCAGTGCTGCCGGGGGTGTTGGGACTGGCCACAGAAATAGCAGGGTATGGTGGGCGGGCGGCCGTGCGGCACAAGCCTGGGGTAGTCTTTGGTCGGGGGTCCACGAGGGGGGTCACGTTGTCAGCCGGGAACGAGTTAAGGCTCTGGAACGCTACTTCCAGAGAGGATGCTAACTTTACCATCTGATCCAGGTCCAGGGCCCCCTTTTTGAGTAGGCGCTGTCTCACGTAGTTGGACTGGACTCCCGCCACATAAACGTCTCGGATGGCGAGTTCCATATTTTGAGTGGCCGTAATGGCCTGGTCGTTGCAGCTGCGGCGAGGACTTTGAGGTCTTCTAGCGCTTCCTCGGGCGCTGGCGGCGAGTGCTGAGGATGTGTCGCGCGTAGACCTCATTCACGGGCCGTTCATAGAGGCATTCGAGCATCGCGAGGGAGTCTGGGTAGGAGGAAGCCTCGTCGAGTTGAACAGAGATTCGATGGCTCACCTGTGCATGGAGGAGGCTCAGCTTCTGTTCGTCGGTGACGGAAGACATGGAGAAGGCAGCGACATAGGCCTTGAAGCAGCGGAGCCAGTGCGAAGAAATTTATTCCGCATCCGCGACGAGCGGGTCGAGTTCCAGTCGGTCAGGTTTGAGGGCCGATTCTATAGTTGTGTCTAAGTTGATTAAATTAATGCGACCATCAATTCACTCGAGACGGGAGTAGAAGTATACTGTGGCTTTAATCAACTTAGAACAGTGCCTGCCTGTGACTGATCCAATACTGAGAACCGCCTACAGGTTGACTGCTCTTTATACCTCCCTTCAAGGGGAGGAGCCATGGGCAGAGCCCATACAGGCCCCAACATGCTCCCCTATGGATAATGCCATACAATGGACCATAGGAGGAGCCCACAAGGGCAACAGCATAGCACAGATACAAATACAAGGGCAACAGCAAAGATACAAATACAATGGTGGATTATTGGCATAATACATTCACCACACAGGGCAAACATCAAACTTGTGATTTTTCTCCCCCATTGAAGTTTTAGTGAGGGTGTGGGGAGGAACTACAGCACCCTGTAAAACCCAGCTCATAGAATTATCAAATGATCACAGCACAGGAGGCCATTCAACCCCCCCATGTCCATGCAATTTCTCCATAAGAGCAACTCAGCTAGTCCATTGCCTTTTTCCTGAAGCCCTGCAATTTTTTTCGATTTAGATAATTATCGAATTGTCACAATTGAATTTGCTACCATCACATTCCAGGCAGTACATTACAAATCCTAACCACTTACTGCTTAACAAAAAAAGATTCTTCTCATGTCATCTCTTTTTTTTATACTGTTTCACTCCATGATTCTATACTCCAACAGGTCTGTGATTATTCTGATCTCGGCTTATAACCAATATGTTATGATCTTCTTCTGACCAGTTGAATCCCCCACATTCTAAGACTGGCTGTGCAAATAAGCAAAATGTTCATGTGCAGCAGCCTGTCCATTTCAAATGTAAAAGACAATAGTGGCTCGGGGAGCAGACCCAAGATTTAATTGCGCAATTATTACATTTGATGATGTGCAGATCTGAGTAGTTACCTAGGTACTCGGGGAACCTGTGACAAAGTGGCATAATATCTGTACCTGTGAGCAGTTTACACACTTCACCCATCTGTGGCTGAAAATATCAGAGTCAGTCAGAGCCTCAATTCAGTCTCTTTTTACAGTTGAAGTTCATGTATCTGAGCCAACACCAACAGTTACAGAAAAAGTGCCAGACTTCACGAGCAGCAACAGTGCTCGGTATTGTCCCTTCCAAAGGTGGGGCAAACATACAGCAACGGCAAAGATAAATAAATGAGCTACACTGATAAAGGGAAAGAAAGAAATATCAGGAAAAATTTAGATAAAATCTGATGGGAAAAAGAGAAAAAACATAATCGGGAGAAAGTGCAGCAAAAATGAAATTCTGTACAACACAACACAAAAACGAAGACAAACCGATAGAGATTTTTATTGAAAAATAACTACTCAGGCTGAGTCAGTACTAAGAAACAGAGTGGGAGCAAGAGAGAAATAAATGGAGCCTTGCTTTTTACAGATCTCCCTGTATGAGCATCCATAACTTGGGGGGGGGGGGGCAGAAATATTTGGCTTAGTTTCAGCCCAAAGACAATTATAATGAACTGATATTTGCCTGGCCATAATGAAAATGCAAACTCCTGACTTTATTTTATTGGTACCCAGTAGCAAGGAGAAAAGAGAGCGGCAGAGACAAAGGTGTTGGATTGGGGGTGAAGGATGAGATTGTCTTTAAATGGAAGAGATTGGCTGAACAACACTTTTGCAAGCCTCAGGGGGCTTGAGTAAGGAGAATTTGTTGTAACCTGGAAGCCAAGTTTCATCAGGTTATAATATCAACACAATCATCCACAATAAGGCCACGATGGCAAGGTCCTTGTTTGCAAGCGAATGGTCATTTACGAGTGGGATGCAGAGAGGGGCAATAATTGTTGATCTGCCAGCAAAGGTCTCAGTATCAGCAGTGGGAGGGGAGAGTGTGCAGGACCGGAAGGAGGTTGGCATGGTTAACCCAACAAGCAATTGGGATGGGAAAGCAGAAGAAAAGAGGATAATGGGGCAGTTGAAATGGCTACTCCTAAGGAGTCAGCAACACCGAAGGGCCTGTACTGCACTGTATCGTTCTATGTTCTATGTACGTGCTTTGAAAGGCCATTCAAAGCTAATAACCCCACCATCTGCATCTGTTGACATCAGACAGTCGTTTTGGTCAATGCCTTCACAAGGTTTGTCAGTGTCAAGGATTTGTTTGTCTTTGACCACTTGGGTGCCTATTTTAAATATACTGTCCCCAAATGCTGGTATGGGATCAGTAGCAGGAGGAAATCCATCCTCTTAGGAGGGTCCATGGAACTTTGAGGTTAAAGCAGTCAGTGCTAGAATTTCCTGTTAGAATTCCTTCAACGTTTCCCCTACATAGAGCACTATCAATTTAATGGCATGTCCAATGAGGTAAATACATGAGCATTATTTATTAGACTGAGTTCTACCTCATACCTAGGGGGGGGGGGGGGGGGGGGTATGATGGCATTGTGGTTAACACTGCTGCCTCACAGTGGCAGGGAGCCGGGTTTGATTCTGGCCTTGTGTGGATTGATTGATTTTCACATGTGCCGAAGTACAGTGAAAAGTATTTTTCTGTGGCTAAGAGAACGTACACAGTAGACAAAAAGAATAATCGACAGAGTACATGGACAAATAGCGATTGGTTACCATGTGGAACAAGGGCCAAACAAAGCAAATACACGAGCAAGAGAAGCATAGGGCGTCGTGAAATGTTCTGACAGGGAACAGATCAGTCCGAGAGAGTTGTTGAGGAGTCTAGTATATAGAATCATAGAATTTACAGTGCAGAAGGAGGCCATTCGGCCCATCGAGTCTACACCGGCTCTTGGAAAGAGCACCCTACCCAAGCCCACACTTCCACCCTATCCCTATAACCCAGTAACCCCACCCAACACCAAGGGCAATTTTGAACACTATGGGCAATTTATCATGGCCAATCCACCTAACCTGCACATCTTTGGACTGTGGGAGGAAACCGGAGCACCCGGAGGAAACCCACGCACACACGGGGAGGATGTGCAGACTCCACACAGACAGTGACCCAAGCCGGAATCGAACCTGGGACCCTGGAGCTGTGAAGCAATTGTGCTATCCACAATGCTACCGTGCTGCCCTGTAGTAGTAGCTGTGGGGAAGAAACTGTTCCTATGTCTGGATGTGTGAGTCTTCAACCTTCTGTATCTTCTGCCTGATGGAAAGGTCTGGAAGAGGGCAAAGCCTGGGTGGGAGCGGTCTCTGACAATGCTGTCTGCCTTTCTGAGGCAGCAGGAGGTGTAGACAGAATCAATGGGAGGGTGGTGAGCTTGTGTGATGTATTGGGCGGAGTTCACCACACTCTACAGTTTCTTGCGATCTTGGGCCGAGCAGTTACCATGCCAAGCTGTGATGCAGCAGGATAGGATGCTCTCTACGCCACATCTGTAGAAGTTTGAGAGTTGATGCAGACATGCCGAATTTCTTTAGCTTCCGTAGGAAGTAGAGACTTGTTGGGCTTTCTTGACTGTTGCATCAATAAGGACAGACTGTTGGTGATGGTGACCCCCAGGAACTTAAACCTATCAACCATCTATACTTTGGAGCCATTGACGTAGACAGGGGTGTGTGTCACGCTTCCCGAAGTCAATGATCAGTTCTTTGGTCTTGTCGACATTTGGAGAAAGGTTTTTCTAGCACACCATGCAACCAAGTGATCTACCTCCCTTCTGTCGACTGATTCGTGTTGTTTGAGATATGACCCACCACAGTTGTATGATCCACAAACTTATAGATCGAATTGGAGTTAAATCTTGCCAGTCATGATTGTATAGAGAGTACAGTAGAGGACTTAGCACACATTCTAGTGTTGAGGACTATTGTGGAGGAGGTTACCTATCCTGATTACACATTTTCCCCATTGTCTGCATGGGTTTCCTCCAGGTACTCTGGTTTCCTCCCAGTCCAAAAGATGCGCCGGTTAGGTGGACTGGCAATCATCAATATGTGGGGTTGTGAGGATAGGGCGAGGGAGGGCCAGTGCAGGCTCGATGGGCTCAATGGCCTCTTTCTACATTGTAGGGATCCACAACAAGGTGTGTGTGATTTTTGCACGCATCTTTCCTCTTTCAGAGGGTGTTAATAATGCCTGTCCACGTCTTAAGGACTGAAGAAGTTTAACTGAGAAACGCAGATTTCCAGCATTTTCTGATGCTGTTGTTTTGTTTTTAGAAGCACATCTTTTCATTCTGAAAGAAGAGGTGAGTATGGTCAGGTGAGTATTTGGATCTGAGGCCTGGGCATGGACGCGCTGGGTGGGAGGAGGTGGGTGGGAAGGATCATTCAGATCGCCCGCCAGTGAAGTGAAGTGAAGTGAATCACAGCAACTACAACCTCCCTCGAGCGGGTCGGACAACACCTGCCGGCAGCTGGCCTGAACCGCGCAAGCGCAAGTCACAGCGCGCAGGTTTAAATCTGATTGGTGCGCGTCGGCGAACGATCAGCCAATCGGTTGCTTTGGCGCCGGAATTCAAAACGGAATTTTAAAAGGGGAGGAAAGGCGCGCGCGCCGCTGGAGAGAAGTGGGGGGGGGAGGCGCGCTCGAGTTTAAAGGGGGACTTTGGGAGGGAAATATCTGACAGTCGATTTAATCGGCGTCTTAAAGGTTTTAAACATATATATATTTTTGGAAAAGTTCTTTGTGTTCCGCAGTGGGGACGGGGTGGGTAGAGGGAGGTGTGGGCGCGGCTGGGACGAGCGGGCTTGTTGACGGTTGGGGTGCGGGCCGGGATAACTGTCAGAGGGCGAGAGAGACGCGCGCACAGGGACCGAGGGGGGCGCTTGCCGGAGCTCCGAGGATCGGCCGGCCCTGCTCAGGGCGAAGTTACAGAGAATCAATCGCATCCGAGCCGAATAGACCGAAAGGACATTTAAAACGTGGTGTCCAGGTGAGTTGCAGCCAGTAAAGGCTGTTCAAAGGGTATGGGAATGGACCCGAGCGTTGCAGGTGGTTGGATGTTCCACGCGATCGCATCGTGCGCTTGTTTTATTTGTGTGTGTCTGCATTTTTAAAATTTCTGCTGCCGACCCAACCTTTTGCAGTTGAAAAATATATACATCTCCCGTCGTTTGACAGTTACCAGAATCGTTGACGTTAAGCCCCATTCTTTTGACATTCTCTCTCTTCCCGACGCGGGGTTTCGGTTTGATTAATTTTAAAGCACCGATCGGTCGAGTATTTAAAGGAGATCGGCGAGACTGAGGCGGCTGAACAATTTAGCGTTGGTTTGTTTTGGATCCCCCGCTTTGACCCAGCCCGGGCGGGAAGCCCGCTTTTTAAGAAAGGCGCTGATCAATGCTGCACCTGCCCGCCCTCCTTCCCCAGTGGGAAGACCTCTCGGCAGCGCCGTTACCGACCAGCGCTTGTTTGCGCTGCAGTCCCTTCCCTCCGCCGCCCGCTCGCGCGCTTTAAAAAAATTCTGCCCCGGAGTGGGGGGTGAAGTTAACTCGGTAAATTAATGATAAAAATAACTTGACACAAGGAAGTTGGTTCTTCTCTTCTGGCCCAAAGATCTGGAGTTTTCTTTAAATCTCGCTGCGTCTTTGCCCAAGCTTTTGGCTACCTCACTATATCGAATATTTTATGTGGCTTGGTACTCAATTTTGTTGAATACTGCTGTTAGGAATACTTTTCTCTATGTTAAAGGTGATATATTAATGCATATGGTTATGTGCAAAGTTTGTCATACTGCTTTATCAATTTACAGTGTTCCTTCCCATAAGGAGTTGGCTAAGAAAGATAGGCAAGTGAGACACGTCCTGTCAGTTTCTGGTGACTCAAACAGCAGAAGAATAAGATGTTTTGACTTGAGCCAGTAGAAAAGTTTACATTACTATGGTATCATGTGGGCTGATTGAATAAACTTAACATGAAAGCTGTAAGTGGAATCTTGTGCCCCCCCCCCCCCCCCCCCCTAGATGAGTTTGGTGGGGTTCCCTACTTCAAAGGCATTCCATGCTCGATTAAGGGGCCCAGTATCAAGAGGGGAGGCCTGCTAGGAGCCATCCCTTGACCTTGCTGCAAACGTGTCTCTGCCTCCCATCCACCCCAATCACTCACCTCCTTCTGGGTCTCAGGTGAATGCAGCACTAGCAGCAGCCACCGCCTTCCCTGGTGGTTCTTTGGTGTGCAGAACCTCTGCCTATGGGGTCAATGATCCTAGGGAAGCCCCAGTGCTGACCTGTCAAGTATCTGCGTGGCAAAAGATGCAGCGGACCTTCCCAAAACATGATACACAGATCTAGCCGGCGGGGAGATTGCACATCTTTTGTGAAATGTGGTTATTTGTTGTAAGAATTATTGGCAGCAATGAGCTACTGAGAATATTTTTCATACCTAATTTAGGATGGCACAGTGGGTAGCACTGCCTCTTCCCAGCTCCAGGGTCTCGGGTTCGATTCCGGCCTCGGGTGACTGTGTGGAGTTTGCACTTTCTCCCCTTGTCTGCCGTGGGTTTCCTCCGGGTGCTCTGTTTTCCTCCCCCAGTCCAAAGATGTGCAGGTTAAATGGATTAGCCCTTCGTGTCCAAAGGGTTTTGTGGGGATAGGGTGGAAGCTTGGGCTTAAGTAGGGTGCTCTTTCCAAGGGCTGGTGCAGTCTCGATAGACCAGTGCCTCCTGCACTGTAAATTCTATGATTCTAGTTTTTAGATTTATTTCAAAGATAAAGTTGTGAATACTTGGCAAAGTATACCTACTGTCATCAAACACTTGTTGTATTTTTAATCCATGGGATGTACGCATCACTGGCAGAACCGACATTTATTCCCCATCCTTAGTTGCCCTTGATCTAGAGATGCCAGCGTTAGACTGGGGTGGGCACAGTAAGAAGTCTTACAACACCAAGTTAAAGTCCAAGGTGAATTCAACTGAGGAACAAACCTGTTGGACTTTAGCCTGGTGTTGTAAGACTTCTAGTTGCCCTTGAAAAGGGCACTCCACTCTTGTCGGTGCTGTATACCATTGACTGTATTGGTGTTCCTCCCGGCTCTGGCCGGAACTGGGAAGATGAATCGGGCTTGTTTCCAATTTCTACCATGTTCTCACCTTCACATGGTTCATCTCCGAGACATCCCATCCCTCCGTCGACTTCTTTCTTTCTGGGGATAGGCTATCTGCTAATATTTATTATAAGCCCACTAACTTTTTAAAGCTACTTTGACTAACCTATAGATGTAATGCAGATACCTGTCGATGTAGCGTACTTGGATTTCGGAAGATATTTGACATGGTGCCACATCAAAAAGTAGGTCAAAATTAGATCACGATAGAGGAGGTAACATTAACGTGAATACAGGATTAGTTAACCAGCAGGAAATAGGACTGTGGGTTATCTTTGGATTGACAGGATGTAACTAATGGAGTGTTACATTACAATCTATATCAACGACTTGGATTAATGGACCCAATGTATGGTTGCTAAATTTGCTGATAACACAAAGATCAGTTGGAGAATAAGTTGTGAGGAGGATGTACGGAGTCTGCAAAGGGATATAGGTTTAAGTGAGTGGGCAGAAATTTCCACATAATGTGGTAAAAGGTGAATTTGTCCATGTTGGCAGGAAGAATAGAAAACAGCATATTATTTAAATAAAAAGAGATTGCAGAACTCTGCAGTACAGAGGGATCTGGGTGCGTTGCTTCATGAATCAGGAAACATTAGTATGCAGGTATAGCAAGTGATTCGAAAGGCAAGTGGAATTTAGT
Organism: Scyliorhinus torazame; assembly: GCF_047496885.1. Classification (NCBI taxonomy): domain Eukaryota; kingdom Metazoa; phylum Chordata; class Chondrichthyes; order Carcharhiniformes; family Scyliorhinidae; genus Scyliorhinus; species Scyliorhinus torazame. The sequence continues at coordinate 147,885,735 of NC_092722.1, read as the reverse complement.
TGCTTATTGTAAGGCATGATATGGAGATGCCGGCGTTGGACTGGGGTGAGCACAGTAAGAAGTCTTACAACACCCCAAGTTAAAGTCCAACAGGTTTGTTTCAAATCACGAGCTTTCGGAGCACTTTGGATTCACCTGAGGGAAGGAGCAGTGCTCCAAAAGCTAGTGATTTGAAACAAACCTGTTGGACTTTAACCTGGTGTTATTGTAAGGGGAATAGAGAGCGGCATGGTGGCACAGTGGTTAGCACTGCTGCCTCAAGGTGTTGAGGATCCGGCTCCGATCCCGGCCTGGGTCACTGCGTCCGTGGGCCTCACCCCCACAAACCCTAAAGGTGTGCGGGGTAGGTATGTTGGCCATGCTAAATTTCCTCTTAATTGGGGGGAAAAAAATAATTTCAAAAGAAAAAAATTGTAAGAGGAATGGATATAAAATAGATGTTTTCCTCCAGTACTTTGGTGAGATCACATGGAATACTATGTTCCATTTTGGTTTCCCATTTAAGAAAGAAGGATATAATTGCATTAGAAGCAGTGCAGCAAATGTTCACTTGACTGATTCTGGGATGAAGGGATTATTTGCGTAAAGGTTGGGACTGTATTCATTGTAGTTTAGAAGAATGAGCAGTGATCTTAATGAAAGAAAAAGATCTTGAGGGGACTTGGAGATTGAAAGGCTGCTTCTTCTTGTGGAGAGTCTAGAACTAGGAGATACAATTTAAAAATGAGGGGCGGGATTCTCCGGCACCGGAGATTCGGCGGGGGCGGGAATCGCGCCGGTTGCCGCCCCCCCCCCCGGCGATTCTCCGCCCGGATGGGCCGAAGTCACGCTGCTAGAATGCCTGTCCCGCCGGCGTGGATTAACCCGGCGGGACAAGGCGGCGCGGGTGGGGTCTGGGGGGGGCGCGGGGCAATCTGGCCCCGGGGGTGCCCCCACGGTGGCCTGGCCCGCGATCGGGGCCCACCGATCCGCGGGCGGGCCTGTGCCGTGGGGGCACCCTTCCGCCTTCGCCATGGTCTCCACCATGGCGGAGGCGGAAGAGACCCCCCCCACTGCGCATGCGCGGGGATGCCGTGAGCTAACGCTCCCGCGCATGCGGCGCCCGGCAATGTCATTTCCGCGCCAGCTGGCGGGGCACCAAAGGCCTTTCCCGCCAGCTGGCGGGGCGGAAATCAGACCGGCGCGGGCCTAGCCCCTCAAGGTTGGGGCTCGGCCGCTCAAGATGCGGAGGATTCCGCACCTTTGGGGCGGCATGATGCCGGACTGATTTGCGCCGGTCAGCGGACATCGTGCTGAATACGGAAAATTTCGCCCGAGGTCATATTTAAGAATAAGATAAGAAAAAAAGCATATTACTGACAAAGCTTTGGCAAAGAGCCATCCATACTCAAAACGTTAGCTCCCTTTTCCCACCACAGGTGCTGTCAGACCTGCTGCGTTTGTCCAGTATTTTCTGTTTTAGATAAGGAGAACTCTTTTCAGAGGTTTGTTAATCTATGGATTCTCTTCCTCAATAGTGGAGGCACATTTAAGATCGAGTTAGATTCTTCAAAAAATACATATTTTATTCCAAACATACACAGTCCATCAAGACATAGCCAATAGCTTGTACACTTTTCCCCTTTTTAATCCTCCCTCCCGACTCTTCTTGTGATGAACAGCTCCTCAAATAAGATCATGAACTGTCTCCACCGCCCCTCAAAACCCTCTTCTGACCCCTCAGAGCGAACTTAATCTTCAGCTGGAGAAATTCATACAAGTCCCCCAGCCAAGCCGCCACCCGGCGGCATTCCGACCTTGAAAGGATATTGGAGGGGGAAGATCCAGTTGTTGTAGTCCACGTTGGGACAAACCACATAGGCAGGACTAGGAATGAGGGCATGTTGGAGGATTATCAGGCAATAGGAACTAAATTAAAGAACAGGCCTTCAAGGGTTATAATCTCTGGATTACTACCCGAGCCACATGAAAATTCGCATAGGGATGGAAAAATTAGGAAAGTAACTATATGGTTAAAGGAATGGTGCGGGAAACGGGTTCTATTTCATGGGTATTGGCACAGGAGAGATCTGTACCATTGGGACGGTCTTCACCTGAACCAATATGGAATCAGTGTCCTCGTGAAAAATATAAAGAGAGTGGTCACAAGGACTTTAATCTAGCAAGTGGGGAAGGGTAAAACTACGGTTAGTATAATAGTTAATGGGAAGCAAAGCAGCAGGTTAGCAAGTGGGGAGGTTGTTTCAAACATGTTAAATTATGGAAAAAGTTAAAAGGAAGAACTTGGGCGATGTTATTAATGGAGGTGTTATGATTCAAAAAGGTATAAAAACTAGCATAAGGGCACTTTACCTGAATGCTCGTAGCATTCAAAACAAAGTAAATGAGTTGTCACAAATCATCGCGAATGTGTATGATTTAGTGACCATTACAGAGACATGGACCATTACAGAGACATTACAGAGTTAAATAAAACTATTCGGAAGGACAGACAGGGAGGTAAGGGAGGTGATGTAGGTCTGATAGTTAAGAAAAAGATTGAATCCATTTGGGTGGAAATTAGAAATAGTAAGGAGGAAAGGTCACTAATTGGAATAGTCTTATAGGCCGCAAAATTAAAACATCACAACAGGATGGGAGATAAACACAGAAATAACTGATGCATGTAAAAAAGGTACGGCAATTAAGGGGGGTTTTGATGTACATATCGATTGGTTAAATCAGGTTGGTCAAGGCAGGCTTCAGGAGGGGTTCATAGAATGTATCCACGATAGTTTCCTTGAACATATATACAGTGGATTCTATGAGGAAGCAATCTATCCAAGATCTGGGGCGAAATTCTCCGTTATCGGCACGATGACCGGCGTCAGAAACGGCGCTAATCAGTCCGGCATCGCGCTGCCCCAAAGGTTCGGATTCCTCCGCATCTTGAGGGGCTGAGCCCTAACCTTGAGGGGCTATGCCCACGCCGGACTGATTTCCGCCCCGCCAGCTGGCAGAAAAGGCCTTTGGTGCCCCGCCAGCTGGCGCGGAAATGACATTGCCGGGCGGCGCATGCGCGGGAGCGTTAGCGGCCGCTCACGGCATCCCCGCGCATGCGCTGTGGAGGGAGTCTCTTCCGCCTCCGCCATGGTGGAGACCGTGGCGAAGGCAGAAGGAAAAGAGTGCCCCCAGGGCACAGGCCCGCACGCGGATCGGTGGGCCCCGATCGCGGGCCAGGCCACCGTGGGGGCACCCCCCGAGGCCAGATTGCCCTGCGCCCCAGGAGCCCGCCCGCTCCTCCTTTTCCCGCCGGTAAGAGAGGTGGTTTAATCCACGCCGGCGGGACAGGCATTCTAGCAGCGGGACTTCAGCCCACCCGGGCTGGAGAATCGCAGGGGGGGCCCGCCAACCGGCGGGGCGTGATTCCCGCCCCCACCAAATCTCCGGTGCCGGAGAATTCGGCAACCGGCGGGGGCGGGATTCACGCCAGCCCCCGACGATTCTCCGACCCGGCGGGGGGTCGGAGAATCTCGCCCCTGGTCTGTGTAATGCGACAGGAAAAATTAATGATCTCATAGTTAGGAAGGAGCGAACACAGTGTGGTTGAACTGAAAATATAGATGGAGGGTGAGGAGGTAAAATCTAATACCATTGTCTTGTGCTTAAACAAAGGAGACTACAATGGAATGAGGGAGGAGTTGGCTAAGTTAGTCTGGGAGCAAAGACTTTTTGGTGGAACAGTGGAGGACTTTCAAAGCTCAGTAAAAGTATATACCAGTGAAAAGGGATAATCAGCCATGGTTATCTAAGGAAATAAAGAAGGGTATCAAATTGAAAGAAAATGCATACAAAGTGGCAAAGATTAGTGGGAAACTAGAGGATCTTTAAAGGTCCTCAGAAAAAGTTATAAAGAAAAATAAGGTAGATTATGAGAGTCAACTAGCTCAGAATATAAAACATAGCAAAAGTTTCTACAAATATATAAAACAAAAGAGTGGCTAAGGTAAACATTGATCTTTTGGGGCATTTATTAATGGGGAATGAGGAAATGGCCGAGACATTGAACAGGTATTTTGTGCGGGTCCTCACAGTGGACTTAATTGATGGTAAGGACGCTATGGCAGGTGAGAACCTCGAAGCGATCATCATCACGATGGAAGTAATGTTGGGCAAGCTAATAAGGCTAAAGGTAGACAAGTCTCCTGGCCATGATGGAATGCATTCCATGGTACTAAAATAGCTGGTGGGGGAAAACGCAAATGCGCTTGTGGTCATTTACTAAAATTCGTTGGACTCGGGTGGTTCTGGCAGATTGAAAAACAGCAAATGTGACGCCACCGTTTAGAAAAGGAGGTAGATGAAAGATGGCTAACTATAGGCCGGTTAGCTTAACTTTGTAGTGGGGAAAATGCTTGAATCTATCATCAAGGAAGAAATAATGAGACACCTGGATAGAAATTGTCCCATTGGGCAGGCACAGCATGGGTTCATGAAAGGCAGGTCATGTTTAACTAATTTAGTGGAATTCTTTGAGGACATTATGAGCATAGTGGACAATGGGGGACTGGTGGAAGTGGTATATGTAGATTTCCAGAAGGCATTCAACAAGTTGCTGCACAAAAGGCTGTTGCATAAGATAAAGATCCACAGCGTTATGGGTTATATATTAGCATGGATAGAGGATTGGTTAACCAACAGAAAGCAAAGAATGAGGGAGAATGGTTGTTTTTCTGGTTGGCGATCAGTGGCAAGTGATGTGCCTCGGAATCAGTGTTGGGACTGCAATTGTTTACAATTTTCATAGATGATTTGGAGTTGGACCGAGTGTTGGAGTTGGACCGAGTGTTGGAGTTGGACCGAGTGTATGAGTGGTAGAGCAAAGTGTGCAGAGGACACTGAAAGTCTACAGAGGGATATAGATAGTTTTAAGTGAGTGGACAAGGGTCTGGCAGATGGAATACAATGTTGGTAAATGTGAGGTCATCCATTTTGGTAGCAATAACAGCAAAATGGAATATTTATTAAATGGTAAAAAAGTTACAGCATGCTTCTGTGCAGGGGACCTGGGTATCCTTGTGCATGAATCACAAAAAGTTGGTTTGCATGTGCAGCATGTAATTAAGGCAAATGGAATTTTATCTGTCATTGCTAGAGGGATGGAGGTTAAAAACAGGGAGGTTGTGTTGCAGCTGTAGAGGATGCTGGCGAGGCCACACCTGGAGTACTGTGTACAGTTTTAGCCTCCTTACTGAGAAAGGATGTACTGGCACTGGAGGGGGTGCAGAGGAGATTCCAGAGGAGGGTTGACATATGCAAAGAGACTGAGTAGGCTGGGACAGAACTCATTGGAATTTAGAAGAATGAGGGGGAATCATAGAAACATAAAATTATGAAGTGAATGGATAAGATAGAAGCAGGGAGATTGTTTCCACTGTTGGGTGAAACTAGAACTAGGGGGCCTAGCCACCCAATAAGGAGAAGCAGATTTAGGACTGAGTTGAGAAGGAACTTCTTCACCCAAAGGGTTGTGAATCTGGAATTCCCTGCGCAGAGAAGCAGTTGAGGCTACCTCGTTGAATGTTTTTAAACCAAAGATAGATAGAGCTGAGTCCACAAAAAGATCAGCCATGATTTTATTGACTGGCAGAGCAGGTCGAAGTGCCAAATGGCCTACTCCTTCTCTTAGTTATTATGTTCTTATAATGATGCTTATGCCATGTCTTTTTCCTCAAGTCCCCCAGTCTGGTTGATGGCCCTAAACTGTCTGACCAATTTCCCACTTTCCTAGGACTGCGATAGTACACCCATTGTTCTCGCTTTCCACCCCACCAGCTTCTGCATTCAAAGGATAATCCTCCACCATTTCTGCCATCTCCAGCCTGCTGTCACCACCAAACAAGCCTTCACCTCCGCTCACTATCAATATTTGCCTACTGTGAACCAATTCTTACCCCATTGCTGTAAAAAGAGCTGAATTCCAGAGCAAGGCAAAAGCGACTGTCCTTGATATTTGCCCTATTACTACTTCTTTTGCCGTTTGTTCTGTAACATCTGTATTATTTAATCTCTCCTGCCCTCTTTAAATGTTGTATTACCTGGCCTCCCCAGATCTCCTGAGTTTTTTCCAACACTTTTTAAATTTCAGATTTCCAGCATCAGCGGTATTTTTCTCAACATAGTATTTTGTTCTTTATTATAGTATTTGCATGGTTTGGTTAAGTTTCTGCTCCAAGGTAGATGTTTGGATATTGAACACTCCTTTAAAAAAAAACAACTACAGCAATAAATGCCACAACAGCCGTTTACTTTTGTGCTAGATGTGAATCCAACGAATGAAGAGTTTTCTCCCTGATTCCATTGACTTCAATTTTCATTAACTGCTTGATGCCACCTTTGATTTAATGTTGTCTTGATATTAAGGACAGTCGCTTTTGCCTTGCTCTGGAATTCAGCTTTTTTGTCTGTTTGGACCAATACTAATGAAGTCTGAAGCAGAGTAATCCTGGTGGAACCCAAATTGAAGATTAATGAGCAGGTTGCTGATGAGTAAATGTCATTTGATAGCGCTATTAATGGCTCCTTCCATCACTTTGATTGGGAGTACTGTAGACTGGTGGTACAGCAATCAGCCAGATTTGATTCATCCTGTCGTGTGCGTACAAAACCTATCTCAGCAATTTTCTACTTTGTCCTGTAGCTCAGATGCAGCATGGTTAAATACAGTGTAAAACTGCTTTTCCATTCTAACGAAAGGTTGTCTTAAACTGAATCTTTAACCTCTATTTCTGTCTCCACAAATGCTGCCTGGTTTACAGGGTGTTTCCAGTGTTTCTTGTTTAAGTATCTGCAGTACTCGGCCATCACGTGTTTGATTTGGTTTTCGATATCTGTTAGTGGGCTTCTTGCATTTATGCTAAATTTACCTTGCCTACTTGAATTATAAACCTGCCATTGGAATGAAGAAGCCAAATTTGGTATTGCAGGTTTGTGGGTTACCTCTTGAACCCTGGACTTTCTACAAACAAAGTGTATCAGTTGGTTAGTTATCTCTGCTGCCTCATCCTCCCAAATACACGTATTATATTTTATTTGGGCCATATCTCCTATCCTGTGATGTTTAGCGGGGGATGTCAAAATTTGTTCAGTTGGTTTTATAAGAAATTTCACCAGTGCTGCCGGAACACATTTCAGGCTGGCATTTAACTTGGTGTCATTAATCACCATGTAGTTAATTTAATCTTCATTTGAATTTGCATTGGATTATAGTTTCAGTGTATCTTTAAGATAACTCAGACAAGAGAATGGCAGCTACCAGCAATTTTTTTCAGAACTTGGACCATATTTGAAATCCATGCATTTTGGTGACACTTTGGACCACAGAGTGGTTAAAATTGTTGCATCTTTCTTGAAATTTTATATAGTATGAAGATTTCATTTGTGTTTTT